>NC_143179.1:21273409-21588636 GCF_047325235.1 Durio zibethinus | reverse complement strand
TATAAACATACAAATATTTTTTTTATTTTTTAATTTTTTTAATTATGATAATTAATTATTTAATATCATATAAAAATTATTTTAAATATTAAATTATGATACTCATTTAATAATTATTATAAAATTATTTTTTATATTAATAATATAAATACAATATAAATATTAATATTAGTCATATATATTATTATTTTATTCTTTAATATTTAATAGTTTATTATTTTGAATTTGATACTAAAAATTAGTATAATTATGTAATATTTATTAAAATTTAAATATATATTAAATACATATTAAATGGTGATTAAATTTTTTTATTTTTTTAATATGTAAATACTTTTTTATAATATTAATATGCTAAGTTTATTAAGTTGTAAATGATAAATAATTTATAATTATTTATTATTTTAGTCATGTATGTGTATATATTCGTGTTAATCGTGTCTATTCATATATTTTTATATTAATCGTGTTTATTCATGTATATTTATATTAATTATATCCATTTATATCTATTCTTGTTATTCATCTTTAAATAAATTAATTGTATATATATTAATCATATCGTGTCATATATAATATGTATAATAAACATGTCATATTTATTTTTAAGATTTAAAAATATTTTATAATTTATATTATTATACTTGTTAAATACGATATGAAACATGATATAAAAATACGAATTATCAAATCTAAAATAACTTCTCTTTATCTGAGTACTATTCATTCAATTCTCTACTTTACCAATGATTTCCTTTTATATTTTATTAAAATTAATTTGAGCATTGAAATACAAACACCAAATACACCTCCGCTCTTTGTTATTGACCGACTTCCCATCTTTGATCTCTAACTTTTCTTAGTGACTTCCTTTTGTATTTTTTTTTCTTCCAAGCACTAACTTAAATATTGGAGTATAAATGCTGGATACACTGTCGACCTGATCTACTTTTTAAAAAATTGAACTCAAAATTTAACAAATTAATTCATACAATTATTCAAAAAAATTATATTTAATAAATTTAAAATTTAAAATTTAATATTTATGATTCTTTACTTTATCCCCAAACTAAATTTTCTTTAAAAAAAAGTTATAACATTTATTTATGGGTAAGGCCAGGATTAAGAAGGATAGTTGAATAATTAGGGCCAGGATTAACAACACTTTGATAAAGTTGCTATAAAACCTGTTACATCAAACTAAAATTCCACACATATCCTGGGATTTTTTTTTTTTGATTTGTAAGAAATTGAACACATGAATCATGATCACTTCTTTTTTTGTCTTTTAACGAAATTCTTTTTATTATTTTAATGGAAAAGTCATAAAGAGAATTAAGGTCATCAAATTGTTGCATTCCCTTCATAGTTGCTAAGTTACCAGTAACCTTTTTTTTTTTTTTTTTTGGGAAAAAAAGAAATAGTTTTCTATCAACTCTTTAACAGTACAAGACAATAATTTGTCACTTGCAAGAAATAAGAAGATGATTCAATCATTGAAAAAAAAAAAAAAACACTGTCGGCAGAATGCTATAAAACAATTGACGAGAGTACGTAGACAATAATAAATATAATAACTTATATATTCGTATTATATAAAATATTAATAATTTATAAATTTATATTATATTTTATATAAAAATTATATATTATAATTTATGTTAATATAAAAATATAAAAAATATATTTAATTTTATTTATAATTTTTATTAAAATTTTATTATATATTATTTTTATTTATTTATTTTTATATCATGCATCGTAAGATTCACAGCCGGTCTTGCGCCCTACCTACTGCAGTTCTCCATACAATTCTAGGAGACGCAAAGATTGAAGTCCAGGCAAAAAGCATCTAGGTTCAAACTCATGGTTTTATGTTAATAAGTAATTTGTAAATTCGAAAAATTTTTAAAAAAATTGTAAATTTTCTTATTGGATGATGTCTTACCTTTATTTTAGAAATGAAATAACTTCCCTACTCTTAAACTTTCGACAAAAAAAAAAAAAAAAATTGAAGTCCAAAGAATTGGGTTCCTTACCATGTTAAGGCCTTGTTTGCCTCTGATGCGGCAGGATATTGTACTGTTTTATGATCTAAGTTTCTTTATTTACCAAAAAAAAAAAAAAGGGAATTGGGTTCAAAATTTGGAGTCAAACTTTTTAGCAATGAACTTAGTTTCAGGATTAAATTACCAAAAAAAAAAAAAGTTAGCACTTTGCCCCTCTTCTTCTAAATTTGGCATAGGGTTAAGCACTCTATATTTATTTGATTTATAGGATAAAGAGTTTTTTTTTTTTATTTTGTCAAATTTATTTATAATTTTTATTAAAATCTTAAAACGTATCATTTTTATACTTTATTATTATTATTAAAGGATGGCCTAAAAAAAAGAGGGAATTATACTCGAATAAAATGTACAAATCCTGGCCAAGGCGGGCATAATGGTACAATATGGGCTTTATTTTCATCCTAGACCTAACCTGCAAAATTAGATGCAGCACTTAACCACACCCTATTTGAGATTGGGCCGAATTAGTCTTAAATAAGAATTTATTTATTTTAATTTTCAAAATCCTAACTTAGGGTATAGGACTGCAAAATAATTAATTCGAATTAAATATACTAACAGTAAGTTGTAATTTTGTTTGTTTTTAAATCAGTTACAAGGCATGCAGGGAGACCCAATGGCGCCATAAGTCTCGTCAATGGCTGCGGCGAATTAAAGCAAATGCAACTGGACAGAGCTTCAATTTAACCGGATGCCTGCTCCGGCCTGGGCCATGTTCAAGTAGAAAGTCCCACGTCCAATCTTAAATGGATTCATTTCAATTCAAACCGGGCTTTCCAAATATTAAATATGTCAGGATATATAAAATAAAATAAAAAAACAGCTTAAAAATCCAAGACCAATAAAATCCGGCTGACTCCAATTATGGAGCAAATTCCTAAGAACAAAATCAAAGCCACACAAAACTTATTTTTAGGGGTCAAATAGTTGAATGTTTGCAACAGCAGATAGATTGAACTCGAGAGACGTCACGAGGACTGGGCCACAAAAAAAAAAAACTCAAGAGACGAGGTTGTCATTTAGTGACAATGAGGCCAGCCGATCAGCTGCACTATTGGCTTGCTGCAGCTGCGGGCCAACATTCCTTAGAACTTCCATGGCCTCTGCAACTTTTGCTTTCAAAGCTTCTGGTGACTCTAGCAAGTGTAAAACCTCAGTCTGGTCCATCTCTAGAAGCATGCCCGTCACCTTTGCTGCATTTTCATGCTCCAGCTGGTCTACAAGCGGGTATAGATTTTCTCCCAGCAACTGCACCAGGCAAAAAGAAAAAATTGTCAAAAGAAGCATTACTGAGAAGCAAAATTTGGTGCTTTGATATTTGACACAGCTAGTTGATTACAATAAAAAGAATATTATCTATGCATAAATGTGATAAAGACAGACACTTACCGTCCTTTGTTGCTCAGGTGTTGCGTTTGCGAGAGCAGAAGCAAGAGCCCCGGTTGCCATGGGCTGTGAAAATGCAGCATCTCTGAATGGCATTCCACCCATGTCATAAGGAACAGGAAGCATGCCCCCAGGAACACCAGGTATTGGAACATCTGGCATGTTGCGACCTGGGGGATAACGGTAGACACGGCCCTTAGGAAGCATCTGTGATCAACATCAAGACAAATATATCTAGGTAAGAAATCGAATACAAGCAAACAAGTAAGATATGTTGAAACATAGAAGTGAAAAAGAAAAACTATCAAGAACATTAAGATACTAGTTGTCACCAACCTGTGGCTGCATGAAGGGAAGTGGTGGCTGTGTTTGTTGCATAGGGCCAGCTCCAGATCGTCTGCCTCCAGGGCGCTGATTCTGCTGTCCTCGCTGAACCATTGGCATGAAAAAGTTTGGCCCCATGCCAGGAACTAGTTGCTGCTGATACCCAAATCCAGGCTGATATAAAATTACAGAAAACTGATAAACTTATAGCATCCAAAACCAAACCACAAAGAACAACAAGAATGGACATTGCAGATTCTCAAGTAACAAAGAGTAGTTCCCATAATAAAAGGACCGCAGAAGTTAGTGTAAGCAAAATCACAGATAAAATATAAATTGTCAGCCAAAATTCTTATGAAACTTAGTCAAAACCAATACTCAGAACTTCTCTTGGAAATATATTAAGCTTCAAAGCTCTCACATTGAAAGAATTCCAATCCTCTAATTAGTGAGTACATATTATACCAAATGTAAACCAGGAATTTACTAATCATAGTTCCTAAGGCTATAACTTATATCATCATTTAGAGAAATGAGAATAAACAATTGAAGTGCCTCTGGATAAGTAAAGAGCACCCAACAGACAAATATATTGAACAAACTTCATCATATAAAGCTGAGAAAAATTGAGATGCACCATAAACCTGAAAATTCAACCAGAGTAAAGGAAATAATCAACCCATAATCAAGGTGTATTACTTGGGGAGGAATTATAGCAGGAAGGCCTTGACCATAGAATAGTTGAGGTCCAAGACCTGGAGTGCCAGGAGGATACATTGGCATCCGAGGGCCAACAGCGGGTCCCATTGCACCAGGACCCATATGAGAAAACTGTGCCTGTACAGAAAACAACAGAATTTATATATAAATACACATACACGCACACATATATATAACATTCTTACCATAAACCATAAATAGCTTATGCTGATTGTAACTCAACATTCATTAAAAATACATAAAAACCTAGTCTTTTTTAAGCACCAGTGCACAACAAAGAGAAATCAGCTCAATGAGCTCATTAGATATTTGCACTAGTATTCTATATTTGTATGTCCCTATGACCCAATAGTACAAGAAAGAAACTAAAAATTCAAATACCTGCAACCATGCTCTCCTTTCTTCTTTCCTTTGAGCAAGTGCAACATAAAGTGGTTTGCTAACTATCAATTTACCATTCATCTCCACAAGCTACAACAGAGAACAAAAGTGAGGAACAATAGGAAAAGAAAAAAGAACTATTAAAAAACTTACATGGGAAAATGAAAACAACAAAATATCTTACAGCTCGATATGCTTCTTCAGCAGTTGAAAAGGCAATAAAGCCTGAGCCTCTACTTATACCATTAGGGTCACGCATAACCTGTTAAGCCCCAAAGAAAGAAAGAGATAGAGAAAGAAATAAGAGGAGTACACCATGGACAAGTATTATGCTGCAAACTGAAAATTGGAATTTACTAAGATTGAACCATGTTGCAAACCTTGCATGAAGTGATTGTACCAAATTCTGAGAACAGTTCCCTAAGCTTATCATCATTGATGCTATCATCTAGGTTCTTAACATATAAATTCAGTCCTTCAAATTTGTCTGCTGTTTCCTTTAAACTCTGCTCATGCCGCCCTTTTAGTTCCATCTCTCTTTCAGATTTCTTCTGAGCCTTCCCAACATACCATTCTTTATCATCAAACTTCTGTCCATTGAGAAAATCAACAGAACGAGCTGCATCATCAGGATTCTCAAAGTTGACAAATCCGAAACATTTCGACTTCCCATCAGCATCTCTCATAATCACAGCACTAGTTATAGGTCCAAATTCACCAAATACATTCTGTAAATCCTCATCAATTGTTGATTCTGACAGATTCTTTACATAGACATTGTTAAACTTTGCCTGGTCTGTGGCAGACTCTCTTTCCTGTTTACGAAGAAAGGGTCCAACAAAAACTTGTTTGTCATTAAGAAGCATACCATTCAGCTTATCAATTGCGTTTTTGGCAGACTCCTCATTATCAAATTGAACAAACCCATATCCTTTAGACTGGCCAGAATGATCAGTAGCTATCTTGCAAGATAGAATATTCCCAAATGTAGAAAATGTGTCATGTAGAGCTTTGTTGTCAATTGTCTTGTCCAAATTCTTTCAAGAAAGAGATAAGGAATCAGAATCAATCAGAAAGGGAAAAACAAATAACTATCTGATATAATATGGTTCAAGAGAACGTCATCCAAGACATTGGAGAACACAAGTACCTTGATAAATATATTTCCTGCTCCACTTTTACGGACAGTAGGGTCCCTGTTAGAATACATTATCCTAATTGGCTTGCCATTGAGAGGAGTAAAATTCAGTACATCCAATGCCTGTTTGGCTGTTATGAACACACAAAAAGGTATCAGAAAATATGGATACTCTGGAGGTGAATTAAAAGATATAAATTTCCACCAGGTTGTTCATGCATTCATGCAGGTTGCACTCACCCAATGCAGGTGAAAAGGAATAGAAGGGAAAAAATTTGATTGTTCCATATACAGGATTGGCAGAAAGAATTGCAAAAAATTGCTGTTTGGCAATAAGCAAAGATGAGTGATGAAGCCACAAGCAATCAGGCAGACCCATTTAAGAACCAGTACGTATTTCAACTCTACTCCCACAACTCCCTACCCCCCACCACAATGAAAAAGGATACAATAATATTGCTTTAGAATTGTCCAGCTAATCATTAACTACTAAGAAAACACATATACATTGATATTGTATCAAACATAAAACAAGGATGGCAACATAGTAACCAACTTAATGGCTTAAGTTCAAATCGCTTCTAATAGCTCGTTCAGTTTATGCAAAACATGGGACAAACACAAGGTTATGCCTCGGTATTATAGCAAAATGTTTGCTTTGGCAATGTCAGAACTCAGAACTGAATTTTTTTCCAATTCTAAATACTCTACGTTAACATCATTCTAACTTAGCCAGACCAAAACAGCAAGACAACTTTAGAAAAAAAATTCAGGGACACATGGACAGACTACTTTCAATTTTCCATCTTAAATGTTACTCTTTCTAAATTCTATCAAACACAATTAAACTATACTCCAAGACACAATAGCCTTTAGTATCTATAACTAACATGTTTCTTCCCCCCAACGCAATGCATACACGGAAGATTATCCCTATATAAAGTCAAAACTAATATAAACCCACATTAAGATCCATAACTCTAAACCCATATAAAAAAAAATTAAGACACCCTTCAGTTGTTTACTTTTACCAAAACCCTTTGTTTGGATTACATATACTAATATTTATATAAGTTTTTGAAAACAAAATACATACATTTTAGTGATTTATTCATATTTAGTTGTGTCATAATTTAGCTTCTATACTTAAAAAATAAAACAAACAAATATGAAACATCCAAACGGAGCCTAAATAAATCCAATAGTAAAGAAGTGAAATTAAAGAAAAAGACGAAGATAACCTTCATGTGCATTGCTGTAATTAACATAACCATAACCGAGAGAGCGGCGGGTACTCAAGTCTTTGCAAACTCTAACCGAAACCACCGTTCCCACTTGGCTAAACATATCATAAAGCTGAGATTCCGTCACAATCGGATCAAGATCCCCAACGTACAACGACGTCGTCACACTCACACCATTACTCGCCACCCCATTCACCACCTGCTGCTGCTGTGGTGGCGGCGTAGTCGTCACCGCCACCGGCGCCACCTGAGCTGGCACTTGAACCTGCGACATTACCTCCTTCCCCTTTTTTTAAAATTTTTTCTTCAAAATAATGAACGGTGATAAAACAAAAAACCCACAAAAAAAAACTGAAAAGATTTTTTGTTTTTTGAAAATTTTGGTGCTAAAAATAAAAAGAGAAAGAAGAGAAAATAAAGGGGATTTTAGCTTTTGGGCAGTACGGGCTGCACCGCACCCGATTCGTAATAGAAGGGGAGATTATATGGTAAGGAAAGTTGGTGGCGACGACAACTGTCAAACCTAATTTTTAACTTTTTGATTGATGCGATTCCAGCCGTTGATTCATTTTCCTTTGTTGGCTCCCATTTCTGATTTAGTTTCCACGTGAGTTGCTGTGCTCGGCTTTTTCCCCTTTTGGGAGATTCTTCGGTGTATAAATTAATTATCAGTCTTTTTCAATAATATGATAATAATAATAAATTCTCTGAATAAATAAAAAATTTCCAACCATTGGACATAAATATTTTCTTTTGGCCTAAAATAAACCTCAAATTATTTTCGAATTTGATGAATAGATAGATGTTATTGTGCAAAATTTAATCAAATTAAAAAAAAAAGAATATAAGGCATCATATCTTAAAAATGTTATTATGAATATTTTATCCAATGATAAATATATAAGTATATTTTATTGAAAATTTTTTATTTTTTAAAAATAAATTTCTTTTGTTAAGAAATAAAATAATATAATTACATCTATTTATTTGTTCCAATAGTTAAAATATTTGATTAATTTAAAATAAAATTTTGATTTTAAATATTATAAATAAAAAAATAAATATTAAAAAAATTTATGATTTTTACGAAATTCGATTTGATTTTACTTTAAATTATTAAAATTTAAAATGATTATCAAATATAAAAAAATAATTATTTATTTTTATATATATTTTATTTAATAATATAAATATAAATTATTTTATTATTATAAAAATCATCATTGAATTGTTATCACAAGTTAAATTATACAAATTCAATCGAGAATATTGCTCAAAAGTCACATGAAAAAATAAAAGATATATGTTGATAAAAGTATTTTAATCTTTTACTTTTTAAAATAAAGAAGTGGATTTAAATATTTTAAAATTTATTGTAATGACTTTTTTTTCTCACTTTTAAATAACAATAAATACATTAACGATATTGTTTTCCTTTTAATATTTAAATAATTCTATTTTTTTAAAGTTTTTTGTAACAAATTATTTTATTATTTCATCCAAATAAGGTGCATTAATGTAGTTTAAGTATTAGTTCTCAAATTTTTAATTATGCATTATTTATCTATTTGGGTGAAAATTTGAAGATTTAATCCTGGGAAAAAAACCGTTCTCAAGTGGTAAACAGCGGCCGCCTCAAAATATCTCCGCCTCCTCTTTCGCCCGTCTTCGAGCTCCCTAACGTTCCCCTTTTTTGTTACCTTCATTTCCTCACTAAATATATCCAAAAGCCGACTAAGGCGACCGCCACCGAAGGAAAAGAGTCGATAAACAATGGACTCAATTCCTCATTCGGAATCCCTCTCCGTCACGTGCCTACGTGCCACTTCCACCTCCACTGCTTCCGTTCGCCACATGCCTAGCCAGTTCCTCTATCGCCCCGTCCACCGTCACCATCGGCTCTGGTTCTAGTAGGTCACCCGCTTCCATTGTCGCCTCTTGTGGCACTCTCACTGCCAATTCCGTTTCGATTTGTTACCTTATCTATTCGCTTTAACAATTTCTCGCATTTCTTTTCTGTTTTTTTGTTTTACGAGGGTTCTTTAGTCAATTTCATTTGTAAGAGTTAGCAAGCAATTAATTAATTAATTAATTAATTAATTAATAATAATAGTAATAATAATAATAATAATAATAATAATATTATTATTATTATTATTATTATTATTATTATTATTATTGTTTGGATGCCTATTTTTGTCAACTTAGCTGAAATTAGTACTTATCTTAGAACTGCTTTAGAGGCAAAACAGCTTAGGGAAACTTCTCTTTTATATGCACGGATTTTTGCAATTTAATTCATTTTTATCTGAAAATTTTGCTGATTTAGGTTTTGACATCTCTACTGTCCTTGATTACTGTATTAAGTTGAAAGTTTCATGTGGACTAAAGCATGCAAAGAAAGTAATTAAGCTCTTGTTTCATTTTAATTTGCATCTTGGATGTAATTCGTTTTGCATATATGTACACTTGTGTGCTTCGTCTGAAATAGTGTAGTGATTAATCAAATCCTTCAGGTAAATACAATTAGATGGCACTTCATGGAATTTTTTCGATTCTCTGTCTGTATATTTTCTAAATCCTTTTGATCATAAAATACTTTATTCAAAATGAAAAACGTTTTAGGCTTGACAACATGTGAAGATGGTTTTATGGTTTTCAGACTTTACTTTAGTTCTCTTTATGAACATTTCTTCTTTATTTTTGTGTGTGCAGCGAAGAGGTGGAATATATAAAGTTGGGGATTTTATGACGAGGAAAGAGAATTTGCACATGGTAAAGCCAACAACAACAGTTGATGAAGGTGTTTTTTACGCTAAATTTGTATCTTATAACATGTTGCATTTAAAAAAAATGTTAAAAAGCTTTAATGCATTGATCTTGTGCCAACACCAATAGCGCTGGAAGCTCTTGTTGAACACAAAATCACTGGTTTTCCTGTGAGCGATGATGATTGGAAATTGGTATGTTATCTTTCCCGTAAGTTTAGTCCTGAGATTTTAATATTAATTAGCTTTAGTACCTGCATTCTTTTGCTAATTTTTAATACCAAATGTCTATACTATCATGATATATTGACATTTTCAAATAAGTGGAATTCTAGCTTTTTCATTGTCCCACTAGCCCATGGCCCAAAAATGAGTGTTGGGTTGGATCTTTGATCTTGTCAATAAAGGGTATAATGCTACTATCTAAGACTGGAATATAGTCATGGTTCATTAGGTTTAAGCAAATATCTTAGTGAAACAGTGGCCAATAGAGGCTGTAGGTATACATATTTGTTCCTCTCTCCATTCTTACTTCAACGTCACCATATGGTGGGTGACGGAAAGATAGTCCTGCCCATATGATGACTTTCTTTGCCTGCTTGCATCTCCTTTCTAGATCAACTCGTTATTGCTTCCGCATTCCATTGTCATAATGTCTCAAGTGTCAACATATAGATGCCTTCTTTTTCCAAAGTTTTCCATCATGCTTTCATTTGCAGTCAATTTCAGTTTTATTTGTTTGGATTGTGAATCTGCCTTATCTTTTTGACCTAGTATATGTTAACTAGTACTTTTGGAATAATCATGTTCCTTGCTGCTGCATTTTGGACTTGTCTCTGATTATGACTTGCTTGCATTGGACTCCATATCTAGTAAGTTAAAGTTATCTGCTGAATTTTGCTGGGTCATTCGTCTTTCTTTTAGTTGTTATTTCGTTACTATAAAATCTGTCCACTTATAATTCTGTAAAATTCTACTAGTAGATAAAAATGTTTTTTTATCTGTATAATTCTACTAGTAGATAAAATCTGTCCACTCAAGATAAAAAAACATTTTTATCATGATATGAGCAAAAACTGCAGTTTAAGTTGAGCATTGAAGTTTTATTACTTCCCTTTCTCGTGGGTTTTAGGATATTCTTTTGGTGGTAGTATAGATTGGACCAGTTTGTATTAAGCTAAGATGCAGGTTTTTCTATGGCAATTTCTCACCAAAAATTGCATCACTTCTTTATTCTTGCTAGGCTAATAGAATGTAGAGTAGGCCTTGATTGTTATCAAAAGGATTTCTTTAATATGATTAAGTATTATGAGCCTGGGATATCTTGTTGTAATGATGGTGATTTCTTACATTTTTTAAGTTGTTCTTTCAACCATGGTGGCGGTCTGAGAACAACTTGTTTCCTGAAGTTGATAGAACTTGGAAAGTACTCAAAGTCTGTCTCTCTTCTTGAAATCGATGCATCTTTTTAGTGGAAGTCAATGTCATTCTACATAGTTTTATATTATTCATTTCCAAAACCATTTTTTTCCATTACATCATTATAAACATAGGTAAATATTAGCATCTTGAATCTTTGGTAAATGGAAATGAAGTTCCATTAGATTTAAAAAAAAAAAAAAGGGGAAATTGGGAAATAACAGCTATTTTAAGGTTTGAAAAGTATATTGCATTATAAGATCTAGTCTTATTTTCTAGATCACCGAAATAATTGAGCTTTGTGGCAATTCCTGTACTCTCCTGTTCCTGTGAGATGTGGCTAGACTAAATTGTCCTTGACAATGTCAGTCAAGCTATTTCGTCCATGGTCTTATCTTCGCTTTTGGATATATCTTTATTCATCCGAGGCAAACCTACTACAAAGTGAAACACCTCTGCACTAAGAAGCACAATGGTTTATAATATCGGTAATTACATCAAGACATAACAAACACTAAGCATATCTTCCTCCAATCTGCAGTTGTTGATGTGCATTCTGTTGATATCATCCTGCAATCTTCTGTAATTCCTGGATTTTCTTCATGGCTTAATGAAATTTAATCAGACAATTTGCCTGCCATGTGTTAGTTGGTTAATATTGCAGAGAGCTAAACCACCTCGATGCTCATTTTTCTTTTTCCTTTGTAACAATGGTTATGGAAGAAGTTTTCTTTCTCCTTTAGATCATCATTCAGCTTTCTGCTTTTATAAGATTCAACTTTATCAAATTGTAGATGTTCGCTTGCTACACATGGGCATTTCTATTGCATGAGGCTGCACCATTTAAATGTGCTTATTTTATGCATCTGTTTTCTAATGCTAAGGATGGTACCTTGAGAATCAATCAGGAAATACAGGAGATTTTTTGCAAAAGAGAATATTTCTGTGAAATTTTATATAACATGAAAAAATGTGCCTTTGTATCGAAAGAGAAGTTGAAACTTAGTCGAATGCTCTTTGCGCATTTAGTGATGGATAGCTATATGCTGGAGGAAAACAAATCCTTTTCATTTTGACAATATTTGTTGATACAAACTAGATTGTAAACTTTGAAGGTTGGGTAACTTGGTTGTTTCTATTTCAGTCTTACTGCAACTGGCTCCAGAAGAACTCATTTGTATTTATCGTTTAATTTTTACATGTCCAACCGAGTGGCACTCAGTTTTGCAGACTTTCAATGAGGTAGAGAAGTTGCTTGACAAAACCAATTGCCTGGTGGTTGGCGATTTAATGACACCAGCTCCAGTAGTTGTAAGTGAAACAACTAAACTAACCTTGAGGATGCTGCTAGGTCTGTTGCACATTCTGATTAACTACATCCCTAGTATGTCCTTCCGTTTCTTTTCATTTTTGGCAGAAGAGGTAAGCATTTAGATTGAAGTCTAAAGTCTTTATCTGAACTCATATAATAAGCGGTAACTGTATCAAATTTTCAGATTATTGCTCGAGACAAAATATTGTCGACTTTCCGGTTCCAGTTGTTGATGTAATTGAGGATAAGCTGGTAAGTGAACATATTAAGAAATAATTCCCTTTGGTTTTAATCCTTTTGTTTGTTATGTTCTTTTCTGGTGTTTGCAAAGCTTCATTCCTTTTCTGAAGATCGGTCATCACAAGAGGAAATCTCGGACGAATTGCTTTATTTGCCTTTCAAACAAAGCGTGACACCGAAGAAAAAAGCACTAATTGGAGAATATCATTCAAGGATTTGTGGTGCTTCGATAGGGCGATGGAGGAAAGAGATTCTTTCCGCTGATTGTGGGGACTCAAAGAGTCGTGTCTTGTCCTTTAGTTTCTTAATAAACACAAAGAACACAAGTCCAAAAAAAAAACCATCAGATTGGTGCTTTAAGCTGTTTGTTAAGATATTTTTTGCATTGTTAACAAAGAGCGGCGATTTAACGACATCTTTTCATTTCAAGAAAGGCTCCGAATATACCAAAAAAACAAGAAACCTCCCCCCGCAATCAAAGCTGGACGCCAAACATGATTATGCACTACCTTGGGGGGCGGCAATCCCACCTCTTTTCTCTCTCTTTGCTTCTAGCGTTACACATCGACTACCTAACTCAAAATCTTATCACTTCAGTAGTTAACAACTTCAGCGATATCGATATTTTTTTAAATATTATATAATATTATAAAATTTTAAAATCTGATTTAAATTTAAATTTTATTTTATTTAAATTATTTTATCGGTTCGTTTTATTAATTTTTAATTTTTTTATATTATTTTAATAAATTTTTTAAATATATTTAAATAAATTTTGATATAAAAATTTAATATATATAAATTAAAATTTTTAATTTAATTTAATTTTTTACTTTTTGATTTAAAATTTAATTTAAATTTAATTGAATAAAAAAATCAATTCGAATAAAGTCAACATTATAATTTCGAATAATTTCTTTTTTTTTTTTTTTCTCAGCCCAGCTTAGCATGGCCGTTTTGCACAAACTGCTGGAATGTGTAGGCCACTGCCTCTTCCCTCTTCCCCATTTCCATTTCCTTTGTTTTGGGTAGAGGAACTTTTAAAGCAACATCCCTCCAACTCGCCCCTTTGTTTCCATCCATTATCCCCTCTAAAAAAATTTAACGCTTTTTAAAACTGAAAACCCCAAATATATAACACAAACAATTAAAAAAAAATCAGAGAAAGAAGAAGGAAAGAAGTAAAAAGATAGAAGAAATTAGTATCAAATATACAGTTACCCCTTTTTTTACACTACCCAAAATTTTTTACCATCAAATCCAAAATGGAAAAAACCAAAGATTTTTCATTACACCAATAATTAATATAAAGGCTTCATCATTTCTTCAACTGTAACTTTAATTGTCTTAGACTTACCTCAACTGTGGCGCACGTTAGCTATTACTGCCCAAGGTGCATGTTAGCAACCACTCCCTTCCCTTCCTATTTCTCAGCGCAGCCGCCGTTACAACTTTGTAATCACAATAATTGGAGGGACATGATTACGCCAACTTATCTTTTCTTTCCTTTTTTTTTTTTTTCCTTTCTACTTCTTTTCCCATTCATCATCCGAATCCTCCGGGTCGGGCATCTTGTTCAAGTCAACCCGCTGTAAGAACCCGCCACTTGGCTTCAACTCATCGCCGTAACTTCGATTATAATTCTGATTAAGTTTATAACTATGACCATGATTATGATGATGGTGGTGATGGTGGTGGTGGTGATGATGATGATGATGAGCTACCTCAAGAGCATCAACTCTAGCACCAACTTCAACAGCTTTCTTCCTTATATAAGCCGCCGACAAATCGCCACCGAGGGAGCCGCCGCCAACTTTCTCTCCCTCCAGAAGGTCGGGAAAATTCAACCTAGCCGATGGTCCACGTAAGTAAAAAACCGCCGTGTCATAAGCTCTGGCCGCCGCGACGGGGGTGGAATAAGACCCTAACCAAATCCTCGACCGTTTATTCGGTTCCCTTATCTCAGCCACCCACTTCCCCCACTTTCTCATCCTTATTCCTTTGTACGGCCTCTCCGCAGACTTCCTCGAACTCTCCCTTGAAGCAACAACCCCTGTTCCATTTTCCATGGCTTTTATTCGACAAATTCTATGTTTCCCAGCTTTGGGTCTGTTTTTTTTTGGGGGGGTGTTTTTTATCAGAACAGGGCAAGAACTAGGAACCGGAAGGGTTAAGTTTTTTAGATGGCATGCTTAGTTTGGCTGTGCCATACGTTTATGGTTACACGTTGAAATGTTTTTAAGAGACACAGCAAAGCTGTCTGTGAGAATTAAGAAGGAAACAGAGAGAGAAAGAGAAGAAAAAAAAAACTAAAAATCAGAAAATCCAAATTCACCGACACAAATTTGGGTGAAGTTAGGGATATGATTTTCTTTTTAATTTCATTTTCTCGTAAATGTTATAAATTGGAACATGTCATATATGGCTTAGAAGTAGATGCCTTAATCTTGGCAACTTGGGGCTTGTCTTGTTTGTTATATTTTTCGACTATAAATAAATAATTCTAATAAAATTTTCCCTACATGGTCAACACTAATGTTTAATGGAGTTGAATATTTGAATTTTAAAATATAATATTTAAACATTTGATTCTTTAATAAATCTATATTTTTCTTATATTATAAATTATGAACAAAAAATTATGTAATTCTTATATAGTTACATACATACAATATGTTTTTATATTTGATGCATAAAAAAATTTAAAAATAAAAAATTATAAATATTATTATTTTTTAAATTATTTGGATGATATTGATTTTAACAGAATTAAAAAAAAATTATTTTAATATATTTAATATTAAATTTAATTTTTTATTAAATTAAAATTTCATAATTTTTAATGTCAACAAATAAAAAAATTTTAAAATATAAATAAAATTTAGATGTTAAAAAAATACACTTAATTTGGAGACATTAAAAAAAAAAATAAAAAAATATGAAAGAGGGAATAAAATTTAAATTTTAAATATTTAGATGTTATTTTTTAAAATTAATTATACCAATCGATTAAATTAAATTTATAATTTATAATTTAGAGGATTTTTCATTAAAAAGTTAAGAGTGAAAATACATTCTAAATAATGACGTTAAACCGATGTCATTAGATTGTATAGTTTAAGCATTAATTAAAAAATAAAATAATTTAATTAAGTAATGTTTATGCAAGCAATTGATAGATGTAACGAATAAGTTAAACGTAATTTAAAGATTAAAAAATTCATTTTATTTTCCCAAGCTTTTTAATTAATTAATTAATTTTATAATGATTCTATCTTTGTTATTTTATTTCTAATTTTATTTATTTATTTTAATTCGTGACGAGGCAAGCAAGAGAAAGGGGTAAGTCGGTGGTCGGTGGATGGATGCCACTTGGAAATGACTTTCCCTTAGAGCAATACAAATTATACAATATATTGGATGACCATTTTGTCCTTATCAAATTTGGTTTTCGCGCCATAAATCTGAGGATAAAATTGGAACATTTTAATAGTGTTATGGCCCACCAACTAAAAAAGAATAGGGCGACCTCCCTTGTTTATCATATTATTAATTAACGGTCGGTCTAATTATTTATGCATTAGCTTTTAATTTGTGGGATTCTATAATTATATGCCAATTCTTCTATTTTGTATTTTGAACATTAATTTAATAATATAATGTCGGTCTAGCATAGATTCCATAGAAAATATCAGAATAAGGTTTGATAATTACATAAATTTGATTATAACAAAAATGTGTTTAGGTCTTATCCTTTTATTTATATATATATATATAATATATTACAAATGCAACAATTTAATTTTAATTTATGATTTTTTAAAATTTAAGAATTAATACAATTAATTTATGTAATCATATTTAAATAATATGTAATAAACTTTAAATTAAATTTCATCATTTATAATCTTTATTATCTTCAAATTACAACTTAAAAAAAGATTTTTGGAGATTGAAGATTTTAAAACCTATTTATTTATTTGACATTATATGTTTTTTATACAAAAGAAATTAACACATGAGCTAAAAGAATGAACTGAAAATATTAAAAATTGAATATTAAGTTTATTAAATGTTATTTTTAAAAAATAATAATACAAATCTATTGAATTAATCTTGAAATTCAAATTATGATTACAAAATTCAGGGAAACGAAGCTCCAATTTTTTATTTTCATTTTTTAATTAACCAATGAGATAAGACAGACAGGTTGTGCCAATTGAGATAATTGTTTAAAAAAATTGGGATAGATTTTTTCGACCCCAAATCCCCATTTGTCCGATTGTAATGGAGCTGTGGCATGACGTGCTACCCTAGACGTCTTGCTTAGGGTTCAATTAAAACAGACAAACCCTAATTCTCTATTAAATTTCTTTGGTGGATGTTAGCTGTTAAGAAGGTAGCACATGAATATTAATATATTATCTTATATACCAAGTTATTTATAAGTATTAATTTGGATTTGAACAAAATAAATTAAATTGTTTTGAATGTATCCCAATTCCCAGCACTTGTATGAAAAAAAAAATGTAATTTGGTATTTGGAGAAAAAAAAAACTTCTAGATATATATTAAACGATTTTCTTGAAAGTTGTAAAGATTTTTTTTTTAATAAATCAAAATTATAAAAAATTAGTAATATATGTTGATTCAAGTAATAAAGAGAGAATTTATTTTATTTTTTTTGTTTGAATTTTTTATATAGAAATCCAATTTTGTCAACTTTATTGAGTGTCAGAGATTAACCTCTAATTTTTTAGGAAAATAATTAATTTTTTTAAACATATTTAAGATTATTAGAATTTGATCTCTAACCAAATCTAATATTATACCAATAAATGACATTATTATTTGCAAAAAAAAGATTAATTAGCATAAGATAAACAAGATATTGGCAGATTGCGACGTGAAAATTTTAGAGCCATGCATGCTTTTCCACTACTATTTTAAAAGCATATTCAATCCCAAGTAACAATTAATAAAAAAAATATTAATTAGATTGTAGGTGAACGTCTTGGAACACAATTTTTGATGCATTCTAATTGCTTTTTTATTTTAAATTTCGGTTGAACGTCGTCTAAATCTAGACAAATGTTGATCTCGACAAAATTCATATAAAATTCGCCAAACAAGTCACAATGAGTATGACAGATCCCTCAATTTCATATTAATTGTTAATAAAATTTCCCAAAAAAAAAAAAAAAAAGAGAGAAAAGTAGTGAGAGAGATGTGATATAGAAAAGAAGCTAGCTAGTGTATATAATTGTTTATGCAAGATGGAAGAAGATAGTATTTTTTATTGCTTTGTTTTATGCTGGCATATGTATCCAATAATTGACTTCAATAATCCTCTTCCTTAAGAAAGGGTTGTTCAATTCAAAATGAAAAATTTTATTTTATCTTTGCTCTCCTTACCTTAGGTTATGGAAAAAATACATAAGTTGAAAAAAATTCAATATTTAATTTTTCAATAGTAAAAAAATACCTAAGTTTAAGAATTAAAAAAAGACAACCCACCTTTTCTTTCATTTTACCTTTATGATCTATGATTTAGAATGAAAAAAAATATACGATTGCGTGATTTAAGATTTTGGTAAATGTTAAAATGTGTCTTATAGAGGAAAGCAGAAGTTTCATAGTCAGTTTCATAGTCCCATGTTTGGTACTAAAGAAACTAGTAGGGAAAGGAAAATAAAATTAACAACAAAATTTTTCTCCCATTTTTTTCCTTTAAAAAACCAGAGGAATTTGAGGGAAAAATTTTCGAGTCACCCTTCCCGCTCTCTGTATGAACTCTTTATCTCTGCTTTCCATGACATTACTTTGGTTTCCTGCGCATTCCCGTTCGTGATTTTGCATATCTGGATTGCTCATTAAGCAAAATCTCAAAATACAATAGAAGAAATGCAATGGAAAGTAAGTATAAAAAGGTGGTATCAGAGGATACTCCAAACGCATGCCGTCCCCAGCTGGTGATGAGTATATAATTGTCCCTTGCAGTGAGTTCATTGCACCAGTTGAACAGCCAGTATCCTGCCACATGCCATCACTTATTAAGGTTGCAAGCATTGAAAACTGGAGACAAAAGATAGAGACTTTTCCCACATTATTCCACCATTGTGCTCGTGTAAGATCATATCCTTCAAGGACGTCTCTTCCTTAAGCCATATTTTAGATCAAGTATTTCTTACTGTCACTGATATAACTCGCGAAAGCAGGTCGCCTTTGGTCAAGGATGTTTGAGGTTCTACGTTTGAACCTTAGCATGAAGGTGGAATGACTAAAGCTAAAGAGGTTATAAAACAGAATCACCTCTCATTAGTATCCCAGCTGATGGATTAAGAAAAAAAAGTTTGACGCACCTAGGCACGTGACACTAAATGAATAAACTTGTGCTCAACCTATAATTTAACTCAAAAAGAAAGAACCTACTTGGATAAATGAATGAATTTGAAGCTTTTCCTTTCTCTTTTTCCCCATATTCTCCAGTTTCTGTAATGGACCTCCATGACCAGACACCTATATTGACCAACATTTCTGCATCTTCCACACTGAGCTAGAAAGAATCACTGGTCATTGCTCCTTTCTCCAACAGCAAACAATAGGCCTTTTTTTAAAGATATCAGATAATTAGAGAAATGAAGGGGAAAAAGAAGAAATAGAATTGGAAACAGCATAGAAACAAGAAAAAAATAGGTACCTGGAAATCAACAAAGGCAACTGGAGCTCCATATGTACTCTGAATCTTCAACTTCAGAAACCCAGGGCATCTGAAAGAAGCAACAAAGTGACAGAAAATTATGCACCATGAGCAAATTTACATAGCTAAACAATCTCTTTTTACCTTGAAAATACTTGGATTAGTTCTTCCTCGGTGCAACTTGCCCCCACTTTAACCACAAAAAGGGTTGGACAAGGGGTAGCGCTCTGCAAACATAAGGGAATGAGGAATTAAAATGCTACCATTTATGAAAACCATTCCAACAATGAAACCTGAAGGGCTATCTAGTCATTATTTCAAGAAATATAAAGGTTATGGGAAAAACAATAATACTTTATTAAACAGGTTATGTTTCATTAATGAGATTCAACGTTTTACCATGGCTATTAATAGACACTTAGTTTCTCGAATCAGTTAAGTTTAATTAGTCATTATTTCAAAAAAAAAAAAAAGAATGAAAAAGGCCACATTTTACTAAACCCTTAGCTTCTTTCATCTAAACTTTACCATGGGCATTTACACTCAATGATTCCACTTGCAGCTATGATATATTATTTTGGATTTATCCTTTTACCATAGGGAGTCTTTCCGGAGCCATATGGGCTGCCAAAAAGAAGAAAATGGGGGGATGACAAAGTATTTAACAATCTATGAATAAAATATGTAAACACCCTGATCTGTTTAGGGTTCCATTGGATTTTGCTTTTGTCAAAAAAAAAAAAAAAGGAAAAAAAAAAGGGAAAAATCTGACAGGTTGAATTTGTGTGAAACTATAGAGTGAAGACTTTAAATTAGACTTAAAATGTGGAGTTGAAATTTAAAAGGAATCGAAATTCTTTTCCAGTTTAGGGTTTTCATATTTGAAAGCCTATAAATACAGATCCAATCCACACATGGACACAAATCAGAGATAAAAAAAAAAAAAAAGAGAGATAAAAAAAATACAAGGAAAAGCAGAGAAGAAAGCACGTAAAAAAAGCTAGAGAATAGAAGATTTTTTGGAGATTTTTGGCTTGAAAAAAGAAGATTTTATTTTGGAAAAATCTAAAAAATTCCTAGATTCTGACAAAAATTTTCAAATTTCGGTGAATTTTTTGACATCAGTTGAATTTTTAAGTAGGTTTTTTAGAGTCCGGTGGTAGATTCCGACGAATGTTGAATTTTTTAGTGAACTTCTAACGAACCAACCCAAATTTCGATGAAAATTCCCAGAGTCCAGTGAAGATTCAACCGGTGTTTTTGGGTTTCTAGAGAGAAAGAGAGAGAAAAAGGAAGTAGAGAGAGAGGAAGCAAAGGAAGTTTGAAGGGAAAAGCGATTTTTAGCCTATTTATACTTGACCAAAACGACACCGTTTTCATCTTAAATGATCTTAGGATCCGTGTCACGGGTTAAGTTTTCTCTCAATGAAACAATGGACCGTGTGACACTTGGATGGACGTTTCCACACAAGTCAACCAAAGATAATTTGATATCTAAACAGGCAACCAACAAGTCATAAGTTAATCGCAAGCATACAAAACTATATATATATATATATATATATATAGATATATCAAGGCAAAATGGGAGCACACCAAGGTGACACCCAAAGTCTCGTATAAAAAGATATATTTTATTAATATCGAGAATAGTACGAGTCTTCCCACCATCATCATGGCTAGAGGGGTAGCCTTAGATGGGTGATCTAGCACATACCTTAGTCAATGAGATAGCCCAACAATACGTCGACTGCTCACTCCATCTAAAAAGTAAATGAGATTTTATAGCTATGCTATCAATAACCATTATAATGTTTGAAATGGGAACATTTTTTTCTAGCACATGAGATCCATCTTTTCCCTTGGCACCTCTACCCGTTCATGGCCCTATACATGGGTGGCTCATGACAACCTATGCCCGGTCATGGCCTATACAAGGTTGGCTCATGAGATCTTTCCCCACCTATTCTATCGACGTACTCATCGACTTGTTGGCTTAGAATTCTTTGATCTTCCACTTAAATGCTTAGAGGTCATGATTTCTTTCCCAGTTGGTTTCTTCTGGTCCTAAGCCTTTCCACTTCACTAAGTATTCATGAATTACTCTTCGAGATACCTTGGATATCCTGTCAGTTAAAATCTTTTCAACTTGATGTTCTGATAGTGGCTTCATGGAAATAATGACCCTAATTGACTCCCTACGACTTGCATCTGTGGGATCTACATGGAAAGGCTTTAAGTTGCTTACATGGAACACTGGATGAACCTTCATCCATTTTGATGGGTCAATTTTGTAAAAGGCATTCCCCATTTGGAAATGATCTTCACTGGACCCTTAAACTTACGCACTAATCTGTGATCTTACTTTCTTAGGAACCCAGTTTGTTAGGGCACTAATCTAACAAAAACAAGATCACCAATTTTGAATTATTGTACTTTACGATCCTTATCTACCCACTTTTTCATACGCTTCGATGTCTTCTCTAAGTATGCTTATACAATCTCTGTATTTTATCTCCATTATTTACTAAGGTTGAAGGCTCGCAGATTTTTCCCTTCATACAACTCAAAGGATGCATGTAGTAATCTTGGTAGTTGTCTTGTGACCATTTCAAACGAACTCTTATTTGTGGAAAAATATTTATTAAAATTAAAACAGAGTTGAATGACATCCAATAATGAAGGCTAATTCTTTTGATTGGCTTGAATAAAGTGTCTTAAGTACTCCAACAACCTATTGAATCATTTAGTTTGACCATCGGTTTGTGGGTGATAACTTGAAGAGATGTTGAGTTGAGATCCCAATATCTTGAAAACTTCTCTCCAAAATGTCCTAGTGAATCTTGGATTCCTGTCATTGATAATGTTTTGAGGAAGGCCCCAATATTTAATTACATGTTTAAACATTAGCCGGGCTGTATCTTTCATAATACAATACTTTTGGGCAAGAATGAATGTGGCATACTTCGAGAAACAATCAATCACCACCAGAATAAACCCAAGATCACCAACTTTTGAAAGATTTGATATGAAGTCAAGGGAGATACTTTTCCAAGGTCATATGGGTACAAGTAGTGGTTCAAGCACGCCTGTCGATTTTTTTTTTCGACTTTATCCTGTTGGCAAATAAGGTAAATCTTCATATAGTCCATCACATCTTACCACATATGAGGCCAATAATAGCCTTGTTTCAATAATGCCAAAGTACTAAGATGATTCCAAATAGAAAAACTTCAATCATTTCAATTTATTTGAAAGGAGAAAAATAAAGGTAATATCTATCCCTAAATATTTACCCATGAATATCAATAACTAATAATTGATAATTAACATGGTAAGGAACTATAAAATTTATGGAATATGACAGAAAACTTTATTTTTATTAATTGTTCGTTCATTCAATTAATTTTCAAATAAGTCGTATCTTACTTATACCAATAAATAGAGCTGAGGTTATAGTTAAAGTCGCTAGTAAAAAACCGAAATAACTAGTTATAGTAGGCATGAAGGAGCAACCTAAGTGCCCAGCCTATGGGGTGTCATGACATTCTCTCATTAGCATTTGTCTTAAACCTCCTGCTTTTGGTACAAACAATAGAGGGTTCTTTGTCTAAAAGACTCCGTTTTCTTACCAAAAGTACTTGGACTTCCCTTTTTCTACTAACTTCAGGATGACACCGACCTGTGGGTCTTTTCTTAAATTATCTTTAATTAGTTTACAGACATCTGTTGTGACTTTACTAGCTACCGTTAGGGCAATTCTCCTGAGGGTAGCCAACTATGCTCGTCTACTCAATGCATCTACCACTTAATTGGTTCTTCTAGCTATGTGCTCAAAACAAAATTTAAATTTGGTTAAAAATTTTTATCATCTAACTTGCTTAGCCGTGAGCCTCGGTTGGGTGAGAAAATGACTAACCATCGTATTGTTCGTCTTCACGATGAAGTGTGAACCCAATAAATATTGTCACCAATTCTCAAACAATGAATTACTACTAGGAGTTCTTTTTTTTGAGTTGTATATCTCATTTCGGCTTCACTCAATTTTCTACTTTCAAATGTTATTGGGTGTCGTTCTTGTAAATGCACTCCTCCAATAGTAAAGTTAGATGCATCTATTTGAACTTCAAAAGGCTTCTTGAAATCAAGGAGAGCCAAGACAGGGTCCTTCATGATAGCTTCCTTCAATCTTTCAAAAACCTTTTGACATTCATTTATCCAACACCATTTATGCTCATTTTTCAATAACTCTGTGAGGGTAGTGGTTTTACGAGAAAATCTTTTCTATAAATCCCTTATAATAATTAGCAAATCTCGAAAATGAACAGAGTTCGTTGACATTCTTTGGTGTTGCCCACTCTTTGATAGCCTTAATTTTTTCCATGTCCATTCGAATGTGGCCTTATCAATAATATGGCCTAAGAAATGAATCCGTGTTTGAGTAAATGCACATTTTTTCCTTTTAACATACAACTAGTGGTCTTGTAACCTTTGAGACACAAGACGCAGGTGTTCTTTGTGCTCTTTCAAGATAGAACTATACACCATTATGTCATCTAAATAAATGACTACACACTTATCAAGATAATCATGAAACACTTGATTCATCAAGGTATAAAATGTGGCAAGGGCATTAGTCAATCCAAAAGGCATAACAAGAAATTCAAATGCATCATACCGTATTACACAAGTGATTTTTGACACATCTCTTTCAGTAACTCTGATATGATGATAGCCAGATCTCAAATCCAATTTGAAAAAGTACTTGGCCTAGCTCAATTAATCAAATAAATTTGCAATAAGGAGAATAAGATATTTGTTTCTCACGGTGACTTTGTTCAGGGCCTTATAATCCATACATAATCGTAAACTTTCATCACGCTTTCTTTAAAATAGCATAGGTGCCTCGAAGAGTGCCTTCAATGGTCTGATGAACCTGGCCTATAAAAGTTCATCTAATTGTTTTCTTAATTTAGCCAACTCTGACAGAGCCATGCGATATGAGGCTCTAGCTGGTGGTTTAACTCTTGGAAGAAGCTCAATCTCATGGTCCATCAATCTTCAAAAAGGTAAAACCTTAGGTAATTGTTCCCACATCACATTCCCAAATTTTTTCACCATATTTTTACTCCATTAGGTATCGATTCTAACTCAATCCCTTCATTGTAAACTGGCATGGCCATATAAGAAGGCTTCCCTCTCTTTACCCATTTCTTGAATTGTAATGCTAAAATCATTTTTTCTCTCTTAGGAAATATCGTGGCTGACACAACACATGAACGTTCTCCTAAAAATAATAGACAACTAGTAATGGAGATTGGGATCACCTAAGCCAACATCATAAAGTTCAATTCGAATATAACATCAAAGTCATCCATGGGAGAAATTGTAAAGTCTATTTTTTTTCCCATGGCCCCAACTTGGTCATCACATTATTAGAGCTTCCACTGATCATAAAGGTCAGTGAATTAATTGCTTTCATTTACCTGCAGTGCTTATTAACCTTGAGCTCGCACTTTTTTACTTTCTCTGGTGTGATGAAGGCATTGGTTGCACTTGTGTCTATTATAGCCATTATGATCTTCCCATTGAGTACCATATCCACATACATCATGCATCTACTAAGTTCTTTCTTTGTCATGTTTAGTTGAGTATGAAGGGCATTAAGAAATCGTATTGAGCCCATCCTGACTGGCTCTTCTTTGACTTTTTTTATTGTCTCGGGGGCTTTCATGGACTCTTGAGACGAGGCTTTCAAAATATTAAAGGTATTTTTATGTAAGCATTCAACCACCCGATACAGTCATTTGCATATGAAGTAAGCTAGCGATTGCCTCAACTTGAAATTCAATGCATTGTTTATCTTGGGTTGGGTATTGTCTCGACCAAAGAGTCTCCTATTTAATCCCCCACTTAAGGTTTAGTCCACTTTGACTATCTTTTCTCCACTCTCAAAGTTGGAGTTACTACCACTTGATGAAAGATTTTTTCATTTTGAAGAGCCATCATTATAATCATGAAGACGTTTAGCAGTAGCCATGACCGTGACCACATCTTGCACTTTCTATCTTTGTAATTTTGTTCTAGCCCAAAGTTTGAGGCCCTTCAGGAAATAAAACATCTTGTCTTTTTCGGACATGTATTTAATATCTAATATTAGGGTAGAAAAACTTCTCACAAACTTCTGTATTGTTCCCGTTTGTATCAATTCTTGAAGCTTTTTTCGAGTCATATACTCCACATTCTCAGGGAAGAACTAATTTTTTTAATTCTTGTTTAAGATCTACCCAAGTTTTAATAGGGCATTCATCATTTATAAATTTTGAACGCCACTACAGCTTGGCATCTTCGACGGCATTGCAATCTTATCCTCTTCTGATTCAATGTGCACGTCGCTAAACTATTGTTTCATGTTAAACAGAAAATTCTTAAGCTCTTTGGCATCTTTTACCCCCTTATAACATCAGGGCTCTGGCACTTTGGCTTTTTTTTTTTTTTCCATCGGGCTAAGACTCGGCCTAGCCACAGCCATCTATAGGATGCTCACTTGAGCCCTAAGCTCTTCGAACTCTTTCTGAAAGACATTCAAGGCATCTCGGGTCTCCTTATCCAAGCTATGTAGAGTATCGAACAATTCTCGTTGGGTTGTCTCGATCTCCCTCAATCGATCATTTATTACTACATGAGCTTTTAAGGCGACCACTGTGGCCTCCAGCTCATCAATCTTCTATTGGTCACTAAATCCATCATTTGTAGCCATTTTATCAAATTTTTAGCACTTCTCAATCATGCTTGATACTACCCACAAATCGATGGTCAAACTGAACGATTCAATGGGTTGTTGGAAGAGTACTTAAGATACGTTGTTCGAGCCAATCAGAAAAATTAACCTTCATTATTGGATGTCGCTCAACTCTATTTTAATTCCAATAAATGTTTTTCCATAAATAAGAGTGTTTGAAATGGTCACTGAACAACTACCAAGACTACCACATACATTTTTTGAACCACATGAAGAGAAGAATCTGCGAGCCTTCAACCTTAGCAAAGAATGGAGATAAAATATAGCGATTGCATAAGTATACTCGGAGAAAACATCGAAGCGCATGAAAAAATGAACAAATAAGGGTCGTAAAGTACAGCAATTCAAAGTTGATGATCTTATTTTTGTCAGACTAGTGTCCGAACAAACCAAATTCTTGAAAAAATAGGATCGCAGATTGGTGTATAAATATGATGGTCTAGTGATGATCCTTTTCAAAGTGAGGAATGCCTTTTACAAAATTGACCTGTCAAAATGGATGAAAGTGCATCCAATGTTTCATATGAGCAACTTAAAGCCTTTTCATATAGATCCCACAAATGCAAGCCGTAAGAAGTCAACCAGGGCCGCTATCTCCATGAAGCTACCATCAAAAAGTCAAGTTAAAGAGATTTTAGCTGACAAGGTATCTCAAAAAGTAGTTCACGAATATTTACTAAAGTGAAAAGGCTTAGGACTAGAAGAAACTAGCTGGTAAAGAGTTCATGACCTCCAAGCATTCAAGTGAAAGATAAAAAAGTTCTAAGCCAACAAGTTTACAAGGACGTCGATAAAATATGTAGGGAAGAATGTCATGAACCAAACTTGTATAGGACCATGATTGGGCATAGGTCGTCATGAGCCACCCATGTATAAGGCCATGACTGGGTAGAGGTGCCAATAGCGAAAGTAGATCTCATGTGCTAGAAAAAAGTGTCACAATTTCAAATATTATAATGATTATTGGTAGCATAGTTATAAAATCTCATTTACCCTTTAGAGGGAGTGAGTAGTCAGCATATTGTTGGGCTGTCTTATTGTTAAGGTATGTGCTAGACCACCCATCTAGGGTTGCCCCTCTGGCCTCGATAATGGTGGGAAGACTCATTGTACTATTATCGATATTAATAAAATATTTTTTTATACGAGACTTCGGGTGTCGCCTTAGTGTACTTCCATTTTGCCTTGATATATATATATATATATATATATATATATATAGTTGTATATGCTATGATTAACTTGTGGCTTGTTGGTTGCCTGTTCAGATATCGAACTATTCTTGACTGACTTATTTGGAAGCATCCATCTAAGTGCCACATGATCTATTACTTCACTGAAAAAAAGTTTAGCGCGTGACAAGTGGTATCAAAGTCAGATCTGAAGGTACTAGCAATGTGCCACTAATGACGATGGGTCCTTGTTAGAGTGAAGGAAGATGTCACGATCCGAAAGAGGAGCCATGAATCCCACATCAGCTATGTACTAGAATTTATCTCGGGATATAAGGGTTCATACATTTTTCTTTTTGTGAAGCACCTTTTGTGGGACAAAATCGTAAAACATAAAAGTCAAAGTGAACAATTCCTCACAAATGTGTGAATCATGATCGTTAGATTGATCTAAGATACTGAATTAATGCATGCCCTGATCCTGAAGCTGTGCGAGCCTAAAGGTTTAGTTTCAACCCGTGACAATCTGTGTTTTTATTCAGGCCAACACGACTCAAGCGCCAACCTGCTTCTGTCGACCCGTTTTCTAACTGATTCCTTTAGTCGAGTCGCGAACCACCTCGTTCCAACCATTTCCCTTACCTGCAACCGAGCAGTTTCAACCATCAAGCTGAGCTGTTTTTTGGTATTTTTATTTATTTAGTTAGTTATTATATTTATTTTATAAGTATTTTTAAATTTTAGGAAAAATAAAAAATAAAATAAAATATTTTTTAAAAATAAATGCAAATTATCCAATGATTAAATTTTTATTAATTTCAAATGATAAATTTCTATAAATTTTTTAAGTAAGAAATTTTTTTAAATTTATCCCAAATTGTGAAACAATTTAGATAAAATTTTAATAACAATAATTAATATTTATTTTCAAACAAAAAATAATAATAATAAGTTAAAATAAAATGGTTGAAAATTTTGATAATTATCGAATGATAAGATTCTTAAAGATTTCAAATGGTAAATTCTTAAAAAATCTCTAAGTGAAAAACTTTTTTAAATTTGTCCCAAGTAGTGAAAGAATTTAAATGAAATTTCAAGAAAATAATTGTCATATTATTTTCTTTCCAAAGAAAAAAAAATTATAAATAGATCAAAATGGTAAAAAATTTAGAAATAAAAAAAAAAACTTCTAAATAGACCCAAATTGTGAAAAATTTAAAAATTAAAAAAAAATATTTCTAATTTAGCCTAAATGATGAAATAATGAGATATATTTTCAATAAGAACCAAAATAAAATAATTAACTATTTTTTCAACGACGAAGCCTCTTCAAAAAAATAAATAGGATTCTTGAATACTTTTGAGGTGATGCCATAATTTTTAATAAATCTACCAGATTGATAGAGAATCTTAAAATTTATTTCCAATATTCAACATTAAATTTAAGACTATTAGTATCAAGATCTTAAGATAATTTAAAATAAAATAGTACCATCTTTTGGATGGGTATAAGGAAATACTATAACTTTTTCACATGTAACTGAACTCCCGAATCATGTTCTAATTAGTAGACCAAAACCTATTATTTTAAGTTATGAACACTTAGTTAAGCTTATGAACTCCTTAAAATGATAGATTTATTAAGTGGCTAATCACACTTAATAAAAAAAGATTGATGACGATTTTATTTGTTAAATCTAATTATAAATTTTTAAATCTATATATTATGACAGTATCAACTAAATCTATACCTAAACAGAAAATATCTATATTTCCTTGGTAGGATGCTTAACATCAAACAAAAATTTAAAGTTGTACCCACAAAAGATGTAGAACATGTTTCCTATAATATCTAAAACAAAAAGGGACAAGATACACGACAACCAACTCAAGAACTTTGTACCGATTTCATAGCTGTTGGCTCAGCATTGGCATCAGCATTTCCAGAACTGAACAATTGTGAAACAAAACATCGACAATTAGATGAGGTTCCAAAGAATCACAGAAGCAGAAATCTCAAAGGAAAAACTACTTCAACTTTGGGGAACAGGGTGTGTTGTTAGAATTTCATAAAGCCCTTGACCTTACATTTAAAGCAAACTATTACAAGCTAATTCATCTAGAAGCAATCACTTCCAAATAATAAAAATGTGCTCAAGTAGTGCAGATGTGCAGATGACCTTTGTGCAGGTGGATAACCAATCATGTTGTAAGCAGAATTACTGATTCCAGAGACATGTGAACGCTGCCAAAACCTGCTAGTGTCCAAGCGTGTAAAACATGTGCAATATGAGATTTAGAACAATGTGTCCTCCATGTGAGTAACTAATTTGTAGTCCAAGTGCAACATCATATGAGCAACAACAAGAAGGATCTAGCAACTTAACCATATCAACAAGCAACGAGTATGAAGCTCAAAAAATGAAGGGCAAACAAAGAGTCCCAAGTAGAATTCTAGGCAACTGTCTTACCGGAAACAGTTGTAGTCCTTGAAAATGATCCCCTAGATTTCTTATCGCAGCCAGTCCATTCCTCATCTAGTTTCCATAACCAAACCATGTAGACGTTATTCAAGTTCAAATTACTTCAAACATAGAAAAGACCATATTGCTGAAAATTAAAAAGGAGAAACAGAACAACAATCATTAACCTGTTCTCGGGCGCTTTGACCGGGAATTAGATTTTGCAAAATCAATGAACAAAGTTGAACCCTTCTCAAGATCAAGTCTTGGTCAAATGGCAGAGAGACATCTAATCTAAGTACTACTAATGTTTTCTTCTTTTTTTTTTCTGGAAAGGATCTATTTTCCATATTCATTATAAAATCATTTCGTTGAATTGAAAGGTGAAAATAGAAAAATTATTATATCATAATTTGTATAAATTCATAAAAATTATGTATGATTTTTGTTAAAGCATATATATCAAACTCGTATAATTTATGTAAAAATTTTAAAATATATTAATTTTATATTATATATATATATATATAGTTATAGTTATAGTGTCATATTTAAAATTATAAAATTTATTAATATATAAACCAATAAAGATTTGCATAATGCCATAATTTCTTTTCATGCCATTTCTTGGGAGTATTTATAACCGTATAAACGACAATAAAATTGTTTATTGCCAAATGCAAAGAACATAATACATTAATACTAATACCACGTCATTGATCAATTATTCCAATGCCTTTTTATCTTTCATTTTCCTTGTTTGAATCTTTGACATTGGCTTCTTACTTTTGTAAAGATCAAAACAACGGGCAACTGGCATCCAAATCATAACACAAGTTGTAAACCATTGCCATTTATCATTGGAGCATGCTTCCCAAAAAACAACGCAAGATCTGTACAGCAAAGCAACTTCCACTTCAAGTCTACTAGTATATAAAAAACCATTTATCCAAATCTGATGAGGGTAAATGCTGGTTCATACAGTTTAAATAGAAAGGTAACTGGCAATTGCCAAATACCATAGGTTTTTATCTAGCAAAAGCAAGGTCTAGCATTATACATGAAGCAGCTAGCCGGCATTTTAGTAACACTAGATGAGAGGTGGGTACTGCTTGGCTTGCTGGCGAACCCTTCTCTTATATTCATTTGCATCCTGCACACATGGAAAACATATTATATGTTATTTAACTGATTATGATTGTTTTAATCAAGAACATCATTAAGGAGATTCCCCATCCCATGCCTGCAAACTATACTGACTTTAGCCATCATTTTAAACAGACCAAAATTTACTGTACTCAGTACAGCATTTATTATTTTATGTAAATTTTCCATTTTCTGGAGAATCAACCTAAGAAACATACCTGGATGAAGAGGTGATACCCATCAGTTTGAGCAGGATCAGCAGGATTTGGCGCATCCAGCAAATCCTGGATTCCCACGACAATCTGCTTCACGGTTATGGCTGGTCTCCAACCCTATGTACAACATAAGAATGGCATGATACCTCAAGGCTGTAAAGATGGAATGGCTTTGATCCAAACATGTAAACCATCAATAAAGAGGAGAAGAAGATACTTACACTATCCTCATTTAGGATTGAAAGGCAGACAGTACCAGATGGGTAAACATTTGGGTGGAAAAAGCCTTGTGGAAATTTACACTTTGGAGGCTTGCTAGGATAATCTTCACTGAAGTGTAGTGTGAGTGGGAAGTAACCACCCTCCCAATCAGTCTGCAACATAGATAATGCAAGGAATTAAACCCATTCAAACTTTAAAAGAAACAAACTACAACTGATTCAAACATGCAAATTTTCTTTCAATATTCCTTTCTCTTTAAATATAGAAACAACACTCTCATGAAACTTTTTAATCAAATATTTGACTTATTATTAATAAATGCTCCAGATAACATTAGAAAACATCCAGACACCACACCTTCAAAATTGTTCATGTATTTAAAGAACAAAATGCCACTTGGAAATAGTAATGCCCACAGATAAAATGAATCGTGCTAAAATAATATCAAGGGGAATCACATAGAAGCTACAAGGTCTATCATAGTAGAAATTAATATACCAAGGTGAAGAGGAAACCAACAACTGAAACAATTTCAGAGGCACAATATCATTACAAGATCAAAATCGACCACAACGCTGTCACTCCTCAAGTAACATAACAACCACCAATTGCTGCAAAGCAAGCCTAACACTTGCAGCCCAAACTTGTTAGCTCTTAATCTGCAACATATAAATAGCCAAATAACCTCAAGACTTATAATCTAAAAGAGGTTGTTTGAAGTACCATTCTACTTATTGAAATACTGATGCCTTAGGAAGCAGGCAGTGGTCTACACAATTCCAAAATCTTTCTCCTAGTCATGTCTAGAACTACATGCTTTAGATAGTGATTCATTATCCAAGGGTAAAAGACAAGAAAAGAATTTTTTAGCCATCAACAGGGGATGAAGAATTTTCAAGAAAATGTACCATTATCATAATAATCCTAGTCGATAATGCAAATAAATCTATATTAACATAGAATAACAATGAATGAGACCTAAGTTTAACCAGCACCTCACCCCAAGTTAATTACTGAAAAAGTAACAAAGGCAATAGCTTTGGTGAACTGCCAAATACAAACAGCAAAAAATGTTCTTTCATGACAGGTGATTCGTGTTAAACAGGTCTGTGAATGCTTGTATACTATTGCAATTAAGAGATAGAGAGAAAGCTAGAACTTCAGCAACCACTATAACTCCTGAAACAGAAAGGAACAGAGATGCTCAGAACTGATTTAGTGAAGGGGGAAAGATGCAGAGGTCCTGAAGATGAATGCAATTAGTTTAATTTAACTTACAAAAACAGATCTCTTGGCTAGCAGCTATAAAATGCCAACTAACTGATCTATAACCCATTAAAATGAAGAAAAAAATACTAAGTTGTAATAATAAAATTAACGGCAATTAATAGATTATTTATCAATAAAAATAACCCATTAATACGTTGTTGTTCACAACACTATTGATAAATCATGTAAGCCTCACCTTTATAAAATATCTAGAAGTATTAACCTACCAACCTGACATAAAAGATTGCTTAAATACAACAAAAGCTTGCTTTCATAAAAGCCTAAAAGCTATTGTTCTTTCCACTTCTCATGTACAAAAAAAACCATATCAGCTTTCACCATCAGCATATGGACTTCAATGTCCACCAGCTTCCCATCAATGGTCATTTTTCTGAAAGTTTTCGAGAAAACAGAACAGGAATAGTGTATACTGGATTCATTACACAATAGTTCATATCAAATCCTCAAAATATTGAAAAAGCTTCTTTTAACTTTTTTTGGCATTGGAAATGCTAGCTACACATAAAAACCATACATAAACCATACACTCCACAATAGAAAGCAATACTCCTATCAATCAATTTTTCAGAATCATCAATATCTTCGCAGTCCATCTTCTACCCAACTAAATCACACAAAACTTAAGTTTCAATTACATAAATTCAGCTCCATCTCTATTTTTTTTTTCAAATTACTGCCTAATTTAACCTAAATGAAACAACCCAAACCAAAATCTTAACAGTTAAACACCATAACAGTATCCACGTACCAAATAAATAACACTGAAAATAATAGGCAATCCCTCTCAATAAACATAATCCGTTGAACTTAATCAACAACAACAAAAATTATCCAAAGCGATGAAAAAATATTACAGGAGTTAAATAGAATCTTAGACTTACCCCTGCTTTACCAGGGATGGTGCAATGCCACACCATCAAATTCACCGTTCCATCAGGCAAAGTCTCTGGCTTCGCAACAAAACCCTAATATTTACAGCAATAGGATAAGCGGACGAATAATAATACTAAAAACATTAAACTTTGAAACCCTAAAAAGAACAAGGAAGCAACTGTACGGACATGAGGATGGTTCTTCCTCCATGCCTTCCGTTCCTCGGCGAGTCGACCACGCGCTATTCCTCCCGACATCTCTCTCTCACTCCCTCTTTCTCTCTCGAAAACTCTCACTGATAACTTTCTCTTTCTTAAACAATCGGTTTTTTATTTTCTAATTTTTATTTTTATAATAAAGAAAGAAAGACGAGGAGTGGAAAATTGGAAAGTGTGATGGAATTTGACTTCTCGTTTTCGGGTTTTCTTCGTCCTCTAAATATAATAATTTTATTAGTACCGCTATTTGCATCCAATTTTTAAAATTTTTTAAATATATTTAAAATTTTTAATTTTTAATAAAATTATTTAAATATTTATTTATTAATTATATTTTTATTTTTCATATCTCATTTCGAAAATCTCGAAAATTATTAAAGGGCCAGGAAATTTATTTTTGAAAATATTAGATTTTCGGAGATATATTTTTAAAAATTTTAGATTTTCAAAAATGAATATTTAAAAATTTTTTTAAAATTTATTTTGAAATTTCGAATCATATTTAAATATTTAAACATAAAATTTTATAAAATTAAATACCAAATTTAAAAAATTAAAAATGAATAATTTATTTTTTATTTTATGTTTTTTATTTTTAATAATTAAATTTTTTTTGAATTTAACTTGATTAGAATTTAAAATATTTTAAATTTTCGATTGAAAAAAAAAAAAGATGAAGTGTTTGAATTTTTTATAAAGTTAATTTTGAATTTGAACTATATTAAATAAAAAATTATATGTTAATAATAAAACGTGAAGAGAAAAAGTTACGAGATAGCACCAATCCAATTTTATTTTTTATGCTTTTGTTATTCCGGTTGTGTCCTTGAGGAAGAGGAGAGTCGTTTGATTTTGCAGAATTGACAAACGTACGGTCGAGAATTGATCAGGGCGGGAGACGGAATAAACAACGTGGGTCCCAATCCGAAGGTACCGTGTACCTTTTATGTTTTGGATTTGTATAATAAAATATTAAATTCTGCCGTTAAAAAGTCAATCAATTGCGGTTTTGCTTTCTAGCGTGAAATCCACGCCATTATACTTGTCATGGGATCCACGTTCCCCACCTCGTCGCCAGTCACGTGCCTTCAATTATGAGGCTCCGACTGGATCTTTGGCCCATTATTAGTCCATTAAAGCCCAAGACTGTTTTATGACTCCAACTCCTCTTGTAATTAGTATTTTTTATTAAAAAATTGCAAAGCCTCTATTTTTTCGCGCTTTTCTTAAAGTGAGTCCTTGTACTTTGGTTATCTCAAAATAAATCTCTATATTTTTATTTATATTCATTTAAATCTTCACTTTTAACGAAAAGATAATTATTCCTAAGCTACATGCTAATTGAAAATTTATGATTATACGAATAATTACATGTAAGTTTAATAATTCGTATATTTATATTATATAAAATATTAATAATTTATATATTATATTATATTTTATATAAAAATTATGTATTATAATTTATATTAATAAATTATTATTATTATTATTATTATATTTTTTCCATGATGGTTATCACCAACAACAAAAACAAAGTGCTAGCTCTTGCTACATAGAATCAAAATACTTCGAAATTCTTCATCAAGTAGTAAAGTGAAATTTGATCAATTTATTTCCTGTATCACCTGATAATGTCAATTATTTCCCATATCGCCAATTTATTTGGAAAAAAAAAATAACAAAAATAAATATAATTTTTTATGTGTAATTGCCTAGACAAAATAAAAAAAATATTATCCTATACTAAAATCATCATTCTACATTTGTAGGAGCAGTTTGGAGTTTTTTACTTCCTATACTAAGATCTCATTGACTTCTTTATTATTTTTTTAAAGAGTCATTGGCTTCTTATAAATATTAAATACTCATAAACTTAATTCATTAAAAAAATTTGTTTTTATCCTAAATTTAAAACTTTTGAATTAAGGATTAACGTAAATAATTTAACCATTTTTTAAAAATATATTTTCCAAATGCTAAAATTCCATTTCCAAAACTTGTAATTTTGTTGGTGCCCTTTAGTTGTTTAGCCAATCTGATTTAGAGACAAATGAAGTCCATGCTAAATTGAAAATTCGCATTTCTTGTGTAATTCTTTTTCCTTCCACAAATGCAGGCATGCTGTAAATAGGGAAGAAGAGGTTGATGCGTGCCATAGTCTTAGCCGAGATGTCTAAACAGGTAAACACCAAGTTCTTGTGACCTTAGCTACTGTTTTGAATTTCAAGATTTTTTGGGGGTAAATCATTACATTGAAGCATGTTGTCAGGCTGGTAGGCCTTGAATGTGCTGGAAAGTGGCTGATCGCTGACTAATCGTGGTTATTTTAAGATATGATGCTTCAGTATTTGTAGTCTTCTGTTTTATTGTTTATTTCCTTATCATGAAAATGAAAATTCCTCTGCCAAAGTTTCTTTTTTCTTTTTGTGTATGATTGACATTTCAAATTGTTATTTTTTGTGTATATATTTACGTTATTATTATTATTATTTTTTTATCTTGGCAGGACTCCAGAATTCATAACCGAGGCTCGGGGACTGTTCTTCGGGCAGGAAGCAAGCCAGAACTGAAAGTCTGATTCCAGACTTTACATTGTAGCTGCCACAACTCTAACAAATAATCTAACTGCTAATTCATTTACGACTGTCCAGATTTAAGCATTAGACAAGTTAGTGTTTCAAATAATCTTATATCCTTTCCTTTCAAATAACATCCACTGGAAAATTTATGCACCACTCTTTGCCATCATGCTGCATTGACAATAGGCTGATCAAAGTGCTAGTTGTGCAGATGATGGGAGCAGCCTTCGAACTTAGACATAACTTTCTCTTCTGCGTAAGATGATTGCACTTTGTAAGTACTATATAGATTTAAGTGCTTAATTTCTGGTTCTGATAGCCTAACAATGTTTCTTCATTTGTTCATTTGGATATCTAGTGATGAAACAATATGATAGCCTTTGGGAATCCCTCTCCACTAGCCATAAATGACGACGTGATGACCGGTGAGAGTCACTGCCCTCTCACCATGTCTCCAAATGAAAGCATAAGTCTTTGATATGTATTGCTCCTCACCATTTGATGGGTAAAAGTGAGTGGTGAGTTATGAGAGTTAGTACTTGAGCTCATAGAAAAGCTGAGATGAAAACTTGCTAATAATTAAAGCCTTTCTTAACATCATATGATCTATCTCACGTGTAATAGATGACATCGGCTCGTCATATACACGAGCTTGAATAAATTTCTAAGCTAAAGCTTGAAACACCACACAATAATTATATTCCAATTTGCTTCCCTCTTTGCATGTATCAAAAATATGTTGGATGCGTCCTGTTGTTATGAATATCCAAAGGATACACTATATATCCTCCATCATTGCACTCTCCTTGATCCCCTGCACCATCTTTAACACTTGCCACATCCCCGGCCTCTGCTCTGGTGATGTCAAGCTACAAACGCTGGCAACTTCGGTTAGCATTCCAAGCCGGTGATATTCCCCACCATCATCTTCTCGCATCGTTCTAACCCATTCAAGCATGTCATGGGGCACAAGCACAGGATGTTGGGATGGAAGTTTACCCGTCAAAAGCTCCAGCAGAAAGACACCAAAAGCATAAACATCAGACTTGGGAGTAAGTCTGCGGCAGGATTTTCGAATCTCAGGAGCTCTATAGGCTGCAGAATCAGGATCTTCAGTAGAAGAAGAGTCTGCAAGGACGGTAAGGCAGTAGTCGGTGAGACAGGCTTCGAAATCAGTACCAAGGAGCACGTTGGAGGATTTCAAGTTGCCATGGACAAGCCTCGATGCTTGGTGGATGTAAGCAAGGCCCTGGGCAACATCTTCTGCTATCTTTAAACATGATGTCCAATGAAGAGGCTTTGCCCTTGTTGATCTTGAACCTGTTCATAATCTCGCGTCAATTATAAGCAATGAATTGATCCAAAACTTCAATGCAACATTAATTTAAACTTTGTTAAGTACTGATGCAACATACTTTGTTAAGTTCTAACTTTGTATCCCTATCCTTATTCCTTAGCATAAAAATTTAACCCACCCTTCCAATAATTAGTAACAGATTCAAATATACTATAGCTGAAATCTACAATGGTCAAATTTCATTGTCGGTTTCAGGACACTAAATGTTCTAAAAGTGAACCAATTTTTCACAGAACTTTCTCTACTTTTTTGCCATAACTTCAGCATAACTCATCCAGAATCCAATGGTTGATGGGTCCAGAATATTACCCCACCCCCCCACCCCCCCAATAATCAAACATCAAAATCAGGAACAAAGGCCCCACTTTGGTTCCCTGTTATTCATGTTAAACCCTACAGCCGCAACTCAAGTGAATGTAACTCAAATGCCATAAACTCGGCCATGGCTCTGAGTAAACCCAGAACCAAAACTCAAAAAAAATAAAATAAAATCATACCATGAACGAGGTTGAAAACGCTTCCATTGGGTTGATAATCATAGATCACAAGCCTTTCTCCTTGAGCTTGAAAATAAGCTCTAACCGGCACCAAATTGGGATGTCTCAGCCCTCCAACCGCATCCATATGCTGCTCAAACACTTCAGCGCTGGTTACCGCCGTTCTGCCAGCATCCAATCTCTTCACCGTCAAAATCAACTGCCCATCAACCACTGCCTTATACGTGGTTCCCATCGTACCCCTCCCTAATAACTCAGCCGCAGCTCTCATTAACTGCTCTAAACTGTAACCTTCAACCTCACCAGCAACAAACACTAAATTCCCACTCTTTTTCAGCATTTGAATTTCGGGTGTCATTAATTTTCTCTCAGAAAATTCTTTCAATTGGGTTTTTGAGTTTCCTAGGTTTGAGTTCGCTACCTGTGATGAAACTGCAGTTGTTGGCTTTGTTTCTTTTGAGTCTACTCTCCTTTCACCGCTTTGTTTTCTAAACACAGCTAAAGCTAACAAAACTGAAAATATTATCAAAGCAATGCTGATAGTAAACCCTAAGACCACCCCAGTTTTCTGGCGCTTCTTTTTCGGTGAAGATGGCGGTGGCAGAATTACAATTCCTCCGGTGGTGGCGCCGCCCCCACCTTGGGCCCCCGCGCTTTGCCCATGTGGACCCGATGCCGAGGGAGAACCGAAAAACGGAGCACGTGAAGTGCAGGATTTATTGATAATCTCCCCACATAAATTAGGGTTCAACGAGAACGCCGTAACATTGAACTTCGATAAAGTTGGGGTGACCGGTATTTGTCCGGTAAGATTATTACGAGAAACGTTGAAAACGAGTAGAAATGATTGGTTTAAGGGCGGTACAGTTCCATTAAACTGGTTCCACTCGAGGCGAAGGATGTTTAACCGGTCCAAGGAGGTTAAGTTAGCCGGAATCGGACCAGTTAAATCATTGTAAGAAAGATCGAGGGAAGTTATTCTACGCAGAAACAAGATCGAAGGAGGGAAAGTTCCAGAAAAATTGTTACGGTCCAAAAACAGGGATTTAAGGTTGTAAAGAGAGGAAAAGTCGGGGATGGGACCATACAGCGAGTTGTTGTGGAGATTGAGAAGACGAAGCTGGTCGAGGCGAGTGAGGGAGTTGGCGGGAAAAATGCCACGTAAACCAGAATTCTGGATGATGTAGCTGATGACACGGCCTTGAGCACATTTAACGCCCCGCCATTGGCAGTAGTCGAAGCGCTCGTTGAGGGAGTAAAGGAGTTTGTTGTCGAGGTCCGCTTTGGACTTGAAAGAGAGGATGGAAACGGCGTCGGAGGGGAAGAATAAGTTCGTTTGTGGAGGGTAAGTTATAGGGTTAGAAAAGCAGGTGAAGAAGAAGAAGAAGAAGAAGAAGAAAAAGAGAGGAAGCAAAGCTTTGGAGTTGATTTTGCGCATGGTGTTTGTTTCCGATTTGGGTTTATTTTCTCATATTTCTTCTGTCTTTTGTTTTTGAAGTTTTTGTGCCTTCTCCTGTATTTGGGCTACTGGGGAAATCAGAGAAGAGTCACGTGAAGGTGGGGAATGATCATGGAGAAATTTTTTATGTTCGTGGAATTATTGTTCTACTTCTAACCTTAGCTACCCCACTCAACAGCGCCTGTATACAACTTCATTTCATTTTTTTAAACTTTCAAATTATTCTTTTTGTGTATATTAATTAGGGTAGTTGATAATTTGGTTTTAATTTAATTAATTAATTAATTAAATTTTATTAATTAATTTATTATTAAATTAAATTAATTTTATTATTAAAAACAATTTAAAAATTTTTTTAACCAAAATAGAATAAAATTTTTATATATAACTAAAAATATATAAAATTATTAATTTTATTTTAAGTTATTAAATGCTTTAACTTAATATTTTAGCATTTGAAATATTTTTGATAGATGACTTCATTTAATTTATTTTAAATATAATACATTAAAAATTAAAATTTTAATTTAATTTAATATATTTTATTATTCAATTAATCAAATTAATTTTGATTAATTAATTTTTAAAATTAATAAATTTAATTCGATTAATTAAAATAAAATTAATTAATTTAATTTTAAATAATTTAATTTAAAATTAACCTAATCAATCAAACCAATACTCCTAATATTAACATATCAAAACAATAATGAAATAAAGAAAAGAGAGTAGTGCCAACAGTCACAGTGGTGATGGGGAGTAGGGACCCATTTATATACATATATTTTTTTATTAATATTTGATATTTTATTAATAGTAGTATTTTAAAATGTAAAAAAGTTTTTTTGTATATTCAAAAGTAAAAAATCGAATGAAAAAAATATATATTTAAACAATTATAAAAACATTCGATACTATATGGACTCTATGTACTAAAATTCCATTTATGTAAGCTTAATTTTAATGTATAATAAATATATGATCTAGAAAATAAATCAACAAAAAATAAAAGAGTAGTCAACTGTGTATTTTACTTCAAATGATATTATTGTGATGAGATTCTTGAAGATGCGTATTTTAAAATATTTAAACATATAATTTAAAAACAAAAATCAGCGAAATTAATTAGAGGATTACCATCAGTCACGCGTCCGTTTGAGTTGCGTAGGCATATTCTGATTGCCTGAAAAGTCGGTGTGATGACCCGACCAAAGACAAATATTTGGGTCTTTTGATTGAGTCTGGATGAAGTCAAACGTTAATCAAACATATCAGCTTTCGGATTGGTTAGCCTTAGCCCGTGATGTCCAACGGTCCGCAACAATTAGGGTAAATGATACATCTTAGTAAATTATTTGATTTTAATTTAAATAAAATTTAAATTTATTTTAATTATGATCTATTCAAATTTAAATTTAAGTAGTTTAATTTATTAAATGAGTTAAATTTAAATATTAAAATAATTAATTTAAATAATTTATAAGTCTAATTAAATTTTTATAATTTAAAATTTTTTATTATTGTAATTAAAAATTTATTATTTTGTATATATATTAAATCAAATTCGAATAAAAATTATCGAATTTGAAATTGAGTATAAAAATTAAAAATTTTTATTTGATAAATAAATTTAATCAAATAAATTTAAATAATTTAATTTTTATTTCGAATCAAAATCAAATTTAAAAATTAAAATTTAATTAAATTTGAATTAAATTTCAAATAATAAATTTTAACTCAAGCTTAATTTCAAATTTCACACTTTGTCAGTCCAATTCAATGAGAGAGCCAACTAAGCTGAGATTCATGATGCGGACAAAGTGGATGAATTATTATTATTTGTTTTTATTGAATAATTTTACATCATTTTCGACTATCAATTTACCCCTTGCAAATGCAATAATGAGGCATTATTTATTTTTAAGCTTTACGCAAAATTTAAGTCCAAGTTCTATGCTTCTATTATTTTTGGTACTCGTTACTTGGATTGACATCATTATAAATAGAACCCTAGCTATAAACTTTGATTTATAATCTATAATAAATGTTTACATGAAATTTAAAAAATAAAAATATTTTATCATTTTTCTTTTTTCTTTTTATAAAAATAAAATAAAAAATAAACTATATATGTATATACATGAGCATGCGTTCTTAATAATGTAATTGATTGTGTTGTAAAAATGAAAAAAAAAATAATATATATATATATATATATATCCCTTTGGATATAATATTGGTAGCATTTTTAAATGCTTTCACCTCGTATTTTAAGTAAAACTATGTGTCTATAAAAAAAAGTACTACATGTGACTATGTCTTTGAATTTCAGCTAATTAATTCATTTAACATCTTTAATTATTTAAACTATTGTTAATTGAATGATGTATATATAAGACAACTATGTTTAGAAAAAAAAATAAAAAACTAGTTAAAGGAGCATAGAAAATATCAAACACAAGGAAAATGCAATTAAAAGTCTTTTTATTCAATTAAATGTCAATGTATGAATTCATATGTAGGCCTTTTCCTTGTAAAATTAAATGGTACTTGTGTTCTTTTTTTTTTTTTAGGTGAAATTATCCATTTTGTTTGTAATTAGTACTTACAACTTACCAAATTATTATTATTATTATGTCAATATGACATCATGAGATCTTTCTTATTTCAGTTCTTGTTGATCAAATTCTCTATCATAGCTTGTTTTTATGGTGCAAGAAAAATGAATTATTTTTAATTGAAGAAATTTCACAAAGTTAAGAAACCCTAGTCTTTTTTTTCCTTCCCCAAAAGTTTAATACAAACTTAACCTTTGTTTGGTAGTGGCATAAATTCCATAGTTAAGCTGTTTGGCACATGGAAGTGTTGTTGGAAGAAAGGATTAATTGCTTTAATTTAAAGAATTTAGTTCATATTTGATACATAAAATAATTGATAGTATATAAGATAAGATGATAATTATTTTATATTATGTTTGGTTTATATCTAAAGAATAGGATAAGATTACAAGGAGAATTAATCATCTTCTTAGTATAGAATTATTCGATCATCTTAAAGTGAACATGATTATTTTTAATCAATAATATTGAATTTACATATCTTATTACACCTTTAAAAATTAAAATAATAATTTAAATTATATAAATTTTAAGAAAAAATAATTTTAATTAATAAATAAATTATCTTATCTTAATTTTTATACACATCAAACATAATATAAAATGATATTATTTAATCTAATCATATTTATAATATTATTTTATTTTATTTTATTATAATCTTATTTATCAAACACATCCTTCATTTTTGCATTTGATTAATACACAAAAGAGCACGGCCCATGACACGTGCATGTAAAAACATTGCAGTTTAAGTTATACTATTTGTAACTAAAAAATTGTATTTAAGAGGTCATACGCCCTTTGAAAGAGCATGCAAATTGGAAAGTGATAACTGGTAAGTTACTTTTGAATTTTTTTTTAATTTTTTAAAAATTAATGTTTCTAAGTTTTTACCACCAAATCACTTAAATGTATTATTTGAAATGTTAATCAAATAAAGAGGCAAAAATACTTTCAAATGGCTTTATATATATATATTTATATATATATATATTAGTAAGATAAAATTCAAAAATAAGTTATTCGATCTCGAAATCAAAATAAAATGTGTCATATTTGATAATTTAAAATAAATTATTATAAATTATATATTTAAAATGATTTTAACATCAATCACCTGTAGGATTTAGATATAAAATCCTTACATTTAAAAAAACAATCGAATATTAACTAATTGAATCAATTACTTTCAAAACGGTTTTACATACCAATTAGGAACCGGCTTCTTAAAAGGGTGAAGGCTTGCTTGGAACCCGCTTCTTAAAGGGCGAAGGCTTGCTTTGCAGGTCTAAAAAATTATGTCTTTAATCACACTTGATGATGGCATGGTGCCCACAAATGGAAAGTAAATTTAAAAAAAAAACATGTCAAACTCCCCAAAAGAGTAAAATATAAACAAACTTGAGTAAAGTATTGACAGGAAACCTTTCTGAATTATAAAAATAAATGATTGAAAACATTTAAAACTCATGCTTCTGCAACCTCGATTTTGTCTCCACCAACTGTTAAAAAAGTTGGGTGAATCACAAATTCATAGTGGGTCTTTTTTTTTTTGAAAAATCACTAGTTATATATTTCATTAATGTTCATCATTCATAGGATATCTTACCTTTTTGAAAATCCCATCCCATCTTCCCCATCTTTATAAGCAAATCCACTTGAAACATGTGCCTGTTAAGCGCTTTAATTTCCCCTGGCTTGTTTTCTCTTTTAACCTTTCACCCCTTGCTCCATTTCAACGAGGGAAGATCGATGCTGTCATGCCAGTGTTGGTTTTGCATGGGAATTCAGTGGAGGTAATTGGGCCATACCACAAATGCCTTTACAGTCTCCTCATTCCCCAACTTAACATTTCTCGTGTTTTAGCTAAAAGCACAAGGGATTTGTCTTTGTTGTCGTTAGAATCTGTTCATTATATTTCTTGAAAACGATCGTCAAGCAAGCTTTATGTTAGTGTTACCACAGCTCACACTACTGATTTGTTTAGAGCTTGATCTTTTGTCTTTGCAATCCAAAAGAAAAAAAAAAAGTTGATAAACGTCAATGTAAATGGCTGACATTACCTGTCTCATTTTTGGGGCACTGTAAGGATTGAGCACCTGGTTTGTTTATTTGTTAACCCGCATTCTAGCCTCTTAACTAGTTTGAAACGTTCGATTGCCAATCAATGACGTTAGTCCTCCGAGGGAAGCTGTTCTAGCAGTTGAGCCAGTGATTTTAGTGTTGACAAATAAACATAGCATATTTCGAATAGACCTCTGCAAATGAAATATTACATGTACAAGCTGATTGATGAATAAGAAATGGGAAGAAACGTGGTCGTTTTGGTGGGTGGGGTGGTTTGGTTTGGTTTGGTTTCTAGCTTGTCTGCAGCTTGGGTTGGTGGGGTGTGGAGTGTAATTTTGAAAACAAGATTAAATTAAGAGCAAAGGTTTTTGGACGTTTGGTGAGAGAGACTTCTTACTTTATAAGTAAATTTGATAATTTATATATTTATGTTATTTAAAATATTAATAATTTATATATTTATATTGTATTTTAAATAAAAATTATTTATCATAATTTATATTAATACAAAAATATAAAATATATATTTTAAAATTTATCAAACCCATATGTTAAAATTTTTAATCGTATTATTTTTATACATTATTTTTGTGTTGTATTAATATATTATATTTTATATTACCAGGCCAAACACAAGTGTTGTTTTATGACTGAAATCCTATCTACTCCAAAATCAAACTCCCATTATCCCTTGAACTTTTCTGCAAATCCAAATTTCCTATTGGACTTAATTACTTGGCATCTTAACATTGACTCTATTGCCTTAACAGATCAGCTGGATTTATCATAAAAGATTTGGGCTAGATTTTGTTCATATAACTATAAATCGGACATCTGTTAATGTAAAGGAATATAAAAATCCAGCATCATTTTTTGTGTTGAAGGAAGAAGCAGTAAAAAAAATCCACTTAATTTTGTTCATAAATATGCAAATTTGAAGTAACACCAAGGCCATGTTTCTGCCAACGGGAATCTGCAGCAGGTGAATTGTCACATTCAATGGTAACTAATTATTTAAGAAATCGTATACATTTAAAAAGGTTACGTGAGAAATAAACCTGTAATTGATGAAGGAAAAGCGACTTTTGGCTTGTAATTAGTTATTGGGTCCCCGCAACCTTCCCCCAACCAGCTCCTCCCCTGCTCCAACTACCCTGTTTTTCTCTGCTTTCAGACCACATCAAATTTTGAATCAGCCTTTTTCACCTTTCTTCAACAAAAATAATCAGATTTACCCAAGAAGATCTGCATTAACCAACTAAAAAAAGGGGAAAAAAATACTTCAATTCTTTTTCATTTTATTTAATTTGGTTTTTAGATTATTATTAGGTTGTCTGTAATGTCATTTCATGTTGGCTAATCTTCTATTTGCTTCAACCTTTCTTTAAATCAAACCCCATTTTTCTCTGATTCTCTCAGGAGTCAAAAAGAGAGGAGGTGAAAAGGGTTTTTTTTTCAAGGAAAAAAAAGGAAAAGAAATGAAGAACAGCAATACCAAGCTAATCCTCCTCCATCCCTATATCCAAAAACAAGGAAGCTCTAACAGGTTATGGCTCCTTGCCTTAATTTCCTTCTTTACCATTGCTTTCCTTCTCACTCTTATATACACCAGAGAGTCAATTACCGGTAAAACGACAGCCACAAGGACAACCATGAGAGGCCCTAGCTCTTCTGTCTCTAGTTTTGGTGGTGCGCCATTGCCAACCACTGTCATCAACACCCTTCTCCATTATGCTTCGAAATCCAATGACAGTTTTCACATGACACACTCCGAGCTCAAGTCAATCTCTGATGTCCTACGGAAGTGTTCCTCGCCTTGCAATTTCCTTGTTTTTGGCTTAACACAAGAAACCCTTCTCTGGGAGGCATTGAACCACAATGGCCGCACGGTCTTCATCGATGAAAACCGGTATTACGCTGCTTATTTCGAAGAGTTACATCCCGAAATCGATGCCTTTGACGTCCAATACACGACCAAGATAAGTGAAACGAGAGAGCTTATATCATCTGCCAAGGAACAGATTCGAAATGAATGTAGGCCAGTCCAAAACCTGTTGTTCTCAGATTGCAAGCTTGGAATCAATGATTTGCCAAACCATGTTTACGAAGTCGATTGGGATGTGATATTGATTGATGGGCCAAGAGGGGATGGACCTGAAGGCCCTGGAAGGATGCAGCCAATCTTCACATCCGGAGTGCTAGCAAGAAGCAAGAAAGGGGGAAACGCCAAGACTCACATATTTGTTCATGATTACTACAGAGATGTGGAGCAGATGTCTGGGGATGAGTTTTTGTGCAGGGAAAACTTGGTGGAACACAATGAGATGCTTGCCCATTTCGTGGTGGAAAGAATGGAAGAGAACAGCTTCCAGTACTGTCGCAACAAGAACAATACATCAACAGAAGCTTCATCTTCCTAGCTATTCGCAGCAAAGCTTCATCTTCCTAGTTATTACATATCGAGTTCATGCAGATGATTAAATACAGTCCCAAGGGGTCAAAAATGGTATAAAGAGAGGTGAATATGGGTTATTTATCATCATTTGAAATTTGTCTAGATCGACCTTTTTCTTGGGGGTGGGATGTATGTAAAAAATAATATTTTTTTGCAATGGAATTGTAAGTTCATTGAATCAAAAGTTCCAGGACTTCAAATTGTCATCATTTTAAAATTCTTCTCCTTCTGTTCATTTTTTGGTTAATGTCAGAGCAAATGAGCACTAACAATCAAATTTTGAACAACCATAAATAAGTTTTATCGGTTAATGAAGCGAAGGACTTTCATTTTAAGGTTTCCACATTGCTTGGATTTCAAGAGTTCTAACTAAAAAGAAAGTGAAGTAGGCCCTGGTGATCACCCATATCAAATGATGGCAAGTACAAGAAAGAGGACTCAAATGAAGAAACACCAATGCGTTGAAGCTAGCCAATGGAATTGATAGCCAGATTGACTATGGGAAGAAGATACAGAAAAATGACAATTGCAATTTGAAAGAGTATACTGGAAAAAAAGGGAAAATCTACTTATATTGTTTTCACTAGAAGATTTTGTTCAGGTCATTCACTCTTATAAATGACTGTCTAATGTCAAATGCTACTACTATTACTGTTTCTATATATAATTTGAAAGAGTTTCAATCTTCTAAATAATATTACATGGATAAAATTGAAAAATCTCAAAAGTATTTTAAAATTAGAGCATATTATACATATAAAAGTTTTGAAAATACTCATATATAACAGTTTCTATATATTTAAAGTTACATTCCTTGAACCTAGAGTTTAACCAACCACCTTAAAAAATGAATCCAAAGGTTTGTGATTCAAATTCCAACACTTAACAATTTTTTACCGAATTCCTAGAGTTTTAAATCCTGCCGCATTATTTTTTGACAACAGTTAAATCTAAATAAGTTATGCAGGTGAGAAACCAATCCGGTTGTTTGTAACATTGGTGATATGTTGAAGGTACATTAACACCATGCTAAAAGTGAGTTCAATGTCTATATTTCTTCTATGTTGTGTCTATTTTATCATACTAACAAGTTTGGTGAAACTGCAGATATTGTCCAATGGTTTATATGAGTCATCTCTACATCAAGTTATCAATACTTCTCCGACATATGGCGTCTGTGTCGCCAAATTAGTGTCCAATGGTTTAAATGAATTCAAAAGAAATAAAATTTACCCCAAATTAGTGTCCAGATAATCACAATAAGGTTCGTCTCCTTGCAGCTTCAAGTAAAACATCAGGATCATTAGTATAAAATAGGACAAATAATGGACGGTCCTCCTGCAATCAATCAATTCAAAATAGTTCAGAAAAAAAAAAGGAAGAAAAATCAGCCCAGAAATCTTCTTTCAACAGATGAATGAAAAAATTACCTTGCAAGTGGTAAATTCTTGGTTACGGTACTTTTCATTCTCTGTAAAAATACGTGAATGTAACATGGGCGTATAGACAGCCTTGGCTCCGTACTTTCTATATAGCATTCGAAACGGCAGCTCCGAGTTGTCAACCATCAGGGGCAATTATTAACTTCGCCGGCCAAGCTTGGTCCAATGAGTCCATGCTTCCCCGGAGAACCTATCGACAGCAGCGTTTCATCTAGTGCAGAGGAAGACTGTTCCTCTTGGTCCTGTTGTTGATTGAAGCAAAGTAGGTCGTCCTCATTGCTGGCGTCGTTTAGGAGCGGACCCGAGTGGATGTTTCGGGTTTGGGTTTGTGTCAGGGCCATGAGTGATATGGGGTTAGGGAAGAGAGAGAAAAGTAGGGGCTTGGGTCTGTTCATTGGTCAGCGATGGAGGTGGAGAAGGAATCCATCGCCACCAATGCCTAGGATTGTTCGGAGAAGAGCTGAAGGCTAAAAGGCTTAAAGCTGAAAGATTGTGCTATTGGGTTTTACTGTTTTGGGGTTTAAGGTGGGGTTTTTTGGAGTTGAAACCTGCCCAATCTATAATTTCTTCGGGTCCCTATTTTGAATTGATCAGAGGCTTGAGTCTAAACTTTCTGGATCTTTAATTGGAAAATGAGAGATCAGGTAAAATAGCATGATTTTGTTAAATTAAACTTGATAATGAGAAACCAACATGTAAACATGAAGATTTGAAAAAAAAAACCAACAAAATCTGTGTCTTGTAGCTTATGTTTCGTGTCATTTCAACAACGGACGCACAGGATCAATCCCCGTTGGAATCCCATTGTGTTCACAAATTATCTTCAAACATTGTTTTCAAACTAAGCTTAGAGCAAGTGTGCAACCACTTTCCTTAAAAGAAAAATTAGAAGGAAGCAAAAGACAAGCTTGAATGAATTGACAAAGGAAGGTGGGTCGAGACTCATTGATAGGCTTTGAATGAAAAGAAGACATTCCATCGAAACTTTACACTTCATTTACAACTAGGATTTGACCAAAGAAAAAGCTTTGCTGATTTGATGATTTCTTTGTAGCTAAGCTTTTCACTGTTGAGCTACAGAAAAAGGACAAAAAAAAAATTATACAATTTTAAAAAATGTTAGCATTGGTGAAGGTAATATTTTAATAAAAAAATTTGTAATTAATGAAGGGTTTTTGTTACTTAGTTTAATGCGAGTATTTTTTAAAATTATCTTATGAAATAAAATTTTTCAATACATTAAAATTTATTAAATTAAGTTTTATTAACAAGTGCATTAAAATGGATCTTTGCCTATTAATGTTTCAATTAAATAATTAAAAAATTTATCGCATAATCATATCATTTTATTATTATTTCTTTAAATGTTTAAAGATTTAATGATAAAACTACCTTACTATATGCTAAAGTTTTTTTCCCATTTACTATAAATGATTGGGTTCAACTTTAAAAAGTTGAGAGAGTCAAACAATTCCACTTTGACATGGTAGTAAATTATCCTGTTTTTCAATTTTATTTTAGTAGGGAGGGAGAGTTTGAAATATTGTTGTAAATTTTTAAATACAATGATAAAATTGATAATAATGAATAGAAATGACAACGGATCAGATTTTTTCGTTTCGAATCTAACTCAAAATTAATAAAATATTTTTTTGAAATATAAAATATTATTTTTTAATATAAATATAAAATTAAATAAATATATAAATATCAATAAATATAAAATTAAATAAATAATTAAAAATAATATATATAATCAAGTTGGGTTTTAGGATCCAATCTCAACTTTTTATTATCTGATTCAAAATTTGATTTAAAAAAAAAAATTAGACCCAAAAAAATCAAATTAGGTCAAATCAAAAATCCATAAAAAACGGATTAAATTACCAATCCAAATAATGGATAATGGAGGAGGTTGACGTTGAAGAAAGGCAAAGCAAGCAAATAAACAAAATTGTAAAAAAAAAAAAAAAGTAAGGTCCCTCCTAAAGGCAAGAAACTTATCAATTCTCCACCCACTCATTTTGATTTCCCCCAATTTCCTTTTGTCATTATAGGGACATTCACAATCTCTTCAAGACTAACCATCCTTGTCTCTAAATGCAGCCAACCTTTTTTCTCACAATCCAAACAAACCCATTAAAAATAAATGAGTTCGTTTTTTATACTTTAACGTTGATTTTTTTTAATTTCTTAAATAAATTAAAAGATTCACAGCATATTTTATTTTTTAATTATTATTATTTTTAATATATCTAAAGGATATGTATTATCTTGCTAACTTCGTATGTTAAGTATAAAAACTCTAAGATAATATTTGATGTATAAAATGATAGATATGATAGAATGATAATCATTTTATATTCTATTTAACTTATATCTAAAAAAAAGATAGAATTATAAGAAAAATTATCATTCTTTTGCTATAGGATAATTTAATCATCAACAAATTGAGATGGTTATTTTTAATTCATAGGATTGAACTTATATATATCTTATTATACTTTTAAAAACTATATCAATAATTTAAATTATATAAACTTTTAGAAAATATAATTTTAACTAATAAATAAATTATTCTATTTTAATCTTTACTCATATCAAATATAAAATATAATTACATTATGTAATCTAATTCTATTTATAATATCACTTATCTTGTCCTATTATATTTTTATATATAAAATATGACCTAAAGGGATAAAATAATTTTTCAAAATACAATGAGCATTTAAAATTTTTTCTAAATTTGAAATTTATTAAAATTGAAACTTTAAAAGTCAGTGATTTAAAAATATTTTAAATTAGTGTATAAAATAGTATATGCACCTAATAAATCAAAATCATCAATAATATTATTAATTATTATATAAATAAAATTTATTATTAAAAATAAAATATTAATTTACCTTTAAAATACCGTTTAAAAGTGCTCTAGAATACTAATTAACAAAAACCTAAAATTTATACCCAACACTTTTAATTTCTTTTACTTAAAACTACTCAAATTTAAACTTTAATCATTAAAATTAAATATTCAATATTCTATCCCCTATTAATAGTCAGCCGTTCCTAACATGAATTATTGCCCTCATCTTTCCAATTGTTTGACCGAGTCCTTTTCTTTTACTTTCTTTTTTGCCTTTATTACTGTTTAAATCGAGAAAATTTGCTTCACAGACGTAAGAAAAAGAAAATTAAAGTAAAGAATAGGAATATCTAGAAACGAGAACCAAAAGAAAAGATCAAAGCAAACAAAAGATGGCATGGAAATTGGAATGAGATTGAACAGCATTTTCTTTCTTTTATAATTCTAAAATCTAAAATACCAAATCCACCATTCCCTTTCTTTCTTCTAATGGTTGAAGAAACGGGAAGGATGAACGAACCCACTAATAATATCCTTCGAGATTAGCTCGAGCAGATTGATAATAGTGCTACTTTTTTGCTGCAAACTGTTCATCCTACACATAGTCACATGTTGAGAAGTGGGGATGAAACTGAATCAGGGATTTTGTTGAATTAGTGGAATGTTCTTCGTTTAGGAAGGTTCCAGGATGTGCTTGGTGGTTTCTGCAACAGAGGGAGAATGGTTATGCTCGCCTGCATAGGTAACTATTAGCATTGATGGATCATCTAAAGCTTTTTCCACATGTTTGCGAGCTGGACATCCTCTCAAGCTGCTGCACTTATAGTAACCCCTGTTCAATCATAATTCAACGCCAGTCAAAAATAAAAACAAGTTAGAAAGAAAACTATAGTTGACAACTAGTGCACATTCAAAGTTAATCTATGCACCCAAAAATACCTTGGATGTGGAGAACCCTTGATTGGTTTTTGACCGTACTTCCTCCATGAGTAGTCATCTGGTGGAATATCAGACATCTTCAGGCTTATTGCTGGAACCCTTACAACCCTTTTCAATCTCAGCTTTCTGTCAAAGGGAAAATTTTGAAACAACAAATATAATTAAGAAATTAAATTGATATTTTGTAAAAGGAAGATAAATACATAAATGGATGTGTACCTTTTCTTCGAGCAATGGCAGCGACCGGAAGTGCCACTACACTTGCCAGAACCCAAGTTCTCAGAGTTACACTTTCTCTTTAAAGAAGAAGAAGACAAAGGAGGCTTCCCAGCCGAGGAAACCAGAGAACGATTAGTAATTTGAAACGCAGATGATGAAGATGGCTGCTTGCTATCAGTATCCCCTGTCAAGGATGACATAAACGAATTCCCAGCAGAATAACATGAAAAATTAATGGTTGTTGATGAATCTTTCCTCTCTAAACCCCCATTTGTCATCGTCAAAAAATCATGATGATGAGGATGACACGTAACCGCTGGTGGAAACTGCTGGATCGGCGTTGCGTAATGAACCTTAGTTTCATGCTCTTGATTCGCTTGGTTTTGGTTACCTGGAGGAGAAATAGTTGTGTTTGTACCAGTAGGGGGTACTGTTACAGGAGCTCTTCGGAAACGAGCATGTCCAGTTCTGGTTCGACCCAGAAGAGAGATAGCTTTCTTGAACTTCGAAACAGCAACGTCTGCTTCAGCTTTGCAGTCCATTTCTAAATCCAGGAACGATCTTGTTGAGATTGGAGAAGACTGATATTTTTCTTGATTACTATTATCATTTAGTTGCCGTTGAGTCTGAGAAAATAATTTGACGAGTTTTTCAACGCTTTCAATCCCAGAAGCTGCTTTTTGGACTGCGTTTTCTTCCATTTTGACTGTGAAGCTGTTTCTGTTCCTGTGACTCATCATAAGCTCCACGGCCATGTCTGCAACAAAACCACTCAAAAGGGAGAAAAAAAAAAAAAAGCAGGAAAAGAAAACTAGAGAAGGGTCTTTGATAAAGGGACCCTGGAATTTGGTCAAAATGATGCCATCGGCTATGGAACCCTATTGATCAATTGGATGACTGACATGTTATCTTAACATTGGCCTTTTATTGTAGCTACGAATAAGATCCAACCACGTCAAAAAATTGTTTAGTAAGTAGGCTATAGTAAGCATAGCTTATTTATTGAAAAAATAATACATTTTTTACCGATAATTCATGAATAAATTTAATTTTTATTTGTTTGTATTTATAAATAAATTATAAATATAATAAAATTTATATTTATATTTAAGTTTTTTACACTCTCAAAAAATTGTATTTTTCACAACCTTTTTCTCAAATTTCTTCTTTTTAATAATCTAGATTTTGGCTAATAATTTAGATATAGAAGATATTAACTTAATGCTCATTTGGATTCAATCATAATTTTAATACGATGTAATTAAATTTAAATATTAATTTTAATAAAATTAAATTAACATAAATTTTTTATTAAAATTATTTTAATCACAATTATAATAATAATAATAATTATTTTTAATCTCATTATATTCAATTTCATCGTCCGAATAGAATCTCAATGTTTTGATCTGATTAGTGGGGTCCATACAGGTTAAATTGGTCTAAGGGAGGTTGGGACACGGGTGAAGATCGAGGCAAATCTTTGTCCTAAACCGTCTCTGATCCATAATAACTATAATATATGGTTTTACTAAAATAATATATAGATAATTTATTATAGCAGATTAACAAGAAAGTTGTTGCCAGCATGATACAAATTTCATATCTCTCAAAAAAAAATTTAAGATTTTGGGCAAATTTGATAGGGAAAAAAAATCCTCTAATCCATTATTAACTGAAAAGAGTACTTAAAACCGATTAATGCGCATTAAAATTAATTATTATTAAACTTAAAAAAACTAATTTATGATTAAAATTTTTATAATTTTAAATTAAATTAAAAGATACATAAAAATTAATTAAAAATAAAATGATATAAATAATTTTTGATTTTTGATTTATTCAAAAATATGTGTCAATTTGTGATAATATAAGTGAATATTTTTGTCAAAAATTTTAGTAGTAGAGAAAATTTTTTCTAATTTTTGACTTTTTTTTTTCAATTGTGTTATGGTTAGGGGATGCAGATAATAAAGGTTAACATTCAAATTTCAAGTTTTTTTTTTAGAGTTGAATTTCTCGAGAAATAAAATTATGGGCAAGATTTTGGTGAAAATTTCTCATAAGTGAATGGATTTTTTTATTTTTTTTCTAGAGTTATTGGCAAGTCTTTGAAAACAATTATTCCTTGATCTTGATATTCCCAATGGCATTTTCAACAAAAATAAAATTCTAATTTAAATTTTCTTCTTCAATTCCAAATGGAACTTAGACTTTGATCACAAGAAATTTCAAAACCAAACAAAGCATTTTTTAACAAATAATATTTTTTAATAAAAGTGATAGCAATATATAAAAAAATTATAGATATTAAATTTTAAATTTATTAGATGTCATTTACTTCTCTTAAAAGTAATGACGTGATATTATAAACCAATTGAATTGAAGAAAAAATTTAATAAAAGAGAGACCAATCCGACATATATAAATATTACTTTATATTTTTTCCTCAATGTTACTTACAGCTTCCCACGATGGGTGTGTGAGTTTAATTTATAGGAGATTTTGTATTAATTCAAATCAATCGATTTTAAATTAATAGCATGTTTTATTATTATTATTTAAAAAAAAAAAAAACATTAACGTTACCATCAAAAATGATATTTGGGTGTCTTAGGTAAGTGAAACTTAGGTCTTCCATTAGACAAGTTTACCACACCAAAAAGCTTGAATGTGTGAATGTAGTTTATAAAAAGATTCGCATTAATTTAAATCAATCAATTTTAAATTAAAAACGTGCCCAAAAATGAAAATAAAAAAAAGTTACTTGCATTTTCATGCGTGAAGGGAAGGGATCATCACTTGATATAAAATAGTATTTCACATGCAAAGATGGCGACGTCTTTGATCTCTCTTCATTCAAACTTCACACTCAGACCAGGCTGGTGCGCCATTGCGGCCATTCTAAGCTTTCGTTTCCCCTCGTCCCCAGGCCTTGAAAAATCAAAATAGTAAATTACTTTTACCCAATTTACACTTCATTGACTCAATATTTCAAGTCTTCAAACAAATTAGAGCCCTGATCTATCACATAATTTCAATGTTTCATCCTTCATTTTTCATAGACGATGAAAGAGATTTTTAAAACTTTAGTGACAAAATGATAATTTCGATATGATAAAAATCTTTTTTATCGTTCATTTTATCATCAAATTTGTCACTTCCATAACAATTAGGATATTTTTATATGATGATGGTAAAGGAAGCTTCTCCGTGATTGAAGATCATTTTTCACGCTTTATAAAGGCACGTGTTGGATAGGAAAAAGTAAAAGAAAAAGAAAAAGGACGGCAGCAATTGCCATGAACCTGACTTGACTACGTACGAAGCAGAGTCCATAAATCAAAGACGGAAAGGCGACTGAAACGAAATTGAGGTGAAGCAGAGGAGAGGAGGCGTGCTCGACTTGGCCGCCTGATATCATGTAATTGAATTTTCGAGCATTTTCTCTCTTACACGATTTTTTTTCTTTTCATGTGAATGTTATTGATTACATCTCTACTCTATCATGCAAATTCTAGCGTGGTTGTTAGCGTTGGTCATGAAGAATTCGATTGCTCTATTTGTATGCGCATAGTATTCTGCTACATTTGTGAGCATCAAATATTTAAAATATTAAATTTTAATATGAATATTTAATTTAAAATTAATTGATAATAAATGAATTGATTTTTATTATATTTATATACTTAAATTACTTTCAATTTAATAGATTTGAAAATTTTTTATTGCTATTTTAATTTAAAAACTTATCATGTTAGTTTTAAATTTCAAATAAGACCCAAAAGTAAATATTAGTATAGTTTGGACACTTCGTACTTTCGTGACTAAAAATTTTGTCATTGGTGTGAAAAGAAGCAATTTAGTTCGTTTCAATTCAAGCAAAATTAGAAAATTTTTTTTATAATGAATTTAAATCTTAACTCAATTGATTTATTAAATTATTTTTAAAAAATAATATTTAATAAATTTAAAATTCAAATACTAATATCTTTACAATTTCTTTGTTTAACCCCAAATAGCGACTTTTTTGTATATATATAAAAAAAATTCCCTTATCATAATATGTTGCAAATGGAAACCAATAATATATATTATTTCTTGCATTCTTGTTAAATTTGAAGCAAAGAGGAGTTATTGAAAAAGGCTATTGAAGATAATAGTAAACCTGCTCCATGGCTTGAGAAGAATAGGGCTATAGGCAATTGTTTTATTAGAAGCAAATTTGAAGCGATAATTACTTGAATTTTTTGCCGTAATTGGGGTTAGAAACTCAACCCTGTGAATATGGTAGGTTTTTAGTTTGGCATGTTAATATAACTAACAATTGGGCTTCTTTCGGCCTTCTATAAATTTTAATGATCCAGTATTTGATGTTTCAGAATTTTTGCAAAACAATCTAGTTTAAGCCTTAATGTGATCATAAATGGCCCAAAAAGGTCTTAATGTGATATTATTATTATGGATGGCAATGGATCTGATCGGAGTGGAATTTTATTTACCTCGTCACAACCTGACATGATTATATTATATATATATATATATATATAATATTCAAATCAGACCAAATTTGATTTTTTTAAAAAATTTATTTTTATATCTAAATTCAATCTGACTCGATATTATATAAAACTGTATCTGACCTAACTAGACCCAAAATAAATAAAATATTATTTTTTAGATATAAAATATTATTTTATAATATAAATATAAAATTAAATATATATATAATTAATTAATTAAAAATATTATATATATCGGGTCGGATAGGGTCAGGTTTTAAGAAAACCCGATCTCGACTTTTTTATCACCCAACTCGATACCATATTTAAAATAAAAAATAATCATAAGAAATTAGATCAGATCAGAACTCGTCATATATGGATCAAAATACTTTCCCTAATTGTTATTTGTTGGAAAGGGGAGTTCCTTTTTTTTTATAATTGATTATTAGGACTAAAAATTTGAAAACAATTATAGATGTGAGATTAATTGTTGTAGTGATAAAGATTAAAATCAATAATGAGATATATATTTGAATACAAAAGTAACAATGATAGCGAGATAAATTTTTGTAATAAGAAAAAATAACTATTGAAAACGTTAGTTTAAAAATTATATTAATTAGAAGTAATATATTTTTAAAGATATACTTTCTTTTTAAAAATATATATTTTTAAAAATACATAAATTTGCAAGATAAAAATAAAAATTTTTTTTTATTTTTTTAAAAAGTTATGAGTACAGAAATTATTCATACTTATTAAATATCTGTGATAATGTAAATGAAGATAAATTTAAAATACATAGGAAGATGTGTATAATATACAAAATCGTAGATGAAAATGAAGAATATTTTATCCGTTCTATACTTTATTCATTAACATATTTAATCAAAATTAGAGAATAAAATAAAATATAGTATTATGTAAATTAAAATATTACATGCAAATCATGTATTATATATCTATATTTATTCTAAGGATTTAAGTAAAAGTATTAAAATGTTTATAAGTTATAATAAAAATTTGAAAACATATAAGATCAAAATTTTATGTAAACGGGTGAAAAATTTTATGCATTAAAAATGACATTCAACCTCATAAAATATTTGATAATTTTCTTTAAATCATGTTTAGTATCGCATCTAGTTTATGTAAAGTATATATAGAAGGTTAAGAAACCATTTATTCTTAAATGTACACTAAGACGTTAAGATTCCTAGACAATTAGTAGATTTAAATCCTAATAAAAAAAATATTTATGATTTCATCCAACAAAATATTAGTTTCCAATATATTCATATACAATATTATTTTTGGGTATAAAAAAAATTCACGGGATGAAAATAATGAAAAAAATTATATATAATGAGATTTGAATTTTAATCCGTTAGATGTTATATTTAAAAAATAATTTTTTAAATTAATTAAATTAAATTATAAATTGATATATTAAAGTAAATTTAAAAATCAAATTCACCTATAATTTGTTGGAGAGTTTAGTACGTTATTTATAGGTTACAACGAGGAACATGCTGAATATAAATAAATTTGCGTTCATGAAATCGATACAATTCAAGACAGCTTGCCACAATATAAAGGAAACTCACCACTTTTCAGTCGGGTGATACGAAAGCTAATCGACCTAACCTCCCCACCAAACCGGTTCTCTCTTTCGCACTCTTCCCCTTTTCAAACCGCATTTGGTTTTTGCCCATTTTCTTGAAGAGTCACATTTTAAATAATAATAATAATAATAATAAAACAAGACAATAATCTCATTGCATGATCTTATTTTTGAAAACGAGGTTTTAAATTTAAATTTAAGACTTTGTGATTATTATACTTAAAAAATAAGAATAATTAATTAATGTTGACTTGATGCTTAAATTAGATGCTTATACTAAACATATTTTTATTTATAAAAACAAATATAATAATTGCTCCCTCTGTCTCTTTTTTTTTTTTTTTTCATTTTTTTAGAAATGTTTCAAAATTATGTCTTATTTTTTAATTTTTTTTTATTTTTTTTTATTTTTTTGACATTAAAAATTATAAAATTTTAATTTTATAAAAAAATTAAAATTTAATATTAAATACTTTAAGATAAAAAATTTTAAAAAATTTTTGTGAATATCAATATATAATAAATGTTTTGAGACGAAAGGAGTATGTTATTATTATAAAAACAATAATTTTTTTTAACTAATGGCATAATAATTGTTTGGAGTGTTGCCAACAAATTATGAGAGTGAAAAATGTAAACAATATTCAAATAATTATTTTATGCTTGTGATTGTGTTGTAACATCTACAGATTCCACAGCTTTTAAGTTTGATTGAGGAATAGTGGTTCAAATAATTCAAGTCGTATGGGAATATTTTTATGTTGATGAATCAGCAAAAAAGTTATGCCGCAACTTCCAAATTCTCCCCCCAAAATAATAATAATAGGGATGCTTTTCTTTTCAAGTTGGTGTGTCATTGTTATTTTCACTGTGTTTGGAAGAAGAGAAAAAAAAAAAAGTACAAATGACAATGAAAGGAAAATGAGAAAGCAATAACCTTTAAATTTACTGTCAACTAATTAATCAAGCTAAAGCCAAATTCGGTGTTTGATTTAATCTTAAACTTCCTTATAATTGGGAAACATAGCTGACTCGTTGTTATCAATATTAGGTAGAATTTCTTTACGTGGCAACTTTTTTGTTATTAAAAATATAAAAGAAAAAAAAATCTAAAAATAGTCTTTTTATCAATTAAATATTAATTTAAAAGCCATGAATATTAATTTAGATGATTTGTATAAATTTAAAAGCGATAATAATTTGAATCAGATTAGATTTAATTCGATTTTTTTTATAATATATAAAATTATGAGGTTAAAAAATTTAATTTAAATTCAAACCAAATTTATATACGATTTAATTTGATCTGAATTAAATTTTATTGATTTGATTCGATTCAATGATTTTTTAAATTTTAAATTTTTTATTTTTATATATTATTTTAATATTTTTAAAATAGATTTAGGTATAAAATAATTTTTTTTATTTTATAAAAATTTAAAAAAAATATAAAAATTAATAAAAATATATAATTTGATTCTTTTTTTTTAGTTTTTTAATTTTCAATATTAACTTAAATTCAAACATAATATACACATCTAATATCAAAATTTTATTTGAACCGAATTAAAAAAAATAATCCAAACTAAATTAAATATTATAATTTTGAATCAATTTTTAAATTTTTTCTCGCTTCTAATATATATTGTTCAAATTTATTGTGCGTTCACTCGTGTCCTCAATGAATTAAAATTTTTAATATAAGCATCAATAGTTAATAATAACTTGTAGTTTTGTTAATATCTCATATATATATTTCAACAAAATTATCCAATAAATGTACGACAATGAACAATTGGATCTTGGTAATGGTTAAAATCTTAGTCATAAATACATGTGCTATGTACTTCAAAACCAAAAACAAACTTAAATCCAAATAATTTTGAAATCTACCAGGAAATAATAAATAATTTTCAAATACTTAATATCTCAATTAATTTTTTTTATCCAATTTACGTATATGAGCAGTTACATTTATTAAAATTCTGAAGTTATAGTTATGGGTTCTTGTTTTAATCATAGTAAAGTAATTATCGATTCAGCAAATTTAGGAGAAGAAAGTATGCTTTCCACATTTGTAAATGGTCCTTAAATCATGGGCTAATGTCTTTCTCTCCCTTTCAAAAAGGAGAAAGAACAGAAGAAGATTGCGGTAGCACCAAATCAAACGCATCAAACTGACAATAACCCAAAATCGATTCAACCGTAATCCCAAAGTAATCATGAAATCCTTTCATTAATCAACTCTTAAACTCCACTTTCCCCACCAAATGAACGTACAAAAAAAAAGAATTTATTTTATATTTCCATAACTTTCTTCTTCTTCTTCTTCTTCTTCTTCTTCTGTCTGGCGCATGAGCTTCGGGAGAGAGGGAAAAGATGAAGGTTTCGGCATTGCAGCAGAGCTACCTCAACCGTCGAAGCTACAGCTTCAGATCATCAGGACCGTTGGATTCATCTTCCGATAGCGCCGTTAAATCTCCAGCTGCGATCTTCTGGCTTGTCCTCCACGGTCTCTGTTGTTTAATCAGCTTAGTCCTCGGCTTCCGCTTTTCTCGCTTGGTGTTCTTCTTTTTGTTCTCCACTTCTTCCACTAACTTCTACGCGTCGCCCTTTCGTTCCACTGCCGAACTCGCCAATGCCTTTGATGTCCACTCCGTTCTGTCCACCAACTCCATTACCAACATCGAGTTGCCGTTGCTTAACAAGACGGTGGCGAATTCGCGAGTTGTTGTAGGGCGGCACGGGATCCGGATCAGGCCGTGGCCGCACCCTAACCCGACTGAGGTCATTAAGGCGCACCGGATCATAGAAAGAGTTCAAAAGGAGCAGAGATTACAATTCGGTGTGACGGATGCCAGAACAGTTATTGTCATCACGCCGACATATGCACGGACTTTCCAAGCGCTGCATTTGACCGGTGTAATGCACTCGCTAATGCTGGTTCCGTACGATCTGGTTTGGATCGTGGTGGAAGCCGGTGGGGTCAGCAATGAAACGGCGTCGCTTATTGGGAAATCCGGTTTGAAAACTATCCACGTTGGATTCAATCAACGGATGCCAAATTCTTGGGACGAACGAAATAAATTGGAGTCCAAAATGCGCATTTTTGCTTTAAGGTAATCCTTCTATTTTATTTTTATTGATATTTATATTGAAAAAACGATGCGTTTTGGAATTAGGTTGTTGGAAATTTAGAATTAATTCAAATTTTGTGTTATTTTGGGGCCAGAATTGTAAGAGAGAAGAAATTGGATGGAATTGTTATGTTTGCTGATGATAGTAATATGCATAGCATGGAACTTTTTGATGAGATCCAAAATGTGAAATGGTTCGGGGCATTTTCAGTTGGAATCCTTGCTAATTCGATTAATACTGATGAGACAGCGGATCAGAAGGAGGAAGAGGAGACTTCTAGAATGCCGGTTCAAGGTCCAGCTTGTGACTCATCTAATATGTTGGCAGGATGGCATACTTTTAATACATTGCCCTTTGCTGGGAAAATTGCTGTTTATATTGATGATAGAGTGACTGTGCTGCCTAGGAAGTTGGAATGGTCGGGTTTTGTTTTGAATTCTAGGTTGCTTTGGAAAGATGGTGGAGATAAGCCGGAATGGATTAAGGATATTGATATGTTGGCTGGGGATATTGAGAGTCCGTTGGGTTTGGTTAAAGACCCTTCGGTGGTGGAGCCACTTGGAAACTGTGGACGTCAAGTTTTGCTCTGGTGGCTTCGAGTTGAAGCTCGTGCTGATAGCAAATTTCCTCCCAGGTGAATCTCTTATCCTGTTCTCATTGTATTAGGTTTTAATGGTAATCAATGGCAATATCAGCCTGTTCAGAATGATTAATATTAGTAAGTGGCGGTCTATGACTCTGCCAAATTATGTAGTTCTTCCTTGTCACATGATTTAGGTTTTGACAATGATGTCTTGCAGAAGGTTACATAGTATAATTGATATCAGACTGATTCGTGCTACACATTTCATGGTCTACAGTTGGTTTTGTGTAGTTTGTTTCCAACTCATTTTCTCTGGCTTCCATGCCATCTGATAATTATTTTGTGCATCATGCAGATGGATAATTGACCCACCTTTGGAAATCACCGTCCCATCAAAACGCACTCCATGGCCAGATGCTCCCCCTGAACTCCCTGCTAATGAAATACCAGTGATGGGCATCGAAGAGCCCATAGTGAAGCATTCTACAAAGACACGAACATCCAGATCAAAACGTCGAAGTTAAAAGAAGGCATGAAACAAGAACAGACTCACAGGTTTAGACAAGGCACTCTGAACAAAACTAAAATCATTAGCTGGCAATCTATGCCTTGAGGATTTGACACTGCTGCGCCAAGAAATTTGCTTGACAAGGGGGGAATGCAGATGGTCTTATAATGTGTTGGTACATAAGGATAGGCATGTCTCACAGCAGGGAAGTTTATACATGCATATCTGTTTTGAGTTCCTCCTGAGTTTCAACTATTATATATATATTTTACATTTCTTTTTGTCCCATCTATAGTTTGTTGGGGTGATTGGTATTCTGTTTCATTGGCAGTTAGCTCATCAGCTGAAATACACACATCAGATTGACCTATCACCGGTCTTACATCCTTTTAATCTAAACAAACGTGAAAATTATGAAGAGTACGCTCCAGGCGAATAACTTGCTAACGCATACGGCATAACGCATTGGTGATTGTCTAACATACCAGCTTTTCCATGAACATGATGAAAACCTTGAACATCCTCAAAAATGACCAAAATTTTTCGATCTCCCCTGATAAGAAGAGTCCATGTATGCCCAACGCCACTGGGAATCTTTATTATCTATGGCACTAACGATCTATGGAATCCTTTTTAGTTCTTGGCCGTTCCAAAACATAACTATCTGTTCATTTCAAGAAGCTCAAATGTATCACTTGTGTCAAAATTAGCAATTGCCTTAGTTCAGTTTTGTAGGATCCTTAAGGACGAATTCAATTTTACTGCCCCTTCGAAAGGGGATTGGGGCTTCAAATTTTTTTGTAGAGTAGATTCTGAAACTTGGAGTCTGAAGAGATCTCCCACTAAGTAAATGATTCTCTTGGGATGCTCATATTGAGCCAAAAAGATCGAGTGAGAAATATGTTTATTTTAGCAATTCCAGTAGGTTGCACTGAATTTCATAAGCTGAGAAAGGAACATTAAAGCATGTTACGGATATGGAGTCTAGCTTATGATCAATTGCAGACAGACAACTATGAATATTAGAGCAGATCACGGAGTTTATACGTTTTGTAACTTGCAAACTCTGTCTGTTAGAATTATGCACTGTCCTCATGCAATCTGGTAAATAGAATTAAATCTACCCTGCATTAGTAATTACTTCAAAAAGAAAAGAAAATTCCGGATTTTAATAAAGTTTTAACAATTTAAAAACTTTATCCCAGTTCCAAAGGACTCGGCTGGCCTTCGGTCTTCCTATTTTCTAGTGACTACCAACGACCCACGAGGCCCAAAGCCTGTCTTCTGCCTTCTAACTTCCATTTCTCTGAGTTTTGTCTGGTCCCCAAAAAATCCCTCCTCCCCAGTACAATGATGTTCCACTCTTGAATACTAAACCATTTCCATGGTCTTTATAAAAGCTCTCTCTCCCCTTTCTTCATAAAATCACTCTCCTCAACCTTTCTCTTCATGAAACACGACAACACTTTACATATCTCTCCCATTGCAACAACCGTTAATGACAATGTTGGCATTGATACTGAACAAGACTATCTTTACCTTGGCATTGATAACCAATGTGATCCAACGAGGGTTAGTTTCCAAAGTTTAATTCTAAGAAAATAATCTTGCTTTTCAGTTGGTTTTTATGGTTATAGATTTTTTTTTTTTGGATTTCTAACAGAAGAATTTTAAGGTTGTTAGCGTTGATGGATACGAGGATGTTATTCAACATGATGAGAACGCTTTAGAGAAGGCTGTGGCACATCAACCTGTGAGTGTTGCCATTGAAGCTGGCGTTAGAGCTTTCCAATTCTACGAATCGGTAAGCTGACCTATTCTTCTCCACCCTTTATTTCAATTAGTACTTATCCTTGAAGCCATATTTTGATTTTAGAATAATACTACAGTATTTATCTGACAGCAAGATATCATCTTTCTCTGAATTTGGAGACATGTCAAATTGTCAATAGTCTTTAAAAGAAATCTAAGTGCTCTATTAATTCATTTGTCATTGTTTGCATATTTTCAGGGAGTGTTCACTTGTGAATTTTAATGGTCAGGACTACTGGATTCTGAGGAATTAATTGGGCAGCAGCTGGGGTGAAAATGGATACATAAGAATGGAAACTAACGTTGATGCCTATACTGGAAAATGTGGCATTGCGATGGAGGCTTTCTATCCAGTTAAGAATGGGGCCAACCCCATCAAACCTTACTGGAGTAATGAAAGCACTGAGAATATCAGCAGTGCTTGAAATCTTTGCTGCAATTTGCAGTTCTTGGAAGTTAAAATGTTCTCAGCTAATGTTTTGGGCCATTGGAGAAGACGAGGAGTGACTGGTGCAATAAAGGTGCTTGCTGCAAAATTTCCCTCCCTATTCCTTGTTGGTCTAAGTTATGCATCGGAGTGGAGGCCATTTATGTTGTTTGGATTTATCATTTTTGTACATATATTTTCATTTATCAAAACAGCAACTGGAAAACTAATATTGTTGTGATTAAAGCAATTTCATTTCAAAGTCTTATCTTTATTTTCCAAGTATTTCTCATCTGCTGATGGTTTAGTCAGGATTTGATCTGAAAAATTCTTCCTTTTTCCTTCCAACCAAGCATAATTGATTAATGTACGTAGAAAACAATCAGCCAAATTGCTTGGGGGTGATATTCTGTTCCTACTCTGTGCCTAATCAATTTCTTAGTGACCTCTGCTATATTTTAGAGCACTGGAAAATTACTATGCTTGGTGTTTCTACATAATTTCACCTTGGACAAACATTTTAAGTTCTTTAAAATGGATAAGACATCAGAATGCATAAATATTATCTAGTTTAACCTCAAATGGTTAAGTCAAGGCAAATTTTATATTCAATCTTTGAAGTTTCCATCTTGCCGATGTCCCTCCTCCTCACCTCACCTTCTAGCATGAGTGCAACATCACATGACTAAAACTGATATCAACATCTTTTATTTCTTCCATGTGCTAAAAATCCCAAATGGACCTTTCTGGGGTGGACAACCGTCAGATTGGCCAGCCAACTATAATTAATTTCTTAAGCAAATTGCATCATCCTTTTTAATACTACTACTTTGGTTTAAATACTATAAACCTGCAAGTAATCTGTTGCTGCACGCTTTCAAGACATTTTCAAAGTTGGCTGAGAAAATCTTATAAAATTTGTATCTTCAATTAAAATAGGAGAGTTCAAATGATTATTGACCAAAAACAAAACATCACACCTAAAAGTCATCATTCTAAACCGGGGGGGGGGGGGGGTCCATGTGGGTTACACAACTGGTTCAGCTCGAATCAATTAAACCATCAAATAAATAATTCCCCCTTGTACTGTATAGCAATTATTACTATTTAACAACTTTGTGCATTTATGAGTCAAATTTATTTATGAGGCATTTTGTCAAGCCACATCATTCCCAGAATTGCTTTTGTCAATTAAAATGGTAGCTGTATACAATAAAGAGCTCCTGAGTTGGTACCTAATCACCATCAAACTCAGGGAAACCGTGGAATCTGGAATTCCCAGATCATCTACAGGTACAACCAAATCCCTTGAGCTGCCAGAAGAAAGTGAACAGCAGCTGCGGAAACAACAGCATGTACCATCTGATTCCCTGCAGGTTGCGATCAATGAGGATGGTGAAAATTCTGAAGGGGCAGCCACTTCACCAGAGTCTGAGTGGATTATTTCCATCAGAGAAAAGCTCGAGCAGGCACGCCAAGATGATGCAGCAGGTTCATGGGAAAGGTTGAGCATCTATAGAGTTCCCCACTACCTAAGAGAAGGTGATATCAAAGCTTATGTTCCCCAAATTGTCTCCCTGGGACCTTACCATCATGGCAAGAAACGCCTTCGCCAGATGGATCAGCACAAGTGGCGTTCTCTTCGCCGTGTCCTAAACCGTACTAATCAGGAAATACAGCTGTATCTTGATTCAATGAAGGAACTCGAAGAAAGAACTCGTGCCTGTTATGAAGGAACAATCACTCTTAATAGCAATGAATTCGTGGAAATGTTGGTCCTCGATGGCTGCTTTGTGCTTGAGCTCTTTCAAGGGGCTGCTGTAGGATTCCAAAATCTTGGCTATGGTAGAAATGATCCAGTTTTTGCAATGCGTGGCTCGATGCATGCTATTCATAGAGACATGATAATGTTAGAGAACCAGCTTCCACTCTTTGTTCTTGATAGGCTACTGGGGATTCAACTTAATGAGCCTGACCAGAAGGGAAAGGTTGCCAAGTTAGCGATTACATTCTTTGACCCTTTAATGCCAACGGATGAGCCATTAACAAAGAGTGACATGAACAGATTGGGATCCTCTATGGGGCATACAAACACCTTCGACCCTTTTTCTGATCTTGGTGGCCTTCATTGCCTTGATGTTTTCAGAAGAAGTCTCTTACGCTCTGGCCCCAAACCTGTACCTAGAATGTGGCTCAAGAAAAGGTCAAATGCAAATCGTGTTGCTGATAAGCGTAGACAACAATTAATTCATTGTGTATCAGAGCTCAGAGAGGCTGGTATTAAGTTCAAGAAAAGGAAGACTGATCGCTTCTGGGACATTAAGTTTAAGAATGGGATTCTTGGCGTTCCTCGCCTCTTGATTCATGATGGAACCAAGTCCCTTTTCCTCAATCTGATTGCATTTGAGCAATGTCATCTTGATTGCAGCAATGATATTACCTCCTATGTGATATTCATGGATAACTTGATCAACTCACATGAAGATGTGGCATACCTCCATTACTTTGGTATTATCGAGCACTGGCTTGGGAGTGATGCAGAAGTGGCTGACCTTTTCAACCGCCTCTGTCAAGAGGTTGTTTTTGATATCACTAACAGTTATCTTTCCCATTTGTCTGAAGATGTGAACAGATATTACAATCATAGGTGGAATGCTTGGCGTGCAACCTTGAAACACAGATACTTCAACAATCCTTGGGCCATCATCTCACTTTTTGCTGCTTTCATCTTGCTGGTGCTTACTTTTACTCAGACCTTTTATGGAGCTTATGGATATTACAGGCCAAATACTTGAATTCAGTAAGGTCCTCCTCCACCTTATCAATCTCTCTGTGCTGTACGAAGAGAATAATTTTTTATACATCAATGATTTCCATTTATTTCTTCAATTATTGGGCTAAGAAACCTTATTATTTAGGCAAAATGTGATGGTTCACTGGATGTCTTTGTATCAGCATGCAGTTAATACAAAAGGATGCTGCAATGCTATTGTTGGTTTGAATGCTAAGTATGGAATTATCAGCCATGATAGCTCCTTCATCCTTTTATTTTAAAATAAAAAATAGTTTCTTCATCTTCAATAATTTGCATCTTACGTTTAACATGATATAGATTTTCGAAACCAGTGGCTCGAAAGTAATTGTTTTTTTTCTATCTTCATTTGCAGTTTGTACACTGAAGAAACACCATATCAAAATTGGCAAAATATGCCTTTTAGGGGTTACAGCTGAAACCCCAAAGGTTGACAAAATGGCAATGCTTCAGCTCAAATCTCATTCTTATAAACACAGTTCTTTTGTAAAAGTCTTATTTGTGATTAATATTCAGAGCCCAAGAATTTTGTGGAGCTTGCTGAGGTAAAAAGAATCCACTGGAATAAGGGGGTATTTCAACTTCAAAAGTACAATTCAAAACGAAATTTAGTGTAAAGCAACTGCACTGCCTGATTGGTATTATCTTCTGTAAAATACATGTCATTGGATGAAGGTACAGGCAACAAGAAATGTTGCATGTCCCTTCCATACAAAGCATTCTTTGGCAACAACTTTGGATTCTCTAAGCTAAACTTCTCCACTACATCTGAAAGCTAATCCAGTAAAACGCTGGAGAAAATGAATAAATATGCAAGGTGCTACTGATGATCGTTCCAGACAACTTGTACCGCCAGCAAATCCGACTGAAATTCAGCTGTCAACACAAATATGATGTCAGGGGAAAGAGAAGAGGAAATTACACAATCTCCCAAATATAAAACTGTAGTACGTGATATAGTTTTTGCTACCCGAGGAATTTAATCCCTAGGGACGTTCATGCTTTCAGTTGAAGACGCCTTCTTGCCATCATATCGCTAACAAAAGAAAGAATAATATTTATTTAGCATGACCAAGCACACAATTGATAGCACGATGGAAAAATAGGACACCAAATATCCTGTCCGCCAGTCAGAAAGGAAGATGGATTCAGGGATACCTGTTTCCCAAATGAGAAAGGAACGTATTTGTATTTGATCATGTGTAGAATCTGTTTCCTCATGGTTAGGATAAATAACATTAACCAATAGAAAAGGAGTATTGGCCAAAAGACAGGCACATCAAACACACTGAAGAACGTCATCACAAAAGCAATGCAGAAGGCCTTCGTAATAGAGTACCTTCACACAGAAAGGAGAACATAAAGAGAGGAAAACGTTAGCACTGAGCATAAATTTGCTAAAGCAACTAGGTTTTATGGCACCCTGTGTAAGTCACATGTACCTTCAATTTTATTATTAAGTGTTATGAACCATTGTAAGCTAAGAACAAGAGAGTAGAGAAAAATTTGGAAGAGAGAAAGAAAAGCTGTTCTCCCCATCTTTGTTTCACCTCAATTCAAAAAGAATTTATATAGACGTAATATGGCCTCAGGAGATCTCAAAGTCAAGCAATCGAATTGGACTCTATACTGAATTTTGCTATTAGTTTTATAACACAATATAGACTTTCCAATAATATCTAACACTTTAAGGCATTAGTTTCTACACGGCGACACCATCCAAAAGAATAAGTGATAAAGCCAATGTTAACATAATAAGCTCCAATTGACATGTACCATGGAAATGGAAGGAAATAATAGGAAGTTCTACTCATTCCCATGAACTTCCATTGCATGGACATTGGGCACTCAAGAGCAAGGAAAAAAACACTACTAATTCGAAAAGTTTAGATTTCAGAATGTGGCTATAATTCGAACACTTGATTCAGAAAAGGCACCAAAAGCTTGCAACAAACATCTAAATTTTCTTTTATAAAAAAAAATTTCTTAATTTTTTTCCTTCATAATAAGATATATGATCTCTTCATTAATCAGCATTGATCAAAATACTTCAACATTAATTCATCCCATCCTCATAATGCCCTGGCATTATAATTTTCATGCATTAAAGCTTCCTTCAACTTAATTTAACCTTCAAAAATAAATATGCCGAGTTCGAATCAAATTTTAAACTAAACTGTCCTAAAATTAGGGATTTTGGAATACTAACAGGAAAAAAGAAAAGATCTTTGATCTGCCAAGTTATCCTCTATCCCATGATTCAACTCAATGAAACATAACTTAATTTTAATCTTAATTACACTCAATCAGTTCATCGAATCACAACCCGTTAAAACAAAGAGTGAGATGACGAACCAGAATTTGAACTCGGGGAGTCGGCGAACGAAAGGGCGAAACTCATCGGAGCCGAGGGTGGGAAGCGTGGGGCCGTCCTGCATCTCGGGGTCCACCTGAGGAGAAAGGAATCCCATGAGGAGATTCAGCAAATAGATGCCGAGGCCATAGGTGATGATGTAGAAACCCTGCACGAAGTACACGCGTACGGCGTAGATCAATACCGCGGCCAGACATCCGATCCAACGGTTGAGAACGTGCGGGACCGTCTTGTCGAGGACGTGCTGGTACCGCCTCGACACCTCGAAGGTCCACCGCGATATGGCGGTCGCAGGAGACGACGGAGATAGATCGTCACCGCCAAGGGCACCGCCGGTTGGTCCGGTCTCCATCGGAGTGCCCCACAAAAAAATACAAAGCCTATTCCTTTTTTTGGGAAACGAGTTTCTTCTTTTTCGAGTGAGTGTGCTTTTTTTCCTCAAAAAAATAGTCTTCTTCCTATAACAAACTACAAAGTTTTCTGGAGGCTCTGACTTTCGGCTCGTGCTTCTGCACATGGGTTTTATCGGGTCAACGTCATCAACCGGTTCGAGTACACCGGATCTACTTTAAAATTAACAACTTTATTAAATTAAGCATCTAATTCTAATTGGATTAAACGGCTCATGGTTTTATTATTATTTAGGGACGAAAATCAGATTAAATTTAATTTGAATTTTTTAGATAATATATAAATTATAAATTTTTAAAATTGAATCAAATTTTTATATCATCTAAATTAAATCAAATTAAATTTTATCAATTTAGTTTGATTGGGTTCAATAATTTTTTAAATTTAAATTGAAAATTTTTATATATTATTTTAATGTAAATTTTAATATATTTAAATAATTTTAAATATAAAATAATTATTTTATTTTATAAAAATTTTAAAAATATCAATATTAATAAAAAATAAATTTTGATTTAATTTTTTAATTTTTACTTTTTATTCAAATTTAATATATATTTAATATTTAAATAAAATTCAAATCAAATAAAAAAAATCAAACCGAACATTAATCTGTTTTCGATTTTTTTTTCTCGTTAAGAAGCCCAAACCCGGCCCGTCATTGGTCGGGCCGCGGTTCGAAGAAAACGATGGAGCTTTTGTTCGTTAATCGCTAACCCATTATTACACGGATTATTGGAGAGCAAAATTACTAAATTAGCAGATAATTAATTCGTGACCCGCGAGACCCGGTTGTTTTTTTTTACATTTCGATTGCTGACATGAGCTTGGACACCAGGCAAATCCAATCAAGCAAATAGCTGAAATCGCTCTTTGTCTTCAACATTTTGCACATAGAATTTCCAGGATCCGAATTCGGTAAAGTTTTCTTTTTCAAAATCAAAATGCAGCTACTCGTGATTAATTTCGCAATGTGAAATTCATACATTTTCTTCAAAGTAGTTTAAGCTTTTTGTTTCCAGATCTGATTGCATTTTCAATACATTGTCGAATTATGATGTGCCGCTGCTTGGATTTATTAACAAAAAAATGACATTTTGAATCTGAGACGTTTATTTCAAGAGCAATGCAAAAGTAGTGGAAGTTGAAATTTGTTAGCTTTCAAGCTTTGGAATTGTTGTTCTTGAAAAGCGTTATCTTTAGCAGTAGTAGCCAATGATAACTGTTCAAAAATGCGGTATTTTGATGGTTTCATTGCCTTAGAATTTGTTGAGAGTGTAAAGAATTAAAATTTTTATTTTTTCAGAAACGAAATGCATACTTTTTTCTTGGATTAGTTTTTGGTTGACTGCTTGAATCTGCATTGTTGCTCGTTGATGATTAATTATGCTATTTTACTCATAATTTTAGAGTTTTGTCTTTTGTTCAGATTACTGGTAGAACTTGGGTTACATTTGAGTGGTAGAATGGACTCAGAGTCTGTTGATTCCTTTCAACTTCAGGCTAAAGCTTCTGATGTTCAAACACCTACCGAAGCCACCTCTGATGTTAAACAACCAGCTAATACTAATGATATCAAAAGTCATGCCAAGGCTAACGACACTGAACCTCCTGTTAAAGTTCATGATATTGGTGATAATGCACCTACTATCACTGTGCAAACTATTTCCTCTCATGACTCCCCACCATCTGTGATATCCCCCACTGGCAAATCTTCTTGGGCAAGAAATTTGAAATTACCACAGCCAATAGCTCCGTCACAGGACACTCAAGCTGGAAATGCTGGGACTTCAGCTTTTGCACGCTTTACCAATGGCCTTGGAATGCGGCTGCAATCGATGACTCTACCAAGGGATGATAGTGCAGAACATACCTCTACAGCAACACAAGCTGTTCTTGAATCATTTAAAAAGGGTATAGTTGACTCATCTTGGAGTGCAGTGAAGGCTGTGCAGGTCAAAGCACGCCATATTGTCTCCCAAAACAAACGAAGATACCAGGTAGCCTAATTGTGTTCTGATAAACGAAGATACAGTTATATTGAATTTAGATATTAATATGCAATGTTTCTTCTGCTCTTATTCTAATTGGTAAGTTTTTCGTTTTTTGTGTTTTCCTAACCATTATGAGAAATTTCTTGTCTTTTAGATTTATATATCTAATATGATACCATAGATATAACCAATTAAATGCTCAAAGGATTTTTAATGCATGATATGCAGGAGGGAGAGTTTGATTTGGATATGACTTATATCACTGAGAACATAATTGCTATGGGGTTTCCTGCTGGTGATCTAAGCTCAGGGCTTTTGGGATTCTTTGAGGTAAAAAGTTTTATCTGGTTTGCACTTGAAATTTGGTGTCCAAGATCACTTTATGGTTTTATGCACTTAAAATGTGATGCAGGGCTTCTATCGAAATCACATGGAAGAAGTGATCGAGTTTTTTGAAACTCATCATAAGGTATGATGTTGCATGCATAACATAGGACTCTTTTATCTGTTTAGTGAATAGGTCTTTGAAAGGGGTAATGGGATAAACTTTAAAAAGAAGCATATGATTTCAGTAAAATTAGTTTGGAACTATTTGGAAATATTTTGTATGTTTCAGGTAACATAATAATGAGTTAAATATTTACGGAATTCACATGGAGGAAGAGGTGATTTATAGTTGTTGAATTTTGTCTATAATATGATGTTCACACACTGTTTGGAAGAATGTATTACTGTGTCATTACTCATTAGTATTGGTTACTAAGATCTTAGCTGTGAAAGATTGAAGTCAGTCTTTGTCTCATTAAAGTTTGAGGTTAGGAGGCAAAGTTGCAAGATGGAGTGTAGTGCGAACAAAATATCTAGTGTCATCGAAAAATAGTTGAATAGTAATATCATTCCCTTTCCTTTCTCTATATTTCTTTTTCTGCAGTATTAGAAAGTAAGGTCAAAGTTTAGTTTTGTTACTAGCTGGTAATAGGCTAGCACATTCTACACTTCTAGTTGTTCTAAGTTTTTGAATTAAATATGTTTGTATGTTGTCTGTAAGTAGGTATGCCTTATCTTACATTTCTGAAGCTTTTTGAATTCCTTGTTTTGTCACATATCTTATATCAACATTTTGTATGCAGGGGAGATACAAAGTGTACAATCTTTGTTCAGAAAGGTTATACGATGCATCACTATTTCAGGGGAAGGTTTATTCTTCATCTCTATTTGCCCATTAAAACCCAATTGTATTGTGGTGGTCTGTGCTATTTGATGCTATTTGGTTCTGTAATCATGTTGTATAGTAGATCTTGAACCATTTTGGAGATTGCTTGTAATGTTCAATAAACATAATTCTGGAACTTCTTAAATGATTCTTTTGCCTACCTTCTATTACGTTGCGGTTTTGATTATGCTAATTTTTCCAGCTGCCCCTAGATTAACATCCAACATATTTACAGGTTGCAAGTTTCCCATTTAATGACCACAATTGCCCCCCACTTCAACTCATAAAATCCTTTTGTCAAAGTGCATACTCATGGTTGAAGGAGGACATTGAAAATGTGGTGGTTGTTCACTGTAAAGCTGGAATGGGAAGGACAGGATTAATGATTTGCAGTCTTCTTTTATTCCTTAAGGTGGCATTTGATTATCTCCTCCTTAGATCTGTCGGTTTTTTAGCAAAACTTGTTGCTATTTTTGGTTCCATTGTTTTTTCGTTTTATGATTGCATTATCACTTTGTTTTCTTCAGTTCTTTCCGACAGCCGAAGAGGCCGTTGATTACTTCAACCAGAAAAGATGCATAGATGGGAAAGCTCTGGTTCTCCCAAGTCAGATTGTCAGTCATTCCTTCCATGGAAAATTTTGATCTTTTATGGGATTGATAATTTTTAGCATCCTTCTCATGGGTAATCTTTTTCCTGCTTTGCTTAGAGATATGTCAAATACTTTGAGCGTATCCTAACACACTTCAATGGAGAAAATCAGCCTGGACGTAGGTATGTGCCATATCTGTTTTAGTTGTGTTACATTTACCCTTAATAATATACTGAAGTTATTGTTTTACAGGTGCATGCTTAGGGGGTTCCGGCTTCACAAGTGTCCTTATTGGATTAGGCCCTCCATTACTATCTCTAATCACAGTGGTATGCTTTAATGTTCATGTAGTCCTTCATGGTGTTGATCCTAATGGTACCATGCTCTGGGACATTAGCCCATCGCAATTACTGTACCTTGCAAGTTCCCTACTATAGAAGCTTAAATATGTTGCATTTTTTCTTTTAGCAATTTTAAGTCAGATTCCATCTCTTTCATTTTTGCTCTTGAACCTTCCATTCACTTTCATATTGCACCTGTTTTATCTTCCTGGTCCAATGGGATTGGCAGCATATTTTCCTTTCACTGTTTTTGCCAAGTTATATACAAGATGATTCATTTCCATATCTTATAATTTTCTTCAAAGTGCATTATGTGCAAATATAATAACAGCTGAATTTTTCCCATCTCAGGCACTTTGTTCTCTACAAGAAAGCATCCAAAAACTAAGGACTTAATGGTGAATTTGATCTTTTAAAGCAATATGATTTTGTGTTAGTGCTATAATTGTTTCTGTTAATCTGTCAGTACTCTGCTAACACATTTGCAATGGCAGCCACAAGATTTCTGGATTAAGGCACCTAAGAAAGGGATAGTGGTTTTTGCTCTGCCCAGGGAGCCCGGTCTTGCAGAATTGGCGGGTGACTTCAAAATCCAATTTCATGACAGCCAAGGAGATTTCTACTGGTCTGCATTATTTCTCTTTTCTCTTCTCCATTAAAATGAAGAGCGGACTCACTTTTGTCGCAGAAGTTTTTAGATCTTGCATTGAATTAATTTACTCTTTGACCAATTTAATCTTAAAAAACACATTCATGAGCAATAGTTAGCAAATTCATCGTTTCAATAGTGGGAGATTGTGCATTCTATCATAAATCGGTTTGTAATGCAATTGCTTGTTTGCCTCGAGGAATATGCTCTCTTCATAAGTATTTAGTGTGACATAATCTCTTTAAGATGCATATAATAGTCCTGCACAACTGATACTTTTTTTTTTTCCTTTCCTTTTCAGTTGGTTAAATACAACAATGATAGAGAACAGAACAATACTGGAAGCCTCTGATCTTGATGGTTTTGATAAGGTAAATGACATGTAAGAGACCCTTATTTCTTGAGTACGCTAAAAGCTTCTCTTCTTCCTTTCATTTCATAAGTTTCCTTCAAATGACTCGTTACTTTTGATCTATAGAGAAATGTGCCTTGTCCTGGATTCAAGATTGAATTGGTAATGATAGACTATGATGGCACACAAGAGACAAATTCTAAAGCTAATTCTGCCAACAAAGGAACCGTAGTTAACTTGGGTTATGCCAAGGGTGGAATCACAGCCAATTCAAACCAAAGCAAAGCTTCTGGCAGCGAAGACAATGATGATGTATTCTCAGATAGCGATGGAGAGGAATCAGGGTCTTCAAGGAGTAGGCAGGCTCAAGCTGGTGCTGGAACCAGACCAGCGGTCTCCAGCCATCTATCTAACCCTGCAACTGAGCAAATGGGGATGTCAAAGCATGGAACTCATCAGCTATCGGTCAAAAATCAAGCACCTTCATCTAACAACGCTTCCAAAGATGCAAACATTAATGAAGTTGGCAAACCTTCCTCCGGACTTGAGATCCCCAGTATGGACTCAATGGGTGCAAGCGGTATCAAGGCAATTGCTGCTGATGCCTCAGTCTTTAGTTTTGGAGATGAAGAGGATTATGAAAGCGAGTGAACTGTGAAAACATTATTGAGAGAAGGGATCGAATGCGAAATGTCCATCAAACAGTTCTTCACAAACTAAGATAAGTATAGGTTAATTAAACACTTGATTTATTGTATTTTTTTTTTTTACAAAAGAAGCCGCAGCATGAAAATAGATAAGATAGTTATAAGTACTAAGATTTAAACTTCTTTAAGGGTAGCCGCAAGAATCAATTGGACTAAACTTTGAATTCGATTTATTGTATTCTTTGCTTTCATTTATTTCATTCTTTATTCACCAGGGTACATTTTCTATTGGAACACAAAATTCCCACCCCATTTCCAAAACCAAATAACATAAGCATTTTGAACTATTCAAAGTTCAAATAAGATGGGCCAAGAATTGATGAAATTACCAGTCCAAGCTGGGGGTACATGGTTACATTGAACTCAACGTTCCTGCAATAGGTATGGATGGAGAATTCACCCTAAATACAAACACACAAGTAAAATAGTAATGACAGATATTAACAATTAAAGGAACAAAAATAGGTTGGAATTCTTCCAATAGAACCGTCCCAACATTCTAAAAACAATAATGAAAGAATGCAAAAAAAAAGACAAACAGATTGTTTGTTACCCAAAGAAAAGAACAATGAGATCAGTTGGAGTAACTCATATCCAGCTGTAAAAATGGATCATTCATAAAAGATACCACTAGAATCATTGCTATTGTTTTTTGTTGTGGTCCTTGAAAGTTGTATCAATGGCTCTTTGTGCTATCATATCTATGAATAGATTCATTTCACAAAGGATAATAACTTATCAGAGACACAAAAATTAACACATCTACCATTGTTTTCTAGAAAGGCCATCAACAGATTTGATAATTCTATTGACTTCCAAACTGAAATACAAATAAGCATTAAAAAAGTGATTCATCTCACAAACTCACAAGGTTACAATGTAATCAGAGCAAGAGTATTTTTCCAACTCTTACAAAGATCATTCACAAGTTGCTATTGAAACTATCATCACTGTTAGACCATCTTCTGAATGTGCATGCCACTAAATTCCTACCAGCAAAAAACCCCAACTTTGACCTAAACGTTGCTAACCTGCCATTGCTACTTGTCGGAGCATCTGCGCCAGTTACTCGGCCAAATGCCTGCGGAAACTCCACCCCAATTTCATGAACTCCACTGTCACCGACACTAGACTCAAAACCACCATCTATCTCACAGTCATCCATACTGACCACCATCGATCCCCTCTGTTCACGCAACCATTCACCAGCCCCACTACTCACTCCTTTACATTTCCTCACCTTAATTTTCATTAAACCGGGACAACCAGAAACCAGTGCTTCAATGGCGATATCCGAAATAGGACATCCCTTGATACAAAGTTTCTTCAACGCCATACATTTTTCTGCAATGCACTCAATCTCTGTATTACCAATAGTTCCACTTCCACAAAGAGCTAATCTCTCAAGTTTCGAACAATTAGAAGCAATAGCCGCCAAGCTCAAATGGGTAGCATTAACACCAATCAAAACAAGTTCTTCTAAATTAGGACAGTGTTTGGCTACAGCAACCAAACCCTCATCTCCAATCCTATTTGTCCTCCATCCGTCAACATGAAGCTTCCTTAACAACTTACAATGCTCAGCTACACAAACAAGCCCATAATTCGAACACTCCGGGGTTTTCACAATAAGCAAATTCTCAATTTGGGTACATTTCGAAATAGCAGATAGGCCTATATCACTCACTTGAAGCCTCTCAAGGTGGATTTCCATCAAAGGATTATTATTACTATTACTATTACTATTGCTATTATTGTTATTAAAATTCAAATTTTCTTCTCCGCTTCGCTTTCTATTTCCAATTAATTGAAGGACTCTGTCCCAATCACCCAAACAATGAATAATTTTCAAAGTTTTAAGGTTTTTTGATCCAACCACAAGCGGTTCAAAAGACTGACCGTTAACGAGCTCCTTCAAGCAAATCATTTTCAGCGAAGAAGCCACAGCTCCTGGCCCGATCCACTCAGCTCCATCGTGGATTCCTCTGAGCCTTTTCACCGATAACTCTTCTAAATTCTTGCAATAATCGAGGACAGCGTTCAAAGCTTTGGTGCCAAACATACAAGAACCACAAGAAAGTTTCCTTAGATTCTTAGAATTCTGAGCAAATGCCGACATTCCTTTGTCGCTAATTTCACGGCAACCGCGGAGCTTAAGCCGTGTGAGGTTTTGGCAACGGATTGAGATCATAACCAAAGCGTCATCGTTTAAGCTGATTGATTTACGGCTACAACGTAGGGCGAGTTTTGTTACCGAGTCGAAGCGCGTAAAGAGAGAAGGCAAAGAAGTGACGATCTCAGATTGAGCGTTAAGAGACAAACGGTGGCGGCTCCAACCGTCCACGCGAAGCCACCGCTTGCAGACAAGAGAACACCGGTTCCGATCGCCAGGGCGGAGGAATTGGAAAACATAAGCCAAACACTCGTCGGGAATCTCAGCGGTGTAATCCGAAATCTCATCAGAAAATTCATTGCCGGAAATAAAACCAGAAGAGGATAAAACCCTGAAGCGATCGCTGTGGGAGTTTTCCCTATCTAAAGCGGCGGAAGGGAATTGGCCCATTGTGTCGGTTGGAGAATACCGACGGTGAGTAACCGAGAATAGCCTTTTTCTTTGTTTGGGGGAGCTGTTTCGTTCTCCGTAAGTTTCAAATTAGAGATGTTCGAGAAAAGGTTCAGTGAAATTATAAGGCCTTCATGGGTTGAAATTGGATACGTGAACTTTGGCCCCGTCAAATGGGGTGCAATCCTCGGAGCAATCGCCACGCCAACAAAGTTCAGATTATTTGTACATACTTGTTTCGTATCAAATATATTAAATATATTAAATTCATATCTAATTTTGATTAAAATTTTAAATAATATTATTTTTATATTATTTTTATATTATATCATTGTATCATATTTAAAATTATTATATTTAATTATATATAATAATTTTAAATTTTTTTAAACTCATAAATATAAACGAAAGATTAAAAACTTTAATTATTTGAATAATATTAATAGAAATATCTTATTATTAAAATTATTTAAAAAAAAAAATTTCTGTATAAACATTAATCTCAAACTTTAGGAAGAATTGTAAGTATGAATCAACTATGAAGGGTACTCATTTTTTCTAATAAAATTTCTTAATAGCAAAGTGAACAAAAGAAAATTCCTATAAAGAATCCAAAATAATAAACAAAATGTGAGAAAAACAATACTCATTTCGTTATTTGACTTTTTATGTTAAAAGAAACTTCTTTGAGATAACATCCTACGGACTAAAAAAAAACATGAAGTTTACAAGAAATTTGTGTGGTCACAGTCAAAGATTGGAAGTCATATAGTTAAAGGAGAAACTATTTTTCAAGCAGTCATCAAACACGTTAAATGGGAATTCCTTTGGGCCCCGGTGGCACTTACATTCAACATTTTGAACTTTACAATTAAGTTGTCAAATTGTAAAGTGTGAAACACACCAACAACAAGAGAAGAGGTTTTTTTTTTTTTTTTTAGTATAAGAAAATTTTTTTGCTATATAAAACGTTGCAGCTTGAGAATTAAAAAAAATAATAAATGTTGATATTCGAAATTTATTAAATATTATTCTTTAAAATAATTACATAAATTAATTAAATTAAATTTTAAATTAAAAAATATAAGAGATTTTGATGTATTTTTTTCTTTGAAAAAAAAATAATATAAAGGAAAAAGACATGGAAATATCAAAATCTTAAATTTTGAACAATTCATCGAAGGGCATTGTCACATTTTTAATTAATTAATTCTTACTACAATTTTGACTTCTTCCAAGTATCTCACAACTTTAAAAGTCATAAGATTCCATTTCTTTGAATTCATAGGTATTTCAAATTTAGTTATTCTTTTAAAAATATATTTATATATTACTTTTCCTTACTTTACAAATATCATATCAAGCGAAGCCTTATTCGATCCATATTCGATCCATATTCTCAACCTCCTCAAAAGTCAGAACCGAGATAACATAGATCCATATTCGATCGATTTGTTTATGCACCCAACTAATTGGACTATTGAAGTAAATTAAATTGGGCTGAGCCTATATGAGCTTTTCAATTGCCCATAGTAAAATTTGTAAGGATTTTTAAAAAATTAATATATATAAAAAGTTAGGGACAAAACTAGATTATGAAAACTCATAAATAAGATATTAATTGAAATAATTCAATCATTAAAAAGATAAATTGACAATGGGAGGTTTTAATTCAATTTATATGTTCCAGTATATATACATATAATTGAATGATGAAATTTATAGGATAAAAACGGTTATACTTTGTACCGTTTAGCTCAAAATCATATGTACCAGAAGAAATATGTATGAACACTTTTTAATAAATTCAAAAAATAAAAATGCTTATTTTAAAGTCAAGTTAGCTAAAAATTAAATTAACGATGTTGCAATCTAAGGATAGAGTGAGAGTTTGTAAGTGTTAAAATTTGAAATATTCATATTATTAGATGTTGTCTTAAAAAAATAATTGTATAAATCAATTAAATTAAGCTAAATGAATTAGACATATCAATTTGTGTATTCGTGTCATGTAAAATATTGATAATTTATATATTCATATTATGTTTTATATGAAAATAATGTGTTACAGTTCGTATCAACACGAAAATATAATTTTAATTAAAATTTTAAATTATATTATTTTTCGTATTTTTTGTTTGTATCATTTTTGTATTTATCATTATATTATATTTTAAATTGTTAAATCTAAAACGAATAATTAACTCTTCACTCTTGACAAATACACTTCCATTAACATTTATCTGACAATTGATCAACAGCCACAATATTGTAGAATAACTTTTGCAAACCCATGTTTTAACGAAGATGCTTATAAAATATGCAACGCATGCACCCATCAAAGACAAAATATGCCATGATTACATCCATCGATCCCAAAACGATTCATTACCTCTTTGGAAATGATATATATATTTTTTCACTTTCCATTAGAAAAAGGTTTTTTATGAGTGTTTTAGATAAAACCATGTTGAGCTGGATATTCAAAAATGGATTTGGATTTTGAACCCATGATCAAGTTTGAAGAAGTAAATAAATGCATACATTTCCTCTTTTAACATTTTAGTCAAAGCATAATGGCCATGGGTGTGGTGTGATTCATGATTGGTATACATGTTTTAATGGGTTCAAATTTATGTTGTTGGTCGAGTGGATGGCAGTAAAAGCAAAGCGATCCTCTCATGGCATTTGTATTTGTTGATCTCTAAAAGTGGCCACTCAAAAATAATAATAATAATAAAAAAAAACCCTAATTAAGAGCTAGCCATCCACATGCAAGCTGAGAATGTGACAATACACAATCGACCATGATTGCAGGGCAAATAATGGCGATTTTACCTGTGATATATTCGCCATCATCAGCTACATATCAAGTTCTGGAAACACACATTTAAAGTATTCATTATTCGATTAGGCTGGAAACACATGGCTAAATGGTGTAGGTGGTACATGTTCTTTTTTTCCTTAATAATTAGCTGCAACTAAATTAGATGAGCAAGGCAGTTGTTGGGAATTTTCTCATAAAATTGAATTTTCAATTAGTTGATTCAATAAATATTTATTACAACGATTTTCGATATGATAAAAATCGTTACATATATTTTTAATAATGGAAATAAAACCAATAATTTTATAACAACTTTTTTTTTGTTATGAAAAAATTTTAAAAATGATAAATTACTATTTTATAATGACATTAAGCATTGTTAAAACAATTTTTTTAATAATGTTGTTACCCCCACTATTTTGTTTGGTGTATATCATGACGTTGAAAACTTATAGAGGTGTTTATTCCATGAAAACAAAGCCTAGCTAATTACTCACATAAGCCCAAACAGCATAATAATGACCCATTATTCATCTAAAACAACAGCTAGCATTTTAAACTTGGTAAATTGTCCTATTAACATATCATTATCAGAAGACAGAAAAGAAAAAAAAAGTGTTTGGTGGTGTGTTGGCATGCATCTAACTTTGGGGGATTTGAGAGAGAAAAAGTGAAATTGACTTCTAACCAAAATGTTGCAACAGCTTTTAAAATTTTTGTTGGTTTTAGTTGTTAGGAATTCTAGGTTAGGGTTAAAAAAAAGAAAAAAAAGGAAGAAAAGGGCAATATGATTCTATAATTGAAAAAGCAAAAGCATGAAAATGAAATATTGCAAAATAAATAACACAATGAGAATAATAATAAAAAAAAAATACCGAGAAAAGATTGACTCAATTGATAGGATCCTTTTTTTTTTATATAAGTTGTCTTTGATTCAAGTTTAGCCAATAATTTTTTGTTAAAATTGTTTCAAATACATTATTTATAATTAATATTTTCTAAATTATTGGGTACGATATATTTTATTTTGATTTAAAAAATCAAGCAACTTATCTATCCCTAAATTCCTTCCATATCACATAAAAAAAAAAAAAAAAACAACTTTGTTATGCTTTTAAGTTTCAAAGCTGGATTTGCCTGGACAACGCTGTTTTCACCCACCTCCGTCAAGTATCTCTCTTTCTTGGGCTATAAACAAAAGAAAAAGGAAGATGAAACCGGAAAATTTCAAGACAATATCAGAACATTTTTGTTTTTTTTTTTTAAGCCTAAAAAAGTTATTTTATTTCTTTATTTTTCAATGTGTATATAGATTTCTCCCTTAAAATAATACTAATAATTGGAGAACTTTCTCCTTTTTTTTTTTTTTTGTTTCATTGAATGAGAATGATATATGAATTGTTGTGAACCTTTTATATATAAGAAAATATTTTTTAAAATTAAAATTTTAATTAATTTTAACAAGTGCTATAAACATCCATTAATGGAATCTTATAAATAAATTACATGAACTAAATGATACTTATAAAAAACATTAATGAACATTAAACCTTTTTATACTACTGTTGAATGTGCCTGAAAAATTTTCCATTGTCAAATTGTATTAATCCATTTTATACAACCCAAGCTGAGAACTAATGTAAAGTTAGCTAGCAAGATATAACTATACTAACTAGTTGATACCCACTTATTTATTAATGTCTTAATTTAGATATAGTATAGTTGAAGCTTCAAATGATCTTTAATACAAACAGATAAGTAGGGAGGGAGAGAGTAACTGATTGTAAGTTCATAGAAAATTTCATTGAAGATGGATTCAAATATATACTATTAATGTCAAGGCAGCCAAATTTAAAGGTCGCCTTAAGTGGTGGTACTGTCCATCAAATTGGAGATTTAAATTTGAATATTTATAATTTTTTTATCTCAAATTATAGTTTTTTTTTTGTATTTAAAAAAATCTGAAATCTTTTTTTTAATTGTTTAATTTTTCCAATCCAAGTTGTTGAAATTCAAAATATGGATATATTTAAGAATTCTAGTGGATGCGTATGTAATTGGTTGAACTCTAACTATAGTGGATCAAAATTTCAAGTCTAAACTAGTTGATTTTTAACACGAACTCGATAAATTCATCATTTTACTTATGATTTATTGCTGAAAAAATGAAAAAATTGTCAATTTGCATCAGATGAAGGCAACCTTTGCTGGATTAAAACATCATTTAAACATTTAGATGTGTCAATTCTGGGATGATAAAATTTTTTTTTTTTTCAAGTAAACCCTTTATCAATGATTTGTAATAACAAGTCAAAGCTCAAATATTTAAATTCCTATCTCTGTCTTTATCTTTGTTATTTTCTTTATTATGCATATGAAAATTCAAAGTTTTGGGTACGAGATAGATAGAAGGAAATTCTCTTAAATCCTAACTATCTTAAACATTCAAACACTCAAATCGAAGCTCTAAAACTCATCTTATGCATGGAAAATGTATTATCAACAAGTAGGTTAGTAAATAATATATCAGTATTTATAATTAAATTATTTGAGTTTTGATCGAATAAATTTTAAATTTGATTTAATTATTATCAAACTGAGTTCAAGTTCGAGTAACTCAATCTATTGAGTGATTCAAATTTGAATATTTTAATATTCAATTAGAGTAATTTATGAGCCTAATAAAATTTTATATTTTAATATATTTTAATTAAAAATTTATTATTTTATTTATATATATATAAAAATTTGAGTTCGAATTCAAATATAAATAATCGAGTTTGAAGTTGAGTATAATAATCAAATTTTTTTATTCAATAAATAAACTTAATAGAATGAATTTGAGTAACTTAATTTTTATATCGAATCGAATTTAAAAATTAAAATTCGATTAAACTCAAATTCGAATTCAAATACTAAATTTTGAGTTAAATTCAAGCTTTTTTTTTTTATCGATTCGACTCGATTCGATTATTCATTTATCGACAATTAAAGCAAACTAAACCAATGAGTAATTGAGTAGTGAGCTTCCACACCAAACTAAAACAAAATCGATTACCAACCCTAATGAGTAATTGAGTGTGATTGAAGCTCTATTTCATTTCATTTATTACCAACCTTAATGAAGATGTTGAGCCAAACATTAGTCGAGGTAACTCATAATTACAGCAACCACTTTCTTACTTCGGATCAAACAAAGTAAACTAGTGTTAAGAGATGGGTTAAGGTGTCATTTTCAACTTTTGACACCCATTTACATGCAAAATCTCATTCATTGAGCACCGGTGGATTCATAAGGGGGGGTGTTTATGGACATTTTTTAAAATTGAAAAATAATAAAATTTAAAAGAAAAATATTTTGAATATATATATATTTTTGGAAGCTCTTAAAATTTTTAAAAAATTGAAAGAACATTTTATCCTGAATATTATTTTCATTGTTAAAATTAATTAATTTATCTATAATTATACATATATATTATTAAGTAGATACTTTCAAAAAATTCTAAATATATCATTAAAATAGAGATTTATAACCACACTAATGGAAAAATGTTAGTTGATAATTACAATAATGATGTTAAAATTTGTAGAACAGAGGAAAATGATGAACATTATTTTGATGTTGATAAGTCATAATTGAATTGCCAGTCAAGGTAGAGAAATTTTCAAAATAAAAACATTCATACATGAAATTATTATTAGGTTCATCCACTCTACTACTAAGCTTTATGAAAATAAGTAAATAAATAAAATGCTGGCCATTATTTCAATATTGACTCGCACCAAATTTATTTATTGAGAATAGAAAGTTATAGGTACGTTTTTGTTACGTATAATTTGACTTTTTTTTATTCTTTTTCTTTACTTCTTTTAACAAGTTCTCGTGATCAAACCATCATTCTTGCAACTTTTATTACTTTTTAAAGCAAAAAATTTCATTTTCTTTGAAATTTAATTTCCAGGTATTATCAAATAATAAAGAGCAAAAAACAATTTGCTATTAATTTTTTTTTTTTGGTTTTATATTTAAAAAAATGAATCGAAATTAATAAAACTACATAAGCCTAACTAAACGAAATAATGCTATGGCAATAGTATATTTTGAATATTATTGTCTATACAAAATTATTTTAGGTTTTTGGTAAAGTAATTATGCTTGGCATTCATGATTTTTCATTGCAGTGCCAACTTTTTCTCACCAGGAAATACAGATCAATATTCATTGATACCCCGTGCAAAACAAGTATATATAATAATAATTGGTAAGTAATAAATAAATAAGTAAATCAAAACGGGTTTTGTAAATCTTATTGCCTGGACCCAGGAAAATAATGTTTTTAGGACATGTTTCTCAATTTAATTTGTCCAAAAATTCATTAATTCGTCAATAATTGCTAACAAATTTCTTTAAAGCAGTTATTATCAATTGCCCTAGAAATGATAGGGAGGGCTACCAAAAATGAAAGAAGAAGACGGGATGTGTTTCTGGTAGACAGGATGGCAACGTAATAATAGTTGTGGGAAGTGACATTAGAGAATTTTAAGGGTTCCTTTTTTTGGTCGAGGGCCTGAGGGGCGAGGGCTGAGGCTGAGGTGTTGGCTTGGCTGTCTGCCTTACTGCCTTGGCTTGCCAGTTCCCTCGCCGGGGCTCGTCTGTTTGCGATATGACCCGCCCAAAATTTGAGTTATAAAAAATAAATAAAAATTGAGATTATGTTCTGAAATTGAAAAGCACAAATTTGTACACTTCAACTATTGAAGTGTCAAACAAGAATGGTGCAAGAGTCCTATTCTTTCTTATATTACCTTATACACTTCTATTTACTTAGCATTTTTTTTTATCAAAATCAATTTAAATAATACTTCTTTCTGACAATATTATTTCCACAACAACACTAAGTAGTGATATATATTACTTTTATACCGAAAAAGGATAGTTTATTGCTTTCTTTTTTTTGTGAACATTAATTATTGTGTTATACATAGATGAAAAATAAGAACGTCATACGAGAAATTAGAGATGACAAATGAAACTTGAATTCAAACATGCTCATATTTTAATTGATAAAAAAAATCAAAGATTCAAACCTTAAATTATTTGAATTCGATATAATTTAAACTCAAAAAAATTATAATTTAAAACAGATCAAGTTGAAAATAATTTGAATTAAAAAATATTACAAAAGAAATTCAAAACCACTATTAACCTAAACTTAATGATAAAATTACAAAATTAAATTACTAATTTCATTTTTAATTTGAATCTAAAACAATTTAATTTTTACAATTTCAAACTTAATATAATCAAAATCTAATGTGATCCGAATTCAAAATTATCTAATTTAAATATGTTTAAAATCCTTCGTTTATCACCTCTATCCCAAAGAAAACTTGTAAGAATATTATAATTACTGTTATTGTTTGTTTTAAAACAACAACTGCCATATTTCCCAAATAAAAAAAAGCCAAGTTTTTCATTTTAAACTGTTTTTAGGTAATAGCAATACTCTCGACCAAAAATAATTTTAACTGGTACACGTGTCCCAACGGCATTTAGACCATGATACCGAACCTTTTTCAACTCCCCACATGACAAATCCCCACTTTCGACGGTCAACGGTCTTATACCTCCCTAAAAATAAAACCCTCCCCCATCAGAGCGTCTTTCTCACTTTCAGTAACTGTCCCTTAAAATCGACCAGATGTTAAAAGCGTGTTGTCACGAACATTGCTGTGAAAGTGGTTTTGGAGCAAAGTTACATAGATGGCAAAATCATGATACGCTTTCGTAGGTGATGTACGAGAAATTCCCGATACGTATCTGGACAAATCAAATACGTATCAGATTCATTGACGGATGTTAGAAGCGTGTTTTTCAAGAACATTGCTCCGAAAGTGGCTTTGGAGCAAAGTTACATAACTGGCAAAATCATGATACGCTTTCGTAGGTGATGTACGAGAAATTCTCGATACATATCTGCACAAATCAAATACGTATCAGATTCATTGGTTTCCGGTTCCCCTTTTTGTCTATATAAAAAGCTTTAACTCAGAAGCGTGCACAGATACTTTCCTTTTCTTTTTCATTAATAGATTTTCATTTTCCTGGAAAAACTCGAGGAAAGTGCTGTTCTAATTACTAAATCTTTTACTGGGCGCAAATCTGTACCCCAAAATAACTCATGAATAAGATGGATGGTTTAATCTCTTAAAAGAAAAAAAATTTGAAAAATAATATCTTATTGAATTATGCATTTGGTATTTGTTCAGATCATATAATTTTTTTAACATAATAATATTATTATATGAAAAAAGAAAAAGAAAAAGGAGGAATGGAAAAGAAAAGGAGATAAATAAAGAAAAGGGAAAAAACATGGGAGGCTGTAAAAAGGGCCAAGCGTGAAAGGTTTCTCAGATAAAACCCCTCACTTACTTCATTGGTCTTTCTTTCTCTGTCTCTCTCTTCCTCTTACTTGCAGAGTAATACAAATATTAATATACCCAGAGACGAGTGTTGGGGAAACTGCTGAAAGAGTATAAAATGAGATTGAGATTTGCTGTGTTTTTTATGGTATTATGATGAAATTAGAATTCATTTTCTTCTTCTTCATTGAAAGCTATGGCACTGCAAGAAGAGACTCAGCGGATTCAAAGCCCAGCTTTGATTCTTGATGGGCTGTATTGTGAAGAAGAAGATTTAGGAGAGTATAGTTTTGAAGAAAATGGAAGTGAAATTTGTGGTGAAACACTGAAAAAGGAGACAATTTTACCTTCATTTTTTATTGAACATGACTTATTCTGTGAAGATGATGAGTTACTCTCTTTAATGTCTAGAGAGAAAGAAACCCATCTTTGTTACATTGATGTTAACTCAGATGAGTCTTTAGTTTTGGCTCGCAAAGAAGCTTTGGAGTGGATTTTCAAGGTTAAGGCACACTATGGGTTCAATGCTTTGACCATAGTTCTCGCTGTGAATTACTTTGATAGGTTCATTTCAAGCTTGAAGTTTCAGAAGGACAAGCCATGGATGGGACAATTAGCTGCTGTCGCTTGTTTGTCTTTGGCTGCCAAGGTTGAAGAAACCCAAGTGCCACTTCTTTTAGACCTCCAAGTACGTGTCTAATCCAACCAAAACTCTAGTCCAAAGTTTGTTGGTTTTTAAAATTTGAGTTTCTGAACTTGTTATTGAGTTATTAAAGATGGATTTTTGTAATTTTTTCTCTTTCTTTAGGTGGATGAATCCAAGTATGTGTTTGATTCAAATACCATACAAAGAATGGAGCTTTTGGTGCTGTCAACTCTGCAATGGAGGATGCATCCGGTGACTTCAATTTCATTCTTTGATCACATTACAAGGAGGCTTGGATTGAGGACACATCTGCATTGGGAGTTCCTCCGTAGGTGTGAGCGTTTGCTTCTCTTTCTCATTGCTGGTAAGTAGTCAAAACAGTTTTTGTTTTCATTGCTAATCAAAAAGGTATCCTTTTTTTTTTTTTTTGGGACTTACTGTGCAAAGAAGGAAATGTGCATTTTAACCATTCCTAATGAGTTCTAATATTAAATTTCCAATTTTATTTTGATCCAGATTCGAGGTTCATGCCTTATATTCCTTCTATCTTAGCTGCTGCAACAATGCTGCATGTTATTAAAGAGGTTGAACCATACCATTATCTTGAATATCAGAAACAGCTTATTGGAGTACTCAAGACATGTGAGGTTTGTACACCATCACTTGGGGTGCTACGTTTTGAATTTCTCTTACCTGTCGGTTTTCATAGATTTCATTGGAACTTGATTGTCCATTAGTTAATTGTGCTTTTGTTTCAACAGGATAAAGTAAATGCCTGCTACAAGCTCATCTTAGAGTTATTGGAAAGCCATTGCAAAGGAAACCAAGGCCACAAACGCAAGCATAGATCAATACCAAGCAGTCCTAATGGTGTCATTGATGCATTTTTTAGCTGTGATAGCTCAGATGATTTGTGGGCTGTGACATCTTCGGTCTCACCATCACGACAGCTACCGTACAAAAGGAGTAGAGCAGAGGACCAGCACATGCGGCTACCTTCACTAAATCGTATGTTTGTGGATGTGCTTAGTAGCCCTCCTTAATCTTTCCATGTCATAATAACTAGTACTATTTAACATGTTATCATTCAATTTCTCTGTTGCATATTATCGGCAATTTATGTTCTTAATGTGCAACAATATGTGTTTCATAACTTATTATTGCCTTAATGGCCAAATGAGCTAACATGGATCAGAAGTGGATTGATATCTGCTAAAGTCCTCTTTGATTCGACTTTGGAGGTCAGTTGGGAGTTTGCAAATGAGCAATTGGGATTCTGGATTCCCATAGTTTTACCATATAAAAACCAGGGAGTTCTTTCTACTAGGTTAAACAGAGCATCAAAAGTCCCTGGAGAACAGCCAAATTCCCAAATTCCCACTAGCAGGCTGTTCTCCTACCTTCCCAGGAGTGACTTTCCTCTCTGCCTAAAATAATACTTGTTATATAGCTGTCATCTGACCTAAGGCCTTCTTATCTATTCTGACACTGCTTTTTCCTTGTTTACATGTCTTGGGGCCTTAATTATCCTTACTTTGTAATTCCGAAGTTTGTGGTGGTATGTTCTTGGATTTCCCAATATCTAATACTGAAGAATGAGCTAGCTCAATACATAATTGTATGTAAAAGTTAAAAAGGCAGAAATTATAATCGCAAAAGAAGAACTTTGAATGTAAAAATGATTTTAGTAAATCTTTTCTAATGTTCCAGATGGCAGCAGTGCTAAAATCATGTTGTTCATGATTGTCCTTACGATAGGCAAATTGGTTATGCATAGCGTTTTAGGCAATGGTTATGGTATCACATTAATCCTAGAAAAATTCTTTGAGCTGATTCATATTCAAACTACATTTGGACGTTATCCATTATGATGATTTCCCATGTTTCATAAGTGCTGTCATATCGAATGCATAAAGAAACATTTGGCAAACAGAAGAATTAACGGTTTTCTGGTTTCATTTTGACTTGCATGAACATAAGTGTGGTAAATTTGTGTCTTAAGTGCAAGAAAGGACAAAATGGAAATAGGTTTTCACACTGCAGCTTGTTGCTTCAAACCAAGCAAGCTTGAAAAGCTTATGGGTGAAGAAATTGGAGATTTGGGGAATGGGCGGGCAATCACTAGATGTGCAAGCTTTTCATTTTTTCAGGATGTCTTTGTGCTTGTGGTCCTTCATGTTTGCGCTTTTTTTTTTACTTTCAAGTTTTTGACAGTCTTGGCCTTAAATTTCTGATCACAATTGTGAGAGGATTTCATATTGTTAAATGAAACAAACAGCTAAGGAGTTGACCCCACTATTAATAACCCTTGACATTTGTTATAATTACTTCCAAAACAAGTTCATTTTCATAATGTTAAATGGAACAAACAGCTTGGTTTGACGATAATGTTTTGGAGGAATGGGAAAAAGAAAAGGGAGGGAAGGAGGGGAAGACTGGATCCACAACAGGTTAACAAAGGAAATGACAAAGCAGTGGACTAACTAGTAGGCATGTGAAAGACCACAGTGGAGAAGTGGTTGAAAAAGAGCTAGGAAAGCTTGTCGTTAAATCATTTTAGAGGAAGATTGTCATAAAAAAAAAAAAATTTTTAGTACGCCATTTTTCTTCTAGGTGTTAATATGAGAATGGAAAATTCAGACAGTTGAAATTGCTGGGAAAGAGATTTTAGATTAGTTGGGTCAAATCATACCTGTCAATATATAAAGTCAATTAAACCTGTTCAAATTAATCTTTCCAGGTTTACCTTTGTACCAGGGAAACAACTAAATTGGTGGACTGGATAATTGTTTTCACAGTTAGAAATGGCAGTATCTTCTAAGGATTGCCAGAGGGTCTTCCCCTCATTTGTCATTGTCCAGAGTTTTAGTGTACCAAAAAGAAAAAAAGCTGCCAGAGAAGTCTCATCAAGTACAGCAATGGAAGCCTCTGCCCCGCCAAAGCAAGGACTTTGCCCTGCCAAGACAAGGACTTTGCCCAGGAACAATTGAGGTTTCACTTTCACCGTCAGGAATGGATTGACCCTTCAAACTAAGCTGAAAATTAGTCCAAATAGTGCTTGATTTTAAGATATTGGTGTAAACTAGTAGTAGTTATTACTGCTTTATAAATGGGGCAGCTCAAGTCACTGTATTTTCTTAAAAGAAAACAGACAATGTACAACCACAGGCATAATTTCAAAACAATACATATGTTTCTATATAGTTTGGTAGGAATTTATGAGTTATTATTGTGGATTTAATAATTTGATCATTTGCCGATATTTTGCTTTCTGTGATGGATCATTAATGAAGCATTCTATAAGCATATTACTGTTTACGTTGACACCATTGAGAAAGATCCCCAGCTAATTATCCTACCGACTTCATAGTCGTCGTTTTGCTTAATTATGTTGTAAGCCTTGTTGACTATGAGAATTTGCAACCTGTAGAGAAGGCATGTTCGGGTCAGAAGCAACATTGCAGGCTTGGTATTCATAAATTTTGTCAACAGTGATCATACCTACCGGCAAAAGACACAGGAATTGATGGCACTACGACTTCTTCCAGGCTACAAAGTCATCAAATTCAGATCAAAAGTCTTATAAACTTGAAACAGAGTTCCCCCACATCTACCTAACACGAAAAACACCATAATCGGTATAATTTTGTACAGCTGGATTGATCATGAATTTTGTTTGATAGCTTCTAAGTACTGAATTCCGTGTGTCTCCTTCAGGTTTCTAGTCAACCAAATACTGCTCAAAGCTCCGTATGCCCGAAAAATGATGAAAAATTTGTCGGTATAATGTTTATATGTGAGTAAAGAATCTCATATTACTTAAAAATCTGAATAAAATATCATATATATATATATATGGAGGACTTAGAAATTTAATAACTTAAATTTTTGACTTTAAGTAGTGTCCAATATGTATGTGTGAGTTTTCTGGTGTGCTTTTGTAGCTTTAAGTATGACAAATCTCCCAGCAACTAGTATGAGGTTTATTTTAAAACATCAATTAAAAGTCACCTTAGACAGAAGTAAATTTTATTTGACAAAAATAAATTTTGTTTGAAGTCATGAAAGGTGATATAGGTTCCATAATAAAATTGACAACATTAAATTATTCAATTTGGAAGCCTACAAAGATTTGTATGAGCAAGTATTGAGTGATTCGACTAAATCAACAGATACAAAAAATGAAAGCTAGAAGAAACTAGGTAGAAATGCTAGCTACAATTAAAAAATTGGTTGATATCAACGTGTTCCATTATATAGCACAAGAGATAGACGCCCATATTATTTGAAAAAAATTAGCAACATTATATGAAAGGAAAACAAGCATGAATAAAGTTATGCTTGTTAAAAAGCTTCTAACTTTACAATACAAAGATGGACAATCGATTATAGAGCATTTGAGTGATTTTTAAGGTATATTTAATCAAATGACTACTATAAAGCTTAAGATGAATGATCAAATGAAGGCATTATTATTATTTTTTTTTTGGTTCATTGTCAAACAGCTAGAATACTCTAGTTGTGATTGTTCTTAATTCATCTCCTAATTACAAAATGACATTGGAGATGATAAAAGATAATATGCTTAATGAAGAAGCAAGACAAAAGATTTAGACCCTATGAATCAAGTTCTTGTCATAGAGAACATGGATAGAAACATCAATAGAGGTCGAAACTTAAAAGGCTATAGTAAGTCTAAACATAGAATCAAGTTCAAAGATAAAATGAAGTACTTCTATTGTGGTAAACCAAGCCATATAAAGCGATATTACAAAATCTTGAAGCAAGAGCAAAAAAATAAAAAAGGTAAAAGTTTAGATGATGACAATGTTGCAGCAGTAAATTCATATAATGATTTAGTTACTTTGATTTTTACACATGGTGATTGAATAATATTAGTGATCCCTATATTGAGTGAATAGTTAACATAAGAGTGGCATATCATTGTATTCCTAAGAAGAATTTATTTACAACTTACAAAGTAGGAAACTTTAGTTGCAATAATATGGGAAACAAAAATATGTCATAAATTGTTAGGATTGATGATATTATTGTACAAACTACTACGAGCTACATGTTGACTTTGAGGGATGTCAGACACATTCCGGATATGAGAATGAACTTACTTGCTATTAATATCCTTGATAAAGAGGGATATATGAGTCGACAAAAGAATGAACAGTAAAAACTTCTCAAAGGATCTATGGTAGTTACAAGGAGAAAACTATGCTGCACAATGTATAAGACATGGATGCAATTGAACAAAAACCAGATAAATGCCATTGAGGATGATGCTTCAGCATATATGTGGCATAATAAGCTAGCACACGTGAGTAAGAAAGGATTATAGGCTTTGATAAAGCAGTCTCTCATTGCCTTAACCAAAGGTATGTCTCTTGATTCATGTGATCATTATTTGTTTGGCAAGCATTATAAAGGTTTAAACGTTCTTAGAGAAAAGAAAATAGAAGAATTGATTCATTCTAATGTATGTGGTCCCATTGAGGTTGTGTCATTGAGTGGTAGCAAGTATTTTGTTACTTTTATTGATGATGCTTCACGTAAAACTTAGGTATATATGTTGAATAGCATAAGTTAGGTATTGCAGTATTTTCAAAAATTTTATGCTATGTTGGAAAGGATGACAAAGTTGCCCTTAAAATGTATTTGGATTGATCAAGTATAAGATGATAAAACCTGAAACACCACAGCATAATGTTATAGCTGAAAGGATGAACTGCACCATTATGAAAAAAGTTAGACGTATGTTGAGGATGATTAAATTACCAAAGCCATACTAGGGTGAAACAGTCAACAAGGCTTGTTATTTGCTTAATAGATCATTATTAGTTCTTTTGAATTTTGACATTTCAGAAAGAGTATAGACAAAGAAAGATGTATCATACTTTTATTGGAAATTTTTTTAGTGCAAAGCATTTATGCATTTGTTAAAAGAGCAGAGGTTAAAGCTTGATAAAAATGTCATACTCGGTGTGTTTACAGGATATAGTGATAAGAAATTTTGTTACAAGGTATGAGATCCAATTAAGAGAAAGATAGTCAAAAGATGTGACCTTCCTTAAAAAAAAAAAATCATAACATACCTTGAGAAAAATGAAAAGACTACACGAATTACTATTAAGTGATGCTTTAACATTGACAGGAGTTCTATAAAAAAAAAATCACAGATGGTGGAAGTAAGCAAGAAACAAAACTCTGGGATACGAATGAGCCAACCATAGTCAATAATAAGCTAGATGCAATCAATTTTGATTAGGGTAAATAATTTTTTTTACAGAGAATGTTGACTAGGGGGAGCTACATTTGGAATAAAGTAGTGTAAAGTCTTAACCTAGGAGATCTACCAGAGAGTACATGCCATCCACTAGGCATCTAAGTTTAAATTTTATTTTAGTTATCAACGAGGGGGAGCCAAAGAGCTTCTAAGATGTGTAGACTACTTTAGATAGAGAAAACTGGTTAAAAGCAATAAAAGAAAAAATCGAGTCATTGTGAAAAAATAATATATATGATCTTGTTAAACATCTAAAAGGGAGGAGGCCATTGAATAATAACTAGGTGTTTAAGCTAGGGATACCAATTTTACCTATACCTAATGGGAAACTCAATTTTTTATTTGAATGTGGATGAGGATAGAGATAGAGATAGGTAAGATTTTAAATTTTTATTAGGTACGAGGATGGGGATAGATAATATAGTACCTGCCTTATACCCATATCCTACATATATATTTATACATATTTAGTATATCGATTTTTATTAAATAATATAAATTATTATTATAGATTAATTAAAATTAATATATTTTTATTGAGAAAATATATATTTATAAAAAAATACCTTAACATACAAGATAACAATTAAAAAAAGTTAATAAACTTTTAGTTTTTACTTGTTTTTTAAAAAAGCTATGGATATAAGGATTACCCATATCCATTAAATACCCGTAAAGATAGAGATAGGGATAAATTTAAAATACCCATTGGGTATGGGTACAGGGATGGGTATAACATGAAAATCCAAAAATAGAGATAGAGAATACTCTACTCTACCCATTGACATCCCTAATTTAAGATGAAAAAAGATTATTACAAACTAGTGATATATAAAACTCGATTGGTGGTAAAAGATTTTTCTCATAAATCTACATCAATTTTGATGAAATCTTCTCTTCAATTGTGAAGATGAGTTTCATTCAACTGGTATTGAAATTAACAGTTAGTTTAAATCTTAAGCTTGAGCAACTTGATGTTAAAACTACGTTCTTGTATAGTGACTTGCAATAGGACATTTGATTAGGGTAAATAGTTATCTTTACAGAGAATGTTGACTAAGGGGAGCTACATTTGGAATCAAGTAGTATAGAGTCTTAACCTAGAAGATCTACCAGAGAGTATAGGTCATCCACTAGGCATCCAAGTTTAGATTTTATTTTAGTTACCAACGAGGGGGAGCCAAAGAGCTTCCAAGATGTATAGACTACATCAGATAGAGAACATTGGTTAAAAGTAATAAAAGAAAAAATGGAGTCATTGTGAAAAAATAATATATATGATCTTGTTAAACTTTTAAAAAGGAGGAGGCCGTTGAATAATAAATATGTGTTTAAGCTAGGGATACCAATTTTACCTATACCCAATGGGAAACTCAATTTTTTATTCGAATAGGGATGAGGATAGAGATGGGGATAGGTAAGATTTTAAATTTTTATTAGATACGAGGATGGGGACAGATAATATAATACTTGCCTTATACTCATATCCTACATATATATTTATACATATTTAGTATATGGATTTTTATTAAATAATATAAATTATTATTTTAGATTAATTAAAATTAATATATTTTTATTGAAAAAATATATATTTATAAAAAATTACCTTAACATATAATATAACAATTAAAAAAAGTTACTAAAATTTTAGTTTTTACTTGTTTTTTAAAAAAGCTATGGATATAAGGATTTCCCATATCCATTAAATACCCGCAAAGATAAGGATAGGGATAAATTTAAAATACCCGTTGGGTATGGGTACAAGGATGGATATAACATGAAAATTCAAAGATAAAGATAGATAATACTTTACCTTACTCATACCCTACCCATTGACATCCCTAATTTAAGATGAAAAAAGATGGTGACAAACTAGTGATGTACAAAACTCGATTGGTGGTAAAAGATTTTTCTCATAAACTTGCATCAATTTTGATGAAATCTTCTTTTTAATTGTGAATATGAGTTCCATTCAAGTGGTATTAGAATTAGCAACTAGTTTAAATTTTGAGCTTCAGCAACTTGATGTTAAAACTATGTTCTTGTATAGTGACTTGCAAAAGGACATTTGACTAGGGTAAAAAGTCTTCTTTTCAGAGAATGTTGACTAATGGGAGCTACCTTTGGAATCAAGTAGTGTAGAGTCTTAACCTAGGAGATATACCAAAAAGTACAAACCATCCACTAGGCATCCAAGTTTAAATTTTATTTTATTTACCAACGAGGGGGAGCCAAAGAGCTTCTAAGATGTGTAGACTACTTCAGATAGAGAACACTAGTTAAAAGTAATAAAAAAATGGAGTCATTGTGACAAATAATATATATGATCTTGTTAAACTTTTAAAAGGGAGGAGGTCGTTAAAGAATAAATAGGTGTTTAAGCTAAGGATACCAATTTTACCTATACCCAATGGGAAACTCAATTTTTTATTCGAATGTGGATGAGGATAGAGATGGGGATAGGTAAGATTTTAAATTTTTATTAGGTACGAGGATAGGGATAGATAATATAATACCTGCCTTATACACATATCCTACATATATATTTATACATATTTAGTATATGGATTTTTATTAAATAATATAAATTATTATTATAGATTAATTAAAATTAATATATTTTTATTGAGAAAATATATATTTATAAAAAAATTACCTTAACATACAAGATAATAATTAAAAAAAGTTAATAAAATTTTAGTTTTTACTTGTTTTTTATAAAAGCTATGGATATAAGGATTACCCATATCCATTAAATACCTACAAAGATAGGGATAGGGATAAATTTAAAATACCCGTTGGGTATGGGTACAGGGATGGGTATAACATGAAAATCCAAATATGGAGATAGAGAATACTCTACTCTAACCATACCTTACCCATTGACATCCCTAATTTAAGATGAAAAAAGATGATTACAAATTAATGCTGTACAAAACTCGATAGGTGGTATAAGATTTTCTCATAAACCTACATCAATTTTGATGAAATCTTCTCTTCAACTGTGAAGATAAGTTCCATTCAAGTGGTATTGAAATTAACAGTTAGTTTAAATCTTGAGCTTGAGCAACTTAATGTTAAAACTACGTTCTTGTATAGTGACTTGCAAGAAGACATTTGATTAGGGTAAATAGTCCTCTTTACAGAGAATGTTGACGGGTGAGAGCTACCTTTGGAATCAAGTAGTGTAGAGTCTTAACCTAAAAGATCTACCAAAAAGTACAAGCCATCCACTAGGCATCCAAGTTTAGATTTTATTTTAGTTACTAACGAGGGAGAGCCAAAGAGCTTCTAAGATGTGTAGACTACTTCAGATAGAGAACACTGGTTAAAAGCAATAAAAGAAAAAATAGAGTCATTGTGAAAAAATAATATATATGATCTTGTTAAACTTCTAAAAGTAAGGAAGCCATTGAAGAATAAACATGTGTTTAAGCTAAGGATACCAATTTTACCTATACCCAATGGAAAACTTAATTTTTTATTCGAATGGGGATAAGGATAGAGATAGGGATAGGTAAGATTTAAATTTTTATTAAGTACGAGGATAGAGATAGATAATATAGTACCTGCCTTATACCCATACCCTAAATATATATTTATACATATTTAGTATATGGATTTTTATTAAATAATATAAATTATTATTTTAGATTAATTAAAATTAATATATTTTTATTGAGAAAATATATATTTATAAAAAATTACCTTAACATACAAGATAACAATTAAAAAAAGTTAATAAAATTTTAGTTTTTACTTGTTTTCTAAAAAAGCTATGGATATAAGGATTACCCATATCCATTAAATATCCGTAAAGATAAGAATAGGGATAAATTTAAAATACCCATTGGGTTGGGTACAGGGATGGGTATAACATGAAAATCCAAAGATGGAGATAGATAATACTCTACTTTACCCATACCCTACCCATTGACATCCCTAATTTAAGATGAAAAAAGATAGTGACAAACTAGTGATGTACAAAACTCGATTGGTGGTAAAAGATTTTTTCATAAACTTGCATTAATTTTGATGAAATCTTTTTTTCAATTGTAAAGATAAGTTCCATTCAAGTGGTATTGAAATTAACAGCTAGTTTAAATCTTAAGCTTGAGCAACTTGATGTTAAAACTACATTCTTGTATAGTGACTTGCAAGAGGACATTTGATTAGGGTAAATAGTCCTCTTTACAAAGAATGTTGACCATGAAGAGCTACTTTGGAATCAAGTAGTGTAGAGTCTTAACCTATGAGATCTACTAGAGAGTACAGGCCATCCACTAAGCATCCAAGTTTAGATTTTATTTTAGTTACCAACGAGGGGGAGCCAAAGAGCTTCCAAGATGTGTAGAATACTTCAGATAGAGAACATTGATTAAAAGTAATAAAAGAAGAAAATGGAGTCATTGTGTAAAAAATAATATATATGATCTTGTTAAACTTTTAAAAGGGCAGAGGCCGTTGAATAATAAATAGGTGTTTAAGCTAGGGATACCAATTTTACCTATACCCAGGGAAACTCAATTTTTTATTTGAATGGGGATTAGGATAGAGATAGAGATAGGTAAGATTTTAAATTTTTATTAGGTACGAGGATGTGGATAGATAATATAGTACCTGCCTTATACCCATATCCTATATATATATTTATACATATTTAGTATATGGATTTTTATTAAATAATATAAATTATTATTTTAGATTAATTAAAATTAATATATTTTTATTGAGAAAATATATATTTATAAAAACTTACCTTAACATACAAGATAACAATTAAAAAAAGTTAATAAAATTTTAGTTTTTACTTGTTTTTTAAAAAAGCTATGGATATAAGGATTACCCATATCCATTAAATACCCGCAAAGATAAGGATATGGATAAATTTAACATATCCGTTGGGTTGGGTACAGGTATGGGTATAACATGAAAATCCAAAAATGGAGAAAGATAATACTCTACTCTACCCATACCCTACCTATTGACATCCCTAATTTAAGATGAAAAAAGATGGTGATAAATTAGTGATGTACAAAACTCAGTTGGTGGTAAAAGATTTTTCTCATAAAACTATGTCAATTTCGATGAAATCTTCTCTTCAATTGTGAAGATGAGTTCCATTCAAGTGGTATTAGAATTAATAGCTAGTTTAAATCTTGAGCTTGAGCAACTTGATGTTAAAACTACGTTCTTGTATAGTGACTTACAAGAGGACATTTGATTAGGGTAAATAGTCCTCTTTACAGAGAATGTTGACTAGGGGGAGCTACCTTTGGAATCAAGTAGTGTAGAGTCTTAGCCTAGGAGATCTACCAGAGAGTACAAGCCATCCACTAGGCATCCAAGTTTAGATTTTATTTTAGTTACCAACGAGGGGGAGCCAAAAAGCTTCCAAGATGTGTAGACTACTTCAGATAGAGAACACTAGTTAAAAGTAATAAAAGAAGAAATGGAGTCATTGTGAAAAAATAATATATATGATCTTGTTAAACTTCTAAAAAGGAGGAGGTCGTTGAATAATAAATAAGTGTTTAAGCTAAGGATACCAATTTTACCTATACCCAATGGAAAACTCAATTTTTTATTCGAATGGGGATGATGATAAAGATGGGGATAGGTAAAATTTTAAATTTTTATTAGGTACGATGATGAGGATAGATAATATAGTACCTGCTTTATATCCATATCCTACATATTTATTTATACATATTTAGTATATGGATTTTTATTAAATAATATAAATTATTATTTTAGATTAATTAAAATTAATATATTTTCATTGAAAAAATATATATTTATAAAAAATTACCTTAACATACAAGATAATAATTAAAAATAGTTAATAAAAGTTTAGTTTTTACTTGTTTTTTAAAAAATATATGGATATAAAGATTATCCATATCCATTAAATACCCGCAAAGATAGGGATAGGGATAAATTTAAAATACCCGTTGGGTATAGGTACATGGATGTGTATAATATGGAAATCCACAGATGGAGATAGAGAATAATCTACTCTACCCATACCCTACCCATTGACATCCTTAATTTAAGATGAAAAAAGATGGTGACAAACTAGTGATATACAAAACTCGATTTGTGGTATAAGATTTTCTCATAAACCTGCATCAATTTTGATGAAATCTTCTCTTCAATTGTGAAGATGAGTTTCATTCAAGTGGTATTAGAATTAGCAGCTAGTTTAAATCTTGAGCTTAAGCAACTTGATGTGAAAATTATGTTCTTGTATAGTGACTTGCAATAGGACATTTATATGGATTAACCTGAGAGTTTTGAAGTGAAAGGGAAAGGGCATTTAATTTGTAAACTAAAAAAAAGCTTGTACGACTTGAAACAAGTTCCACGAGAGTGGTACAAAAAATTTAAATCTTTTATGATGAGCCACAACTATAAAAAAAAAAGTAACAAATTCTTGTGTGTATGTTAAAAATTCTCTGATGGTAACTTCATTATTCTCTTATTATATGTTGATGATATATTGATTGTGGGACAAGATAGTGGTATTGTAGACACTCAATTTTATCCAGGTTAATTCAAATTTGTTTAATTTTTTTAAGACTTAATTTGTATGATTTTATTTAAACCGGTTTAAGCGTTAAGTCGAATTGAATTTGTTTGAATTTATTTTAGATTAGTTATTTTTAATTTTGTTATTAATAATTAATCAAATTAATTGAAAAATTACAAAAATATATAATTAATTAATTAACTAATCAAATTATAAAAATATATATAATAAAAATTAAATTACATAAAAAGGAAATTAAATTACTAAAAAGAAAAAAAAATCAAACAAAATGGCTGGCAACCATTACCACAACAAGCCAAATGCCTAGGGGCTCTACACAATGCACTAGCCATTTCCCCTGCGCACCGAACTAGCACCACACACTTCCTAATCCTTACCTGCTCCATACCATAAGCGGCCAAAGCCATTTCTCCCTGCAAAACAACTAAAAATTTGATAGATTAAAAACCAAGAGACTATAACACGAGAGAAGAAAGAGGTTGAGCACCATTTTCCACCCCCAAGCTCCATATCCCCGATACCCATAACCCATACAAGGCTCTTGCACCCTTCCTTGGACAAAGCCATAACCCTTCAACCATTTTCATTAACCTAGCAAACACCATTATAGAACCCAGCATCTAGCTCTATATCTAGTGCTCAAGCACCCACATCGTCCCTGTTTTCAAACATCAAGCACCATTCCTCACCTTGCTAGCCTCGAGCACCTATTCCCCTAAACCCAAATCCCGTTTACCAAACCACTTAGCCAAACACTAGCCTAGCCCCAATCCCCGTACCCCCTTTCATTAGCCTCATTCCTAAACACCTCTATCACTCAGCCCCAGTCCCAGCACACGTTTTTGCTCTATGCTCTAGCACCTCACGCTAGGCACCATCAATCCTATTCCCTAGCATAGCCCTTTTCTACGCAAGTCCCTAGCAGAGCCCTTTTTCGCTCCTTTAAGCCCTTTTACAATAGCCCCTTAAAGCATTAAATGACCTTCAACCAACCCCAAAAACCTCTAAAACAACCCATGCACCAACAATCATAGAAAACCAGTTTGGCTAGTATTAAAAACCCAAAAAAATCTTACCTTTTTTTTTCAAAAATCATCCAAAACCCATTTAAATAGCCTTTGATTCAAAACCTTAAAAAAATAAAAATAAAATTAACCTAAAAGCAAAAAAATTCCCTTTTATTCAATCGAAAATCATAAAAAAATTTTATCATTTTTTACTTCTTTCCATAAAAATCAAAAAAAGGAAAAACCAAAGCAAATAACCACAATCCTCTCTTCATTGAGGAACCTCAGTGCTATTGACAAGGAAAATAAGCAAAAAAAAAAAAAAAAAGAGGCCACCAGTGGTGACAAAAAGGGAAAAAAAAGAAAAAAAAAAGAGACAGCCTTGTTGACGGTAGTAAGGACAGTGATGAAAGTAGCTTTAATCAAAATTTGTTTTTAGGGTTTCTTTTATAGGAGAAGAGAATTTTTTTTAATGAAAGATAAGAAATGAATAGGAAAAAAATTTTAAGGTTTTATAATTAAGGCCAACAAAAAAAAAGTAAAGGAGAATTAGGTTAACCCATAACTTGATCCAGCTGGTTAACCTAATGACCCAACTCATGCCCATTGGTTTAACACCCATGACCCAAACTGACCCAGGCTCCAACCCAGTCACCTAACTCAACGTAGCTGGTCCAATCCAAGCCTAATTAGATATGCACCAAATTGAGCTCCTTTTTTGTTATGGATCATATTAGATTTAAGTCCAATGTAGGTAAATTTAATTCACTCATTAGTTATTTTTTCATTTTTACATGCATTTTTTTATAAATAAACATTTAATTATTTTAAAATATTGATAATGAAATAAATAAATAAATATTATCATCATTGTATATTAAATGATTAAGATCATAATTTTAATTTTTCCTTGCAAAAATCGTATGTGTTAATGTAATGCAAGTAAATTAATTAAATTTTTTAATACTACTTAAATGTTGGGGTATTTAGGAAATTTTATGAAAATCTGCATGAAAACATTTTTATGAAATAATTTGTTCCCCAATGTCATTTAGATATTAAGGTAGTAGGAAATTTTATTCCATTAAGAATTTCTATATATTTGCACAACTCAAAACAAATTTATTTTGTTAAAACAACAAATATAAAAATATAAAATAATAAAAATAAATGGATGAGATTTTTAAATATAAAAGGTCGTACCCAAACTTTACCTAGATGTTGGAGAGTCTAAGTGGTCTTTTTATATTTGAAAATCCAATTTCTAAATTCACATTTGATCATCATTTGCATATTTTCATTTTTAAATTAATGTACTCATTTATAATATAGATATATATGTTTGCTCTAGTTGTAAATGTTTAATATTAATTATATTACTATTTGTTTTTATTTTATTGCATAAAAAGTTTTCTTAAAAATTTTTAGTTTTGAACAAATTAAATTAAAATAGCATTTCATGAAATATAATTGTCGGTACTCTGCTTAAATGTTAAAGAGTCATCAATAATTATCATTTACAAAGAGAATTATTTTCTTATTTTTGAAAGAATGTTAGATAAATCTTAAATGAAAAGATTATTTTCAAATTTTGCTTTTATATCAGAGACTTTGGAGGTATTTCTTTAATTTGAAAATTTTCATAATATTCCTAAATGAAGATTTTTAAACTAATTTTATTTCTTAAAAACAAATGGAATTATAATTAAATTTTATAAAAAATCATTTTTATTCAGAATTATAAATAGTGCATAATTAATTGGTACCAATTCTATGGGCGCTGTGGAGATGCTAATCTTTTTCTATGCGTAATCGACTCCCAAACTTGATTTTATTTTCGTACACCAAAATCATTTTTTTAATAAACTCTAAACTCATTTTACTGTTTTATTAAAAAGATAAACTTTTGAATGATCAATCACACCCTAAAAAAGATTAGTGGTGATTTCTTATTTTTTTTTATAATTTTTTAGTTTTTTACATCTAGCAATCGAGTCTCCAAACCAATAGTTATGACAAGTATGGTTCATAGGTTGAAAGAATAATTATCTACGTCATTTGATACACAAAATATAAGTCTAGCGAAGCAGATTTTTGGTATGGATATTATCCATGATAGAAGAGCTAGAAAGCTATAGTTGTCACAGGAAAAGTATGTTGAATGAGTGTTTAGTAGATTCAACATGTAGCATGCTAAATCAATTAGCAATCCACTAATCAACCATTTTTATTTGAGTAAGAAATCTTATTCAGTGACTAAGGAAGAGCAACTAGCTATGTTTAGTATTCTTTATTCTTCTGTAATCAATTTTTTTTATGTATCTTATGATTTGCATACGACCTGACATTGCTCATGCAATTGGTGTATTAAGCAGATTTTTTTCTAATTCGAGAAAGGTTCACTGAAAAACAGTAAAATAGATTTTTAGATATTTAAGAGGCACTTAAAAAACATGGTTGAGTTATGAAGTTTCACAACTAGTTCTATAAGGGTTTATTGATGTTGATATGGCAAGTGATCTTGATGGTAGAAAATCTACTTCAGGTATTTATTCACTTTTACAGAATGAACTGTATCTTGACAGTCTAAGTTATAAAAGTGTGTTACCTTTTCAACTATAGAAGCTGAGTATATTGCAGCAATCGAAGCAGGTAAAGAAATGCTTTGGATCAAATGTTTTCTTTTTTAGTTAGAGTTGAATCAAAAAGAATATATGGTATTTTGTGATAGCCAAAGTACTTTAAATTTGAGTAAGAATGCTATGTACCATGCTAGAACAAAGCACTTGATGTTAGATATCACTGGTTATATTCAACGATTGGGGAATAATAGATGTAGTTGAAAAAAGTTCATACTGACAAGAATGTAGCAAATATGTTGACTAAGATATTTCTCAGGAAAAAGTTTGAGCTTTGTAGTTACTTGATTGGAATGGGTTCATTGACCAAGGTAAGTTTTAAATGAGACTGCAATGGTGATAAATCTCCTCTTCACGGAGTTGAAAGGAAAGATTGTTAGAAATGTGTGGGGTCTAACTCCAATTTGTTTCCACCAATTACAAGGTCCAAAGCCTTTTGTCTTTGACCAAGATAAAAAGCCCTACATATTAAAAGAGTTATAAGTAGTATGAAAATTGTGAGTGGCACTACAAACCGAGAAAAATAAAATAAAAAAGTAAAAAAAGATAAAAAGAAAGGGACAAAAAAAGAGTTGATTGAACGGAAGTCGATTCATAGTTTAATTGAGCTGAAATTTTGTCAGTAAGTTTATGATTCAGAGTTATACATTTTAAATAGTGAATATCATATTTGAAGCTCTCTAAAAATAAATTCATGATGTATTTGTTGAGTTACCTATTTTATTAGATTTCTTCAATTGTCTATTTAGTTGTTAATTAGTTCTAGTTTTAGTTAAAGAAAAATTTTGTATATTTATTATTTGATAGTGAGATTTTTCTAGTGATCTGTGATTTTTTTCTTTTACACTAAAAGATTTTTCCCGTCAATCTTGATGTATTTTATTTTTCTTGCATTGTTGATTGTTGTTTATTCTATGGGTTTATTGTGTTATATTATTTCTATGTTTATCACTTTAGGCCTAATAAGTAGTATCAGAGCCAAGGTCATGGGTTCGAGTTTCAGTGGTGTTGCTAGGGGAAAGATTATTGACAGTCAGGGTTGGTCACATCCATCAACTCTATGTGTTTGAACGTTGATATTAGAGTGAAATGTTCGACTTAAATGCAACGAGTATGTGATAATATGCATAAATGAAATATCTATGTAGGTGATGTATTGAATCAATCTGAAGTACAAGCTTAAAGGGGTATTGAGATAACTTAAGCAACAAGATTAAGTACTGTGATTTGACTTAAAAACATATTAAAAATGTGAGGTTGTTTGCTTAAATAAAGTGTTAATAGGACTTTACTTGTAGGAGAGAGTCGAGGTGTGCTCCCATGACTCAAAGTGGAGCAAATCTCTCAACAATTTTCATCATGTAAGAAAAAACAAAAAATTCTGACGTTCACTATGATTTCACCGTAAATGTTACCTAAACTGAGCTGATTAAAGTTGGTAGAGATTTTTTCCCCTCCTGTTCACCATGACAGCGATGATTAAATGCAACCATATGAACACCTTCGTCGCAGAATGTAGAATAGATAGGTAAATGTAGTAGAGAGAAACAAAAGAAAACCCGAGAAAGCTACTTTCCCATTGGCGTAACTTACGGATTAAACAGCAAAAAGGGGAAAATAGTTAGGGATACACACAGAAAAACGGAAATGTTTTTTACAGCTTAACCTAGGCCCACGAGCTGATGGATCACATCAAATGGCGACTTTTAACATGATCTTATGAGACCATCACCCTTAGCCCTTTTGACCTTGTGATGGCTCATGGTTTTCGTACTACATCTGGTAATTCTTTTCGATGATTGGATTCATTCACCTAATTTGATGTCAAAAGTTGCAAACTCTGACCAAAATGCCAGAAAGTCCCGATGGATTGAACACGTCAAATCCGGACATTTAACTTTTTTGGTTATATAACAAACAGTGACAGCAATTATGATCTTCCCTGGCTGGTATTATATACTGGTATGACGTTGGGATGGCATCATTCATCAGTACTAAAATGTAAAACTGATAACAAATTAAACATCTTTGTTAAGAGATTTTGATTCTCTTAAAGTATTAGTATTAAATTTTATTAGGTCATTGAAATTTATCAGTTTAGACCATTTAACCAAGAATTAAGTCGAAAAGGGAAGAGAATGTACATGGGAACCACCAATGAAAACAGATTCTGCAGCTGTCTGATAGTTAAAAAAGCACTGGAATATTTTTGTTTCTGTGCTTATCGCAATATCTTCAGGTAGCGAAGAAATATACAGGACTTCGTCCGTAGGTTCTGATGTCATGATTATGTAATTTCTTTGACTATATGCCACCCCAGGAAGATGCAAACGATATCCTATCTTCTTTTATTGGGTCAAAGTGTGAAAACTATTTACAAATCTAAGTTTTTTATATCACCTTACCCGAAAGCATTGACAAATCTACTTATTTCCTTTGAGAAAAGGCAAAGTTGGTATGCAAGAATGGCCAAGTCTGAGCTTCTATTAGCTTTTCAAATCCTATTTCCGATGGATTAGTCTATTAGCTATAAAAGATTGATCTTGCTGTAGCTTTTCAGAAAGCAAGTTTTTCAGGTCATCATAACCAATTGACAACAATTAAGCACATAGTGTGCTTACTAGACAAAACATAAAAAGTATTGCTCAATGCCCAATACAAATCGTATAATTAATAATCTGAAAATATGAAAATTCTAAGATATTGAGGTCATTTGTAATGGAGCATTGTACCATTACTTTCGAGATATTGCATCCTTTGCAGATTCAAGGGTTGAGACTACAGCAGCAGCAGCACCAGTCAGGACACCCCCTCTGGTATTCTGGTTGCTTTGCAGATGTTGGTGAATCACCTGCACACTCTTCGGCTCTTGGCCCTTCCCTGCTGATGAACGATGGTCCAATGTTTCCACCTTTCTTTCAACTTCACCTTGTGCATTTGTGGTCTCACTCCCCTGTCCATATCAAAATTTTTTAGTAACAATTCACGAAGAACAACATTATTGAGAAACTGAAGAGGTTAAAGCATTACCTTCTTGGATTGCATGTTCATATTGAATGTCACGATTCTGGATTTTGATTTTAAAAAGTGATAAAGAATATATATTAGACACTATAAATAGTAAGCCCCCCATCCATTGTTTGTTGTTTATATTGGGCCATGGCCGACGAATGCTTGGTCTCCAACACTATTTTCCAGCAGAAAGAAGAGGCCCTAACATCAAGTGAACACCACCAGGTGTCACCCTCTTATATCCCATATACAAGATTAATCTATTTTGCAAGCTCTTGCAAATTTTCCACAGCATTTTCTTTTCAAAATTTCTTTCTCCTTTTATCAGCCCAGTATTCTTTTTATGATTTCGTTCTCTTTTCACAACTTTTGTCCTTTGAATTAAGAGCTTTAAGGAAGCTGAATAAATGTGTCTAGCTAGACAATCATCTCAAATTTTTATAGAGCACAACCTCAGTTAAAAATGGCCTCCTGAAGCAGAAAGGAAACATAGAGTAGTATGTCATTGTTACACTTTCCAAATGCACAACACGATCTGAACAGACATTGCAAACAATTCAGGTCACGACTATATTATGTCCCGTTCTAAACACTACTGGTTGAACTACAATTGAAACAAGACAGAACTGTAGATACATGGCAAGGAAATTGGACAAAACTGTATTGTCAACCATATCTTAAAAGTCTATAGCAGATTGCTGATCAGTAAGTCATAAGAGGCGACCCACTGCAGTGGACATCAGAAGCATCAGAGAGCTTTTGCCTTTGAGACAACGTTGTAATTTCAGCAGCATCAACATCGATGTTCAAAATGTTTTTCCTCTTCTGGGTTTCAAAACTGGCTTTTTCTTCTGATACCTCAGCAATTGGACTTAAGGCCTCTGCTTCCTTGGGGTGAAGAGACACCATGGCTTGAGCTTCAGTCACCACTGATGATGCATCACCATCTGTAGCATATAAAATCCTTTTGATAGCTGCAACAATCTACAATAATATGTGGTAAACATTAAACAATCAATTGTAACTACCTTTTTTACAACTAATAAAATTTGCCTACTCTAATCTGAATTGTCAAAGAGAAATACCGGTGAGTCTTCAATCTCAGGAGTCTGGCAGAGAATCTCAATGTCTCTCAACTTTGCAAAGTAGAAATCCCTCTCTTTCTCAAGACTATCAACAGACAGCTTCAATTCCGTGATCTACATTGTCAGGAGAAGACATTAGATTCTTCTTAAAATTCTTAAACCAATAATACTATCAATTCATTCATTTAATATAAAGTACCTGTTTATCATAAGCAGCCATTGACATAGATGGTTTGGATGAAGTCTTTGCTGATTGATTTGACGAGTTCATGGATGATGAAACATCGTTGCTGTTCCTTTGAGCATGGTAAGATGGAGGTCTAGGAGCAGCAGTTGAACCCTTGCTTGAGGATTGTTGTGGTGCTGATTTCTTGCCTACTTCTTTTCCTCCTTTAGAAGCCTCTCTCCTTTCCACTGGGTTGTAACTAAATATGACAACAGCAAAAAACCCCTCATAGATCTTTTCACTTCTTATCCATGATATATAGACCTACTAGGTAAAAATAAGCCTCGATGCAGGATAACAACACCAGAAAGAGAAACCATTCACTAAAACTAAAAGTTAAACAACTGAAATCAATTTCTTGAAATTCAATTATGAATTATGAAAATGCTAGATCCTAGGTCTAAATGTTAGTACCAATTGCTTGGAAAAGAAAAAACCTTAACTTCAAGCACATTGCAAGTCTCAAATATGACTAAAACTATTGCAGTCTGTCAAATTAGTAATGGCAGAAAAATTAATATAACAAATGCCAAATTTTAATGAAGAAATTGGTTTCAAAGTCATATATAACAAATAATATTAGCCAAAGAAAAAAAGACAGCAATAAGTTTGAGAAGGCCAATTATTCCTAAAATTTTAATAATATAACAAATTTGAAATTCTATAGGGGAAAAAGAAACCATTAAGAACAAGAACAAGAAAACCCAGAAGGAATGTAAAATAGCTAAAATTAATTGACAAAATCTAACAGATTAAAAAGAAAATTAGGGTTTGAAAAAAATTTACTTATGAAGACCGCCTCCATTGACAGAATCACAATATCTTTTCATCCATTGCATGAACTCCAGATTATCAAGCGGCCTCCCTTTCACTAGCTTGCTCACCTCGATATGCTAAAACCACCAAAAAATTTAAAAAAAATCAAAATTCAAAACCAGAAAAAAAAAAAAAAAGAAGAGAAATGATGACAAAATTAAATTAAAATTGAAACCTTGGTGATTTTGAGTTTGCTAAAGATGTCTTGGAGGACTTTGTAATTTTGGATCATCTCGTATTCGTTTTTGGCGTCGAAGTTGACTTTGTGCATCGGCACCATTCCAGGATGAACCGCATCCATCAGCTGGCAATGAACCGCACCGGAACATGCCTACACACCAGATCGAAACAAAATCCCTTTTTAAAAAAACTCAAAACAAATCAACGAAATTAAAAAAATAAAAAACACCTCTTCGACTTTGGAGAGATTGAGATGAAGAGTGGAGTTGATCCACGCAAGAATCTCAGATCTTCCGACGAAATAAGCCGAATCCATCATTCCGATATTCGTCGCCATTGCTTCTTCTTTTTTTTTCCCCTCTGAGGGTTTTCCTCTTTTTTTTTGGTTCTAACGGCTATCGGTGTTAGGGAAGAAAAGTTTGAAGGGTTTTTGAAAGAGAGAAGAGCGGGATGTTTCGCATCTCAAAAAATGACGGCTTGGGCAGCCCAGACCCACCGGAGTCGCCGGTCCACTATGTATGGGTTGCTTAATTCCCGCTAAAGGTTAAACTCATTGGGCTAATGTAGCCCAAAGTGGGTCCTTTATTGTCGTCCTTGATGTGTAAAAAATACAAATTAAGCCAGGCTATATTTTTTATACGGTCCATAGATTATTATTACTCCATTTATATGCATTAATGCAAAAGATTGAGCACTGAAGCTATAAGTGTATTATTATAGATTATTTAATGGTTAAATGGTCCATGCACGCATTTTCACCAATATTGGAAACTGGGTTTAACTAAATTCCCATTGCTATTTGCTTCCAATGATGATGTCTCAGCCTTAATTTGGGGTGAAGCAGTGTTGGAAAAACAGGGCAGAAAATGAAAACGAAAATGAAGATGAAAATGAAAGGTGATAGCCAGAATAGCGGAAGGGACAAAAAAAAAAAAATAGCTATTCGGAAAGGATAAGTTGCCTTATAAACAATGAGGGGATGCTTCTTCAGAGAATGATCGATCCTTTTGCATTGATAGTGTTAAAGGACAAATAAGAATATTATATCCTCCGCCATTGCCAGGCGATTCATTAATATTATATTAAGGCTGAGTATTTGAAAAAAAAAAAAGAACCTCTGAATATCTTGCAAAGATACTTTAATGGGTTATTAACACAACATAACAAGACAAAAGAACTAAAGAAAACAACGATAGACCCAAAATTTCTAATCCTAGTAAGTTAATAAAAAAAAGATGGATTGGGTCTAACAATTAGCAATAAATATTAGTGTCACACCAAGAAGATCCAACTCGTGATGTAGAAACAAATTTTTTAAAAACAAATTCTCTCTACAAAGGAAGTCTCCAATTTTGTCCAAAGTTTATCAGTGTCCATAATAATGTGATGAAGATGAAGTTGAAGAAGGGATTTTCTCAAGAATTTGTAAGGCTTCTTTCATCGGGGGTCTCTTTTGTGGTATTGGAGATGCACAATTGTATCCTAACTTGAAACAAGCCAGCAAAGCCTCCTCTTTGCCTTCCAGTTCAGCACGAATTGCCGCATCAGCCATCCTCAATGCCTTGATTTGGTCTTCAACTACAATCCCATTTCCCTGACCCAACTCATCCACAACAATGACTTTCCCTGTTAGAAGCTCAAGCAAAATGACCCCAAATGCATACACATCCCACTTCGGATTGGGCTTGAGGCTCCTTAGTGATTCCGGGGCGTGGTATGGAGATACACCAAACAAGCTCGGGCTTGAACTTGGGCTAGGTCCTGCTAGATCTTGGAAGCTATCTCTTGATGCCGTTGACCTCTTACTACCAAAATTTCGGGCTGACACTCCAAGTTTAGGACCCGTGTCACCTGTTATTAGCCTTTCGAGCCCAAAGTCTCCAATCTTTGGTTCCATGTCGGAGCCTAACAGGACATTGCTCGGCTTCAAATTGGCATGCACATGCTTCTTCTCATGGAGATATGCCAGCCCACGGGCCACACCTTTAGCAATCTTTAGCCGAGCCTCCCAGGGAAGATGAGAAGGTGAAGAACCAACTTTTCCTGAAATGAGAAAAAAAAAAGGGGGATCCAGCGCAGTCGGCAAATACCCATATTATTTTTTCTAACGTGCGAATACGTTTCACTTTAAAGTGTGGAAAATTGGAAAAATAGGAAGGGAACGAAGGAAAAGGACTCACTGTAACGAGCGTTGGCGAGGCTGCCATTTGGTACAAAATCGTAGATAATAAGCTTTTCATCAACTCCCCAATAGAACCCACGAATCCTGACTAAATTGGGGTGCACCAGTTTAGCAATGACTCGAACCTGGTTCTCGAAATCCCTAAACCGACCCACACTGTTCTCACCAATCCTTCGAACCGCCAAGGAGTTCCCATCTTCAAGCACTGCCTTGTACATTATACTAGACCCCGTGGCACCTAAAATGTAAGCTGATGCTTTAAGCAACGTCTCAAGCATGAGCTGCTTTTCCCCATCAACGGTCACCAATGTCCCTTTTCTGTCATGTTCTTGCTCTTGCTGCCGTTGATTATCATGACTTTTGCTACCGCTTTGATCTTCCTCATTGTCAGAAGTGGTATCAGATTCTTCCTCGTATTCTCCTCTCTTTCTCAAACATGACCATCTTCTAAACCCTCCTGGTTCTGATGATGAAGATGTCATAGACCAATTGTCTTTGGCTGTCTTAGCTTCTTGCTTTGTTGTAGTCTCAACTCTCTTTTTCCTCTTTAACTTGCAAACGAAAAAGAAAACCATGATGACAAATCCAATTCCTGCTATATCTCCGACTATAATTCCTACTATTGTTCCTGGTTTGAGCCTGCTTTGTCCCGGTTTTTTAGCTCGAGGAGACGATTCCGGCGTGTTGGAATCCGTTGTCTTGGGGATGGCAGCAATCGCTGGAGAAGAAGTTGGTGACGAGACGTTAGGAGAAGAAGTTGGTGACGAGACGTTAGGAGAAGATGATGGTGAAGAAGGAATAGGACAATCACGCCTGATTACTTCACCACACAGACCAGGATTTCCGGAAAAAGATTTGGATTCTTGATTCCTAAAAACAACAGAATCCGGGATTTCTCCCGTAAGATTATTGAAGGAAAGATCAATAGTAGCGTTACCAGGAATTTTCTCAGCGAATTCTGGTGGAATTACCCCGGAAAGCGTGTTGTAAGAAACGCTCATGTACTTAAGATTGTTGCCTCCAAAGTTTGGAGGCAAAGACCCAGAGAGAAGATTGGAAGAAAGATCTAAAACTTGAACAGATTGGAACCCAGTTGGAAGATTACCGGAAAAGTGATTTTTCTTTAAAGAAACAACAGTTAGATTCGGGATAGTAGTGAGAGTAGAAGGTAAAGTTCCCGCCAATGCATTGTTAGAAAGGTTAAGGGATTGAAGGTGTACTAACCGTCCTATTGTTTCTGGTATCACACCAGTGATCAAGTTGTTTGACAAATCAAGAAACCGAAGCTGGGTTGCGTTGAAAATAGAAAAAGGAAGAGACCCGTTGAGAGAATTGTTGGATAGATCAAGATTTTCAAGGTGTTGAATCATGCCTAGATTGGATGGAATTGAACCAAGAAGCTGACAGTTTGGAAGAGACAAGCCTGTAACACGAGAGGTGTCATTGGAGTTGCCTGGTGCTCCACAAGTTACTCCATTCCAAGAACAGGGCGTCTGGTCGCTGGACTTCCAGCTCCGTAGCACGTTTAGAGGATCACTGAGTATCAAGTACTTGAAAGAAAGCAAGAGAGCTTCATCTGTATTTAGCCCCAAAGCTTGAACCACAAGAAACTCAACAATAATAAGAATTCTCCACCATAAATGGAGTTTAATTCTAGAGGAGGAACTCATGATTCGTCAAACTGATCCCACATTTCGTCTATGAAAATAGACAGAATCTGAGAAAGAGAGTGAAGGAAAGAGAGAGAGAGAGAGAGAGAGAGAGAGAGAGGACTAACAGAAGTAACTGAGATTTATCATTTATGTTAACGAAGGTGCCAGAGGCCAAGTGATGAAAGTTGGTTAAAAAAAACTTCTGGTGCGCAACTCTCTGCAGGTATATAATTTAAGGTTTGCTAGAATTGATTAAATGCTCTCATCCTTAGTTTAATAAAATTATTCCTCACTTATATCTTTCTCTTGCTTCCGATCACATTTATTGAATAAAATAGATAAAAAAAAAATCGCCAAAAGGATCAGAATAGCATCTTTGCTACAAGACATCTATGTGAAGTTGAAAAATTGCAGTGCTCTCTCCTCTTAGATTAACTTTAATTAAACTTTCTGTTTCTTTAAAGTTTTTCTATACAGCAAAATACTAGATGCTGTAAACATTTCTTTTCTTTTCAATGGTTATTAGATTGGTTGCATCATTATCTTAATATAGAAATCAGCAAATCTACAAATTTGCATGTACTTTTTTTGGATGGGTGATCAAAATGACAATAAACCTACTTGCTATAAGTCAAATTTAGTGGTTCTGATTGATATGAAAAATGTTTAAGGTGTGTGATTTCTTTTTTTCCCCACACTTTCAGTGGAAGGGGAATAATATTCTTCTTCTCTTTTTCTTGGTACAAAGACAATGGAATGAGTATATGTTCTGTCAATATGTCATATTTACGTTATTTTTCTTTTTTGTCAAATTTACATGATTGTGTCTAAGATATACACTATGGGTGTTTCCATTCATTGAAGTATAAAACTGTTGTTATTCGAAATATAGACAAACAGGTCGGGAAAGAAAAGTTGGGTGGGAAATTAATCAAATTTGATGTATTGATGACCATAAATCTAGGGCAACGTTTTTGTGCAGGGTCCCTCAAAATGGTCCTTCCTATCATCTCATCAGAACGTCATTATTGCATTTATGAGAATTATAGGGTCTTCATTCATTGCTCCACCGTTTGAAAATTTTGACTAGCTGATGAGCCCTTGGTATATTTGACATCTCCTTTATCCTTAAAGATTAAAAACCTTCAAGAATTATTTGACCATGGCCCCAACAATGAGCTATCAGGACTTGCCTCACTTAGGGCGTACAATGTTTAAATGATGTGTTTCTGTTCTTGCCATTTCATTTAAAGATGTGATATATGAGAAATCTGAGACAAAAAAAAAAAAAAAAAAAGGAAGGGATAACGGGAAGCAAGAAAGCAAGAAAACAAGAAGCAAAATGATAGACGTTGAAATGACCACCAAAAAACATGGTGATTGTGTTTTATTTGCAAGGTATTATCTAATAGTAATTGTTTATAGGTTACTTCAAATGAACAATTTAATCCATCCATCCACAAAATTTCTAACTAAGCCTAGCAGGGCATGTTCTACTGTCTACGTTTTTCATTCTAGTCCATGACATGGAATAACGTTTCGACCAATAACCAGCTATGATTCCTCTCCAAATTGTCCTCATTTGGGTAGTGGAAAAGATGATCAAGCGATCCATAGCTCTCTTTTTCTCAACTTTTTTTTGTAAGATTCCAGCTTAGGAAGTAGACTTAGCATTGTCTGATTTTTATATTGACAACAAGCCATGTTTGAGTTGATAACAGTTGGGAAGCTTGGATTTTGTTCTTTTCTTCAAATAGCTGTTCCATCCCAGAATTTTAAGATCTAGATTTCTAATCTTTGTTCAGACATGGGAGTTCATTATGTCATCCATCATCATCTTCCTCCCTCTTTTTCTTTTTAAAATTGTTTGTGGCAGCTTTACCGGCCTTGTTATAATAGAATTAAGCAAATAAGAAAGTGGGTGAATACATTTAGGTGTTAAATAAATACAAGATCAAACAGATTTTTTGTGCCTGCCCTTGTTTGGTGTGGTCATATTTACATTATTAATAATGAAACTCCTATTTCTTCCTTTCTTTTCATAATTCCTCTTTTTCTCCATTGAAATTAGAAAGTGAAAAGAAATGTGTAGTCAAGAAAATGGATGGAAAAGCTCTAAAGCATTGAACTTTTTCTTTCATGTTAAAAAAAGCCTGTAATGGCAACAATTCAATGGAGGGGTTTGCATTTGTGGGAGTTTGCCAATGGCTGGTTTTCGAAGACGAAAAGATACTTTTGAAAATGTCAATTTGCATCCATTAAGTCTTAGGAGTGAGAAAAAAAGTCCAAATTTAATTTAAAATTATAGTGTTTAATTCAAATATTTTTTATTCAATTTAGATTAAGATTGAATATTAAATGTATATATTAAATTTGGATCGAATTTTAAATCAAAATATAAAAAATAAAAAAATAAACTAAATCAAACTATACAGTGTTATTAATTTTTATATATTCTTTAAATTTTTATAAAATAAAATTAATTATTTTATATTTAAATATATTAAAAATCTTATCAAAATAATATATAAAAACAAAAAAAAATTTCAAAAATTTATGAACCTAAATAAATCAATAAAATTTAATTTGAATTAAATTAATTTAAAAAAAATAAATTCGAATTCGAATTAAATTTTACAAATTTATAATATTATATATTATTTAAATAAAATTAAACTAAATCCGATCTCATCCATTATTATCCATACCAAATTTTTGGTCAAAGATTTTGACAGCTTGCTGATTAGCATGAACCACAAAAGAAAAAAGAAAGCAACACCATAGTATTTAGCAGTTCCATCTTTTTCATTTATGCTTTGAATGAAATCCCACAAAAAAAATAGTAAAAAAAAAGGAAAAGTGGAAAATCTCAATGCCGGGTGAAAGAATTTTATGGCCCAAAGGTCATACATTTTGGAGTCTAACAGCCATCTCCATTCCTGGAGTTGCTTCAGTTGAGCAGCTTTTACATTTTCTTCACCCCCTTTCAGATCCCAAATAGGCAGATCGTGTTTCTTCCTCTCTTCACTAACACGAAACTAAAGAATCTATCAATATCTAGACTTGCTATTCAGCAGGTACAAAGCAGCCAATCCTTTCAAAGTTAATTCATAAACATTGATAGTAAGAATTTTTGGCTTAAACCACCATACCAGAATCTTAACTGCCTCTTAGTGAACAATGAAAAAGGTTTACTTTTGATGGCCAGAATACAACAACCAAGAAGTTAGTGTTATTGTCTCCATATTAAAATAATTTCAGATTTAATTCAATTAATTTACATATTTATTATTAAATAATAAAATATAATTTAAAATTCATAGTCCGAGAAAATGTTATCTACTACTTTGAAACGACTTATGTGAGTGCGGGTCATGCCAAATCTTGCCTTTTGTTTAATCTTCTTCCAGTTTCGTTGAAAAGTGCCGTTAAAAGAAGGGAAAAAAAAAACCATTTGTTGGACAGCCAACCATTATCTAACTAGAATTTATGCTGGCTTAACGTTACCAGATGAAGGCTGACTTGGGAGATTTAGGAGAATATCAAAGACTGAAATTTTCTAATTAAAATAGAGAGAAGATTATTAGAGGAGCAATATTTTTATACCTTTTTGCTTAGTGTTATCAATCACCAACCCCAGCAGTAGTACTGCCCTAAACTAAAACAGGCATGGAAAAAAAATGATGGTTTAGAAATTTCTTGGCCTAAAATTTTCTAATTTTGCTTTTCCAAATTTATCATGTAAAGTTTCAATTTCATATTTGGAATATCACGAATATACGCATAAAGAGTTAAATTCATATTTATAAAATAAATTTAAATGATAAAATTATAAAATTTTCGAATTAAAACGACATGAATTAAGTAATTGTCTCCGGATTGAATAATTGTTTCCATTTTAGGAAATCCTGGTGGTGTGTATTTCTGGTATTGCTAGTTTTGCCGATACATTTCTTACATGCAAACCTAATGATGGGATACAAAAACAGCCAAGCCTTAATCAATGCGTGCAACAAATAATTGAGCTTCTCCTTGGTTGACATTCGGCGAGGTTTTATAGTTTCTCTCATAAGCTCGTAACCAACTTTTTCTGGTAGCTTGTTAACGCCTTGGTTGGATTTTCAGCAGGTTTTTTTTTTTTTTTTGTCTCGAATTCTGTCCTAGATTGGGATATGGCAACATCAAACATGGGATTTCTTTGTTGGGGAATCTTATTTTTACTGTTGACCGCTTGGGGTTCCTAATTCCATTTCATCGGGGAATAAAGTTGATCTTGTGAGTTGTAGTGTGAATGCCATTAATACAATGTAATATTCCGAAAAATTAGTTGAGTTTTTTTGTTTTTGGAACTTTAACATGATAGAAATTTAATACTACTATAACCCAACAAATGTTTGGCTCGGGACTTTTCAAATATTAAATATGCTTTGATTTAATGGGTTTGAAAACCTTTGCTTTGATCCTTGAGAGAAAGGCTCACTCAAGCGCTTTGATGACCGTGGGAGTAAACTTGAAAGAGAAGAAAATGCTTGTGGAAAGTACGAAGTTCGAGTCACTAGGTGACTATAGTGTTGCCTTGCTCTTCGTGTGGGCACATGGTTTGCGCACTGAATTCCTAGTCCCTGTTGGCGTTTTGTCCTTTCTTGATGGGCCTGTTGTTGAAATCCAAACCCTTGGGGGCAATGTTCAGCTAAAAACGCCCAATTTAATTGTTAAAGCACCCACAAAGCCATAAGTAATCATGCCAATAGGTGGATGAAAGGGACGTATCTATTCTTTCTTGCAGCTCAAAGCCCCAAAACTTAGCTTGTTGGGCCTTGTACTTAACCTCCAGGCAAATCACCCTTAACCATGCAAATAGTCAATGAAAAGGGAATCCGTTGGCCGTTGGCCCTTTGACATAAAAGAAGGCAGGAAGATGACTTTCAACTAGATTTAATAATTTTAAATATGATATAAAAATAATATAAAAAATTATATGTGTTTTAATACAAATTTTGACATAGCATAATTTATGTTTTTTACTTTTTGATATGTTTAAATATGTGATACGATACGAATAATATGTTTAATTTAATCTTATCATACGAATATATGTTTAATATGTTTAACACTTTTTTTATATTTATTTTAATTTAATATAAATATATAAATATTATTTTAATTTTGAATCTTTTAATTATGAAATTTAATTAGTTATTTAATATCATATAAAAATTATAAATATTTAATTAAATATTCATTTAATAACTATTTTAAAATTATTTTTGTATTAATAATATAAATATAATATAAATATTAATATTAGTCTTACACATTATTATTTTTATTTTTTAATTTTTAATAGTTTATCATTTTGAATTTGATATTAAAAATTATTATGGTTATATAATATATATTAAAATTTAAATATATATAATACATATTAAATGAGTATTAAAATTGTTTATTTTTTTAATATGTAAGTATTTTTTATATTTTCAATATACCAAATTTATTAAGTTATAAATTATAGATAATTTATAGTTATTTATTATTTTAATCGTGTTTTTATATATATTCGTATTAATCATATCTATTTGTATATATTCATGTTAGTTGTGTTTATTCATATATATTCATGTCGTGTTTAAATAAATTAATTATACACGTATTAATAATGTTATGTTATGTATAACGCGTATAATAAATATGTAATATTTGTGTTTAAAATTTAAATATATTTTATAATTCGTGTCATTATACGTGTCAAACATAACACAAAAATACGAATTACCAAGTCTACTTTCAATTTTGTTCATTAATACTATCTCTTGTTAAGACACCAAAAGCTTATTTGGATTAATTGTCTTTTGATTTTTATATGGTTATTATCTCAGAAAAGAGTTATAAATTGATGGGTAACTTAAAAAGCTCAACAGCATTTTTTAGGCAGCTGCCAACTCAACAATGGTAGCGCGTCCATCAAGCACAAGATCAGCCACAGCAGCACCAGTAGCTGGACCATTGAGGATCCCCCAACAACTATGAACAGTGGCCACATAACAGCCCCTGACCCCTGGAAGTTCTCCTATCACTGGCAGACCATCGGCTGTACATGGCAAGAAACAAGCTTGCTCATCCTTCACCTTAGCCTTTCCTTCAGCCAGATGACTCGAAACATTGCTAACCACTCTTGAGCATCTCTATCGATTATGGGTTGCCTACTATTCGCTCTTGAACATCTGGCACCTCTGCCACCGCAGACATCCCGCATATATACACGTCCCCTATAACAATCCAATTTATACTTTTGTATACCAGAAATTTACGGTCGAACATACCCAGTAGGAGGAGGGTACACTTGGGCTGTCGTTTGGGTCCGCTATAACGGGCTCAGCCTACTACATTTGTAGCCCAAGTAGTTTCTAATTTTTGGGTATGGGTGGACAAAAAAATGTTGTCAAGACCAAAAGAAAAACATATGCCCTACGAGGCAGCACGACAAATCTTCACCACCTCGGTGCATTAACTTCTCTCTTTTTTTTTTTTTTAATTGATTCAAATTTAAGTCTTTGAGTAATGAACAACATACATTAATCATTAAGCTAATTATAATTTGTTATATGATTTATAAGTAAATATGTATGCTTCCTTTTACGTGCATAATTGCAACATTTTGTTCTTGAAAAAGATATTTCAACAGTTAAAATTTATGATTTTCGTTTGAATTGGAAATCTTAAACTTACATTTTAAGAGTAAGATTGTGGGATGGGTTACAATTTCTAAACTAGACAAATATAATCTAATAATTACAACCTTCCAACTTTCGGCAAAGCAATATTCATTTGGCTTAATGTAAATGGCAAGCAAACAAGCATAGGCATGGAAAGTTGATGCATGTATGAGACCAAAAACTACCACAAATTTCACTTGGTTCGCATTTAATTTACGAAATATTATTTATTTTAATATTAAAATTTTATGATTTTATTCCATTAAAGGTATTTTTATTTATATATTATAATAGATCCTCAAAATCTGTTGAGGTGTCAATACTTTTCTTGTTAAAGCTTGATATCCCCATTATACCTAACATAGTACAAAATCATCACACTAGACATTGGGATTCTATAAGTGACTTTCACCATGTAGGCACTTAACTTTCACAAGATTTTGAAAATGGTTCCTACGATGTAGTATTTAACTCTCATTCAACCGATAACTAATATGATATCATTTGTGAAAATTCGTACTTAACCTGCGAGGTATTGTCTTTTTTAACTCAAAAATCTTATAGTTTTATCACACAAAAAGCATTTCAGAAGTTTTTGGATTTAAGTCTTTACATATATATCATAGCAGATTCTTAAAATCTCTTGATGTGGGATTGAAATGTCACAAACTCTCCTTATTAAAACTTGACATTAAATGTGACAATGATTCGGTATAGATTGGATTCGGTTTGGTTTTTTCGGATATTGCATAATATTATGAAATTTTAAAATTCAATCCGAATCGAAATTGAATTTTACAAGTTCGGTTCAATTAGATTTATGGGTTTTTTTTATTTTTATATATCATTTTAATATAAAATTTTAATATATTTAAGTAGATTTTGATATAAAATTATTATTTTTACTTTAAAAATTTTAAAGTATATATAAAAACTAAGAAAAATATATAATTTGGTTTGGTTCGATTTTTTTTTTTATTTTTCACTTCTCGATCCAAAATTCGATTCGAACCTAATATATACATTTAATATCTAAACTTGATCTGAATCGAATAAGATAAAAATCGATCCGAACCAAACTGAATATTATGGTTTCAAATTGGTTTTCGAATTTTTTTATTTTTTTCTCACATTTACTTAACATTTCTAAACGAGGCTCTCACTATATAACACTTAACTTTTTTTGCCTCTATTAAAACTTAACATTTTTAGAGTTAGCTCTTATCATATAGCACTTAATTTTTGTAAGATTCTAAAAATGGTTGTCATGATATAGCACTTAATTCATGTTCGACTGGTAATCGCTTTGATATCATTTATAAAAATCAACATCTAACTTACAAGATATTGTCTATTTAGACTCAAAAGTCTCAAAGTTTTGTCCTACAATAGGCATCTCAAAAGTTTTTTTGTTTAAACCTCTATTTATATGTCATAACAGATCTTCAAAATCTATTGATTTTGGATTAGGGTAACATAAACTCCATTTGTTAAAGGTGTCATAAACTTTCTTTGTTAAAACTTGATGTTTCTGTCAAGCTAACACAAATCACATACAGAATCATAAAATTGTACACATAGAACCACAGAACCAAAATCATACAAAACTTTGAGATTTTAGAGGTAGCTCTCATGGGATTCTAGAGGTGACTTTCGCAGTGTAGCATTTAACACCTATCTTACTGATAATTGCTCTAATATTATTTGTGAAGACTCATACTCAATCTGTGAGATATTACTTGTTTTGACTTGAATATCTCATTACTTTATCCCACTAAAGGTGCATTTACTTATATATTATAACAGATCTTCAAAATCTCCTGATATAAGATTGAGGTATCACAAACTCTCTCATTAAAACTTAATATCTTCGTCAAGTCCAATATAAAGCACAGAATCACCACACATAGAATTACAAAATCAGAATTACATCAAACGTTAGGATTTTAAAGATGACTCTCATCGTATAATATTTAACTCCTGTAAAATTCTAGAGGTGACTTTCATGGTGTAATACTTAATTATCATTTGACTGGTAACCACTTTGATATCATTTGTGGAGATTTATACCCAACTTGTGAGGTATTATTCGCTTTAATCCAAAAATCTTATAATTTTATCTTATAAAAAATATCTCAATATTTTTAAATTTAAATATTTACTTATATATCATAATATTATATATTCTCAATGCAGAATCGAGATGTCACACATTAATTATCAAATTGTTAGCATATTTTTATGTAATAATTACTTTTAATTGTTGGAAATAATGGTAGTTCAAATGTGGGATTATATAGTGGGAAATGACCTGTCCAGAGGATTATCCCTTTCATTCTCGTAATCTTCGCAATCATTTTTATAATAAAATAATAATATAGTGCCATATTCTTTATTCCAATTTGCCAAATGCAAAGCTCCTATATATTTCTGTCTGTTATTGATTAAAGCTGGGACGCATTGTGGTAGCATTTCACTGGAAATTGCATTCTATGACCGAACTCCTGTTGTTTCTACGAAGTTATTGTCTTTATTTATTGAGGAGGACCCAATCAACTTGCAGACTCGCACTAAGGCGACAACAATTCCTAACCAATCACCCCTCCATCTAAGATGTTAGGTGAATTATTACTTTCGTCACTAGTTGTGCCTTTTTTTTTCTTTAAGAAAACAAAGGAATTAGAGCTAGGTTGCTAGCCAATTTGACTCAAGGGATGGCGGCCATGTATAATATCGGCTTAAGCAAACCTGCTTTTGTTGGGTTCTGTTGATTCGTTTTATAATTCTATTTTGGGAGCTTTGGGGATAAGATTTTGGTATTAACATAAGTAAATTTCATCCATAAATATAATTTTGCCAACAGTACTTGTGCGCTATGTTAATAGTTTTAAAATTTTAATTTCAATGATCATAATTTAAATTTTAATATTTTAAATATAAAAAATATACATTTTTATAATTTTCTTTGTAAGAATGAGGTGATGAAAGTTGAATGTAAATTTTGGTCAGGAGTAGAGAAATAGATAGGGAAATTAAGTTGATTTATCTAACTATCAGTACTATATCATATTGAAGATAAAAACCGATGGGAAAGCGAAAAATAATAATATATAAACATCCTCTTATTATTAAATTAAATGGTGGAAAGTCATATATTTTATCTTAGGTCAAGGATTATTGCTCTCATTTTGATGAAAGCATGAGGAAGTAAGCTATAAGTTGTTTGGAATTTCTTGCCTGAATTATAGTTGAGTATGGGACAAAATGCAAGATTTCAAATCCCAATTTCCTGGCAATTAACTTGATTGATAGTAGCCAGTAGGTGTTGCCTTGTCTTAACCTAAGATATCTCCACCATCTTACAATAAAAAAGACCAAGTCCAAGCAGGGTCACAGGCACATCGTTGGACATGAAATTGAAAAACTGATAAAAAAAATTAAATAATTGCAAGTTCAACAGTTATGACTTGCAAACAAGGAGAAAATTTTGAAAAAAAAGTGTCCAAATAACTACAAAAATTAAAGAATACCCAGTGGCCATAGGCAAACAAGAAAGAGTTACCATAATAGATAGAAATAGAATAAACCTATATTAGACTTGATAATTTAAAATATAATATGGTAATCACACGATGTGAATAAAATATGAAAATAAGATACGAAAATGATATGATTTAAAATTTTAATAATAATTATATATAATTTAATAAAATTAAATAAATATATTTTATATTTTTGTATTGATACATAATTTTTGTATAAAATAAAATATATATACATAAATTTTAATATTTTATATGATACAGATACAAAAATCTTAAGATCCATCTTAGATTCTCCAATGACAATTGACATTGGCATGAATGGGAACTGCAAAAATCTTTCCTTCTGTTCACTCAACCAAAAAGCAAGACCAGACCTACCCATCTAATAAGCCAAGTTTGAAAAACTATTGCTACTTTAATTAGTTGCGAACTATTAGGTGCTTTGCTTGATTTGTTATAGTAATTTCTGTTTCCTTTGTTTGTTTGGAAAGAAATTAAGCTGAAAAAGATAAAGGAAAAGGGGAAAGAAAATGTCATGTGCGATAATAATTTTTTTTGGTTTTGACATTTCAAAACAAATAATTGAAAGTTTCAAATTTCCCTTGTTTCAAATCAAGTTTGCCAAATTGAAAATCAAATCAAAAAAGGTGGAAAACAATGTATGTAAGAGTGGATAGAAGCTGGCTTCACTGAGGAAACGGATAACATTGTTATATCCAGAAGTTAATTCTTATCTGAATTATTATGAGTTGTTTCAGTGTGAAATTTTGGATTTATCTCGACAAAGCTTAATCTGATAAAAAACTGATCAACTAAAGACTCTTACAATGACCCCTAACCTAACCACAGGCCAGAGGACAGGAGAAATGGGGCTCCACCACATTGATGAAACATTGAAAACCTTTTTCTCTAACAAAATACTCCTGTTGAGAGATTTTTGTTTTCTTTTTCTTTTTATTTTTCAACTGAGCTTTTTGCACACTTTATTAGAAGAATGAAGCTGTTGGGTTCAAAACCCACTAATATTTGCTAGTTGGATATGAAAAAGGATAAGCCACCCTCCCACTGCCCTCTTTTCATTGTTTTGTTTTTGTCTGCAATGATCCATCATCGACCGTGATACTCAACCAATGCCATCACACATTTGCATGAGCTGCTATTTCTTTTGCAGGGTCATAACTTTTGCTTGCATGTGTTAACTTCCCCACCTCCCTCCCTTTTTTTTTCTTTTTCTCTTTTTTCCTTTTGGATTTTATGCAATAGGTGAACATAATTAAGATAAGACTTCAAAGTCTTAAAAAGGAATTATACCTATAAATTGTTTTGTTCACTAACTCAATCCTTTAAGCCTTAAACCTTTATCTAGAAATCAATAAATATTACTCTTCGCGTCAAAGTTTGGCATCAAGCAAATTAATAAAATGATCAATAACAAAGATTATAGAAGGGAAATGCCTTGGATAAGTTAAAGACCAAACCCAAAAAATTAGATTATTTATATAACTTTGAGGCTTCTTTTGCTTCTTCACTTGCGTTAATTTTATTTTTTTTTTATGTACAAATGAAATCATAACTTAAGATTAGAAAATAGATTGAACGTGTTAAAATTCGAACTCCAGATCTACTATTTTAAAGATTACTACAATCATTTAAGAAGATTACTATTTAATCTCATATTTTTAACTAAGTAATAGTCTTCTAAGTTCTAAATGAATATTAATACCATAAAAGCAAAAGGCATGTATCAATTCGTCAAAGTGGGGAGAAATGTGGCTTAATTAAATCCTATCAAGTATGCATTTGCTTGATTCCGAGAACGAATATATAGTCACCAAGTTTCAGTTGAAAGTAAAGAAGGGGAAAAGATCATAAAGAGGATAAAATTTGATGAATAAAAATATAAAATAAATCAAATCATAAGCTCATATAGCACTTTCGTTTGCAAATATATTGTATTTTATCCATATAAATATTAATCAATCATAGTCTTCAAATAGTAACTAATTGCTTTAACGAGAGAAACAGCTAGCAAAAAGCAAAATGGCTGCGCCCACCACAGCAATTTTTAAGAAGATGGATGCATGCACTATGTCGTGGAATGATTAAAGTACGATAAAAGGTTAACCTTATTCCTCAATGTTATTCCTAATGCCATACAAAACCCTAAACTATAAAGTTATGCTTAAATTCATGATAATTTTTAACATCATGATCACTTAAAACATTTATCGTTTTATATCTGAATATTTAATTTAATAATTATTGTATATTAATATTTATTAGCTAAATAAACTATTACAAATTAACTTCTTCTTTACAAAAAGATGTCATGCAAAAACTTCATACATTCAAATATTCATTTTATAAAAGAATCATTATATCATATCCTCGTATTCTTATTTTTTTTGTAAAAAATAAAAAAATAGCCTTCATTGCTACATAAAAAAATATAAAAATTTTCATTAAACTATGGCTTTTTATGTCCTAATTTTTGGTGGTAGTCAGTTGTTTCTAATTTAAACTATTTTTTACTTAATTTAATTATATTAAGATTAATATATTTTTTTATTTTCCTTAAACTCTTTATTTAGCTCCCTTTTTAGTTATTCTTGCTATAATTTAATCTCTGTTACATCTATACCTAACTCTTCAAAGCTTAATTCTTTTGATTTTTTTAGACAATGCTAAGGGAATAAAGTTAGTAACCCCTAAAAATAGTCGACCATTATACAAAAGATATCATATTCTTTTGGAAGTCTTTATCTTGAAACGAATAAGATTAATAATTCATAACAAAAAAATTATATATTAAAATTATATTTTCAAATTTCAAGTGATATTGAACGAGTAAAGCTTAAGTCCCTTTATTAAAATTTTAAATTTAAATTTTAATACGAATGAAATAGAGTTTGTGAAAATAGATAAAAAATTATTATCCTTTGTTATATCATTCAATATTATTTAAATGAAAAGAAATATCTATTAAGATTACTTATGAGGAGAGTCGCTTTAAATCACTAAAAGCATAAGGCTGTGAGGCACGTTTTCCCAATTCTTATTCCGATTTGTGTGCATCTGGTTAAGACTTAACCCTTAAGAACCCAAAGCTACGTCGTTTTGATACAATCTTGTTTGTTTTTGGCTGACAGTTCATTCATTTTCTTCTTCCTTTCACTGACCTTTGTCAGAAGGCGTTGAAAAGCTAATATTTGCTGATGTAATAAATAAACTGATGTGGCCAGAAAAAAATAGTAAACAAACAAATAATGGTACTTGCAAACACATGAGAAGCAGATGGTATGATGGGTGCATACGGCTTATGGTAGCGAGAATCATGGGATTGTTAGTGAAGGGATCATCCCACTGAAATAATCCCCAAACAAAAGCGATGCTGTCTTTTTCGCTGAACTCAAAAAAAAAAAAAACAAATTATGTAAATAAATAATCCAAACATTTCTCATAAAAAAATGCAAAAGGAAGCAATGCGTTTTAGCTGGCACTATTGTCCTTCCTCGTCGCTGATCCCTTCGACGGTTCAAAAGGAGACAACAACAGATTACTCTCATAAAAAAAAGAAAAAATATAAAAAACCCTGATGACGTGGCGGAAAACAAGGGGATAAGGGAGGGTAAAGAACAAGACATGACCTGTGGTGTCTAAGGCTGGGCAATCAATTACCATTGGTTTGCCTACGTGTAATACGTTAGAAATAAACATGTGTCTTTGGCTTTCCGTATGTATTTTTCATAACAACCGTCGTTTTTGTCTTTGTCGTTGTGGTGGTGGGGAAGTTGTGGACGCGGTTGTCCCCATTTGCCCCCTTGTTTTCCACGTGCCTGTCTGAGCGAAAAAGAAAATCGACCGACGAGAAGGTGGTTTGGAAATTGAAAATTAATTTCGACCGTCAATTATATTTTGGAGGCTTTTTTCATGTAATTTTTGTGAACCACAATTTTTCACTTCAGGATTTGATTTTCACGAATTGTTTTCAAAGTTCAATAATTGTATTTGAATCTCGAAACTTCACATTTAGAATTATTTTTATGAAAAAAAATGGATAAAGCAAAAAGAAATTAAGTAACTCTTTACTCATAAATGATTAGTTTAATTATTTAAGATTTATTTTTTTATGAAAAAATTTTGAATTTAAATTTTATTAATGATGGTTTATTAAAATTATTTTAAATATATAATTTATAATTATTTATTTTAAATTATTTATAGCAATTGGGATTTAAAAATTCACTCGAAAATGGTTGGGGAAAAACAACTATAAATAGTGATAGTAACGAATTATATCGAAATAAATTTTTGTTTGTCTTTTTGAATTTAATAAAATAAATATCTAATTATGACATAAAATATTATTTTTTATGTTTAATCTGATCTATATATATATATATAATTATAATAATTTGATGTGATTTAAAATTAATTTAATAAAATATTTAAAAATATTATTTTTAATATAAATTATATTTTAATTATACATGAATATAATATTTTTATTAAATTAATATCTTAAATTAAAACATTAAATAATAATTTTATTAATATAATACATATATATAATTAAATAAATAATAAAAATTATATATATATATATATACTAAATCGAAATAGGTTTACTAAAACCCAACTTAAAATTCGATTTAAAAAATAATCTTATAAAATCGAAACTCAACAAGACCGGACTCATTTGCCATCCTTAACTACAAATGTTCATGACATTGATACCAGCTTGTGGTCTAATGGGTGTTTTTTTTTTTTTAATTTTATAAGGCGTAAATTTTCCCTCTTTATTGCAAAACAATGGACCGACCGAATCAATATTTTAACGATGAAAGATTTTATATCTAAGCCTAAGTGTAGAAAAAAAAAAAAAAGAAAAAAAAGTTCCCATGCAATGAATGTGTACGTAATCACGTGACATAATATATTCAACGACCGTACAGAAAATCTTTATACCCATACGGCCATATGTACACTTTTCAAAATTACAATGATGCCCAAACGTCCGTTGCGTAGAGGATGCAAGTCACACGTGTCTCCTGCGGAGCGAGGCTGATGCACGTGTTAGTAGAGTTAACTTTGCACATGTCAATTTTTTAAAAAAATTATTTTTAGTAATCTTCAAATAAATATTTTTTAGTATTTTTTTAAATTTTGTCTATTTAATTTTTAAATTTTAACCATCAATATTAACAAAAAAATTAAATTTTAACATAAATTAAAAAATCTAAAAAATTCATAAACTATACATTTAAGTTAGACATACAAATCCAAATTTGAAACCATGACCATTGCAAATATTTGAACTTTGTGAGTTGAGAATAATGAGGCTTTATTTGTAAATTTGTGTTTATATTGTCAGAAAATTTTTTAGAATATTTTTTAAAAATTTATTATTTAAAAATATTTTTCCTTAAATTTATTACATACACAAAACAGTTATTATAGTAGAATATAAGTTTAGACTTCTTCAAAGAAAACAACTTCCGTTCTATCCTTTATGTTTTCCTTTGAAACAAATTTTTTTTTTTTTAAAACAAAGAAAGTCTTTCATATTTGAGTTTGGAAACTTAATAAAACAGTTAAATTTCGACATCAAAATTAATGTCTGCCACCGACCCCAAGGTCCCAACTCAATCCAAAATTATTAACCAAAAATAATTCAGACAAAACATGAATGATTAAATTTTTTTTTTTTAAAAATAAGCATTAAGTAATAGGTACGATGTACGATAATAGAGGTGTATACGAATATCTGCATCGTATCTTTTTCATTAAATACAACTCCCTTAGTCAGATTTTTAATTAATTAATTAATCCCCTTTTAATCCCACCTTTAATTCATTAATTAATTTTAAAAGTCCGTTAATTTAGTTTCGAAAGGAAGTTCGATGGAAGCTCCGTCGAGAGGGGTGGGACGTTGGAGCGTGTTTCATTACGGGTTTCCTTTACCGGTTCCGTACATGTAGGCAAAGCAAAGAAAGCATAAAAAGACGGTTTTAAGGGTGTGGAGAAAGGGATATATGACCGACAGGTGGCTATTAACTACGAAAAGGCCATTAAAGGTGATGGAAGGTTTACAGGCTGGACCTGACAGGAAACTAGTAATTATTTACCCTTCCATTCGGCGATCAATCTTGTCGTTTGTGCCAGCTCAGCATTTCCGTTCCGCCGTTCTTTTATTTTATTATTTTTTTCATGCAGCTACTTGGATTTAAAAAGAAAAAAAAAATTGAAAAAGCAAAGAAAAATCCAGCACGAGAATGCTATACAGGCTGGCGTCCTCAGTCAAACCCAACCGTTATCATCAATATCTCTTCTGATATTGATTTTTAATTAATAATTTATTTATTTATTTTCATTGATAAATTATGGTACGCAGATTTCGCTTTTGTCTCTGTAACTTCCAGAACATTGAATATGAAGCAACCGTATTTTACGCTCTTACTTTGGAGCACTCCGCCAAAACTCCGAGGAAGCTTCTTTGAAAATCCTCCTATGTTTTTTGAAATGATTAAAAAATATATTATTTACTTTTATAAAAGAATAATCAAACAAAAAATATATTTTTTTAACAGATTGTGAAAGAAAAGGACGCTCCAAATTAAATTTGAATTATGAATTTTGTGATGCTGCAAAGAGAAGCATAAGTGCCTCCGCTCCACGCAATAATATTAGTTCGAAAAAATTTCCCCTTTACAAACACAGAGAGTGGGACAGACGCTCCCATGTTTGAGAGTCACAAAAAACTGAAAAAGGAAGAAAAAAAATAGAAAATACTAGAGAGAGTGACTTATGTAAATCAGTGCAATTCAGAAGTGACGCGTGTCCGTTAGCCAGCTGTATCCCCAACCCCACTTTCTCCGACTGCTTAACTAGAACAATCGGTGCACAAAACGATTCTCCTTGCTTTACCCTTCACCGTTTCAACCGGTTACTTCCCTCTCATCTCTTATATATTCCGCTTCTCTGTCTCGCTAGCCTTCGTCTCCCTTAAAACGCCAAAACCAAAGCCAAAGAAAAAAAAAAAACAAAGGAAAACCCAAATATCACATACGAAGAACCAATTTTTCCTTTGCATGCTTTTAAATTTGATTTCATGGCTGTAATAAACACATCAAACGGAAAAGAAATGGATCGGATCAAAGGTCCATGGAGCCCCGAAGAAGATGACTTGCTCCAAAAACTGGTCCAAAAACATGGCCCCAGAAACTGGTCTTTGATCAGCAAATCAATCCCGGGTCGATCCGGGAAATCCTGTCGGCTCCGATGGTGCAACCAACTGTCACCCCAAGTTGAGCACCGGGCTTTCACTCCCGAAGAAGATGAGACCATCATGAGAGCTCATGCTCGGTTCGGTAACAAGTGGGCCACCATAGCCCGGCTCCTTAACGGTCGTACCGACAACGCCATTAAAAACCACTGGAACTCGACGCTAAAACGTAAGTGCTTGTCAGTTGGGGAAGAGTGTAATTTTATTACTAACGGGGGGTATGATGGTAATTTGGGAGGGGAGGAGCGACAGCCGTTGAAAAGATCGGTAAGTGCTGGGCTTTACATGAGCCCAGGAAGCCCATCGGGATCCGATGGGAGCAACTCTAGCGTTCCCGTTTTATCATCTTCACAAGTTTATAAGCCCATCCCAAGGACCGGCGGAGTTAACGTTGACGTCAATGTTATGCCAGCTGGAGTCGAAGCAGCGGCATCGTCTTCTAACGATCCACCGACTTCACTGAGTCTGTCTTTACCGGGCGCCGAGTCATGCGAGGTGTCGACCCATCCAGCTACCGAGTCATCCCAGATGAGGAGCGAAGCTAAAATTGAAGAAAGGGGAGGTGGGGTGATGGCGTTCAGTGAGGAGTTTATGGCGGTGATGCAAGAGATGATAAGGGTGGAGGTGAGGAATTACATGGTGCAGATGCAGCAGCGAAACGGTGGCGTTTCAGGAAGAGGAGGGGGAATGGGAATGTGTTTGGATGGGGGGTTTAGGAATTTTATGGCTACGAACCGAGTTGGGTAAAAACTAAATGAGATGAAAAAGAGTGAAAAAACTGGGCTTTTGTTTTTTCCTAGTTAATGTACAGACTGAGAGGGCGATCGTTAAGAAGGAAAAAATCGGAAGGACAAAAAATGGAATTTTTTTTTTTTAATTTACCTGTCTCGTGGCCTTGTTTTTAGGGAACAAAGAAAATGGAAAAAAAAAATGAGAAGCAAAAAAAGGGCACAAATCCTTCGAAAATTCAATCTAATCCCCAGATTATAAAAGTAAAACCTGTTTCTGAAATTTAGGAACTTCAAGTTTTTTGATTTGTTCTCTCTTTGGGATCAAAGCCTGAGATTTTTTTATAGATTTTGAAGGAGACGGGTATGGTTGTTTGATTTGAATAATGCTTGAAAAAAAATTTTGAGAGAACTACACGCCAGAAAAGAAAAAAGGAAAAGTTAGAAGAAAATTATTTTTTTAAATGATAAATGACAAAGCTGGTAACTTATTGTTAAAATGTTGAAGGTCAACTAAAGTATCTCAGATTTATCCAATTTCCAAATGCAACAGTTGATGAAGATGAGCCCAGCCATGCATATAACTGAATTAACTGACCTGGTGAATGTAAGTTGACTCATTACTTCCCAGCTATCCAACTTGAAATCTCTTCTGTTCTTCGAGAACATGAGTCAAATTGCAATAACTGGAACCTGAAAAATAGAGAACGGATTATTCATTCTCAGTACTTCAAAACCATAAAGTTCAACTGTAGCAAGAACGAAGTCACTTCCATAAGAAGAAGCATTAACAGCTGCCCTAATCTTCCTTGATTCATCTTCAGAAATGCAAACGAAGAGATGAACTCTACAGAACCAATGGACGCTTTCAACATTTTACCTTTTCTAGTTCCTGACTATAACAAAGGAGAAATTGATTATATAACTCCAATGTCATGTTCTAAAATTCTTCAAAAAATAAAAATTTTGTTGAAACCGCAATAAAATTTTACAAAAATCAAAGATTTTTATAATCCAAAATTACTTCGAGTTATATAATCTCATAAATGAAGTTTGAAAAACTCAACTTCAACGTAATAAATTAGCCTTAAAAAAAATATGATTAAGCTTATGAAAAGATTAACCAAACACGTTAATAAATTTAAAATTTTTCAAAATCTTATTTTAAATAATTTAATTTTAAAAGATTGGGAGGAAACACAAATTTTTGAACTTGATAAAAAAAAAACTTCCTTGAAGAGATAAATAATCTCTTAAATATTTATGATTTTCTCATAAAAGAAAAAATCATTTTTTCTTCTCTTTTAAAAATTCAAAAAATTCTTTTAGATGAAAAATCTAACAAAGTCTTACCTAATGAACTTTTTAATAGAATAAAAAATTCAATATGAGATCAAATAGATCTTTTACTTCATGAAAAATTTCATGAATATTTTCCTTTTATATATTTAAAAAATTAGGAAATTTCAAGAGAATTTTCTAAAATTAAATTTAAATTAGATCATGACCCTTATGATATAATCAATATTGAAATGGGTTTTGTAGGAATAATTACTTTTCAAAATTTATCATTTCATTTAATAAGGTATTTTTCATGTTTTTATTAAATAAAAAATATTTGATTTTGTTAAAAACGATAAATATTATTCTTATGTGCATATTAAAACAACTAGTTTAGTAAGACTGTTTTATATATGATTTTGTTAAAAACGATGAATATTTTTCTTATGTGCATATTAAAACAACTAGTTTAGTAAGAGTATTTTACGGGGAAAGATTTTTTCAACTTTATCAAATCTAGGAAGTCAAAAAAAGGCTTTATGAACCAAATTTATTAGCACCTAATGAAGATGAAGAAAATATAAAATTTACTCTTTCGCAATTTAATAGAATAAATTTATATAGTTTTCAAGCCGGAATCACCATGATAGAAAAAATAAAATAATTACTGAATGAAATCCCACCAAATTCATGGACTTCTTATATCACTGCTACCATAAATGGTAAACAGATTTTTGTGAAAAAATTTCATGATATAAATAATCTAGAGTCAGAACATGATGCAATCGAACTTCTAAAAAAATTATCTAGAATGGAAGATTTGGATTACCCTTTCTTTACTACTCCAGTATCAAGAAGGATGAGAACAGTAGAACAAGTCGAGAACAATTTCATTTACATCTTTTAATCTAGAAGATGAAGAGGTTATAAACCTTGATAATCAACAAGACAGATAAAAAAGACAACATGTTAAAAATCGTATACTAGTAAACATTTGCTGCTAAAAATATGATATGTATCTGTACAAAATAATTGTTATTATCTCTTTATTATTTTTTATCAAAGTTAGATACAAAATTATTAATTGGGACAATAAAAAAGGATACGAAAAAGAATAGACACACTCTTCCTTCCTCTCTTCTTTTCTTACTTTCCTTTCACCCTTGTAAATTTTTATCCCTTCTCACTTTTATTATGTAAATGGTATTAGAGGCTTGTAAAGAAACTTGTATCGAATCTTGTATACCATAGACTGTACAAATCAATATTAAATATATATTTTCTATTTGAGATCTCTATATCCTAGCTATCATTGTAAGTAACTCTTTACTTTTACAGCTTTTAATTTTAAGTTTAATGTTCTAAAATCTATATGTTTGTTTACTATTTCTGCATTGATGTTGTGGCTTTGTTGTGACCTTTAAATTTAGCTTTAGAGATCTTTAAAAGATATACAGACACTCTTAGGTACCAAAAACATGGAGCAAAATTTTGAAAACTGCATTTGTTCAGAAAATCTTATAATTATAGTTTGCATGTGGATCCTCAATTAAAAAATTATATACCAATAATTAGCTCTAGTATTAATGGATTAGTAGATATCAACTACTTTCTTTAAAAAGTTGTTTAATAAAGTTGGCATATTATAATTAAAAAAATAGATAATTTAGGATGGGTGACTAGTTTAGCATTTTCTTGGTTTCAAGTCAAAAATCAGAATCATATATATGTTTATGATTTTTTATTAAAGGTATTTCTATAAATTCTTTATTTATAGTAAAAACAATATTATTATTACTCAAACAAAAAGGTAAATAATTGTATATGAAATTATTTCCTAATAACATATCACCATGCATAAAAGGAAAGCATAAAATTTTTGGAATTATGAATTTTTTTATTAATAAATGAAAACATTTTTTACTTTGTATCCTACTAAAGGTTCTTTCCAATCGATTCTTATTACTGCAATAGGGTGTTTCATTGGCTCCCATTTTTCTAATGATAAAGCATTGCTTCTACAACCACATATAATAGCTTCAGTGTTTATCAAAATATTTAAAGAATATAGTTTATACTTTTTAAATCTAAATTCTGCTTTAACATAATTATAATACATTTTTGGTTGATTTTTTGAAAACTTAATTACTTTATCATTACCAATTTTATATTGGTTGATTATAGCCAAACTTCAAATATAATCTCTTCTAGTATTTTTTTTAAAGAGAATGAGTTTAAAACTAAGTTTACTGAGTTGTAAACTTTCTTGATTTTGATTACTAGTATCTCTTGAAAAAATAAGAATATTTATATTTTTTACACCTATTGATTAAGGTTGAGAATGAAATGATTGCTTATGTGAAACAAATGATTGTTCATTAGCAATACTTTCTTTGCCTTCATTATCTCTATTTGAGAATGAAAGGATAGAAAAGGGTGATGATAGAACTAGACTGTTACTAGAACTACTTTTTTCATAATTTTTAAAATGCAAGCTATTTCCGATGCAAAAAATTCCATAAGTTTTATTTTTCTATTAGAAGGAACAAGTTTTGTAATACTTTCTAATAACAATCTAGTAGGTACTAACAGATCTCTAAAATTCATTAATCTTGGTTTGATTTCTGAATCAAAAGTCTAGGTTTAAATATTTCTATAATACTGAAATCTATTTCTTTAATAGATGTAAAAGTATAATTAGTAAATTCATTGATAGCTATCCAGTTTATAAACAGATCATGAGCTACATTTCTAATTTCTGATTGTTTTCTCATTGTTTTTAATCTAAGATAGTCTTCTATTAATGAGTCATTAATAGAAATAAAATAATTTAGTTTTTCTTTAAATCAAACAACGCTTGATACAAGATTTGATTATATTCTTCCTATTAGTGCTTTAATAAGATTTTCAAATCTTTTATCTACTAATGCTGCTATTATTGATATATCATTAACAACTTTGAAGAAAGCTTTTATAGTTATCATAATTATTACTAAATGTATATATCTAATATCATGATATTTTTGTTTAATTCTTCTTATTTTTTCCTTGATAATTAAAGGAAAATCTACAGAAGAATCAATAGCTATGGTATTGCCATTAAATTTTTCTATGTGTCTTTTTATCCATGGTTTGAATTTTGGAAAAACAGAAAGTTTATAGATTTCATCTTTCTTTACTAATTGTAGTTTTTCTAACAATTGAAAGATAAAAAACAACTTCAAAGTTTTTTAGGTCTCTTTAATTATGAAAGACAATTCATTAAAAATATCTCTAAAAAAGAGAAAGTTTTACAAGAAAAACTAAAAAATGATATACCTTTTTCTTGGACAAAAGATGATTATGATATTATTAAACAAATAAAATTAGATCTTAAATTTATACCTAAAGCATATCTTTCAAAATCAAGAGAATTACTTATTCTTGAAACAAATGCTTCAGATCAACATTGGGGGTGTGTACTTAAATCAAAAGTATATAATCAAGAATTAATTTGTAGCTATAATTAAGGAAAATTTAAACCAAATGAATTAAAATATATTATATTTGAAAATGAGTTACTTGCTATAAAAAATGCAATAACAAGATTTCATATTTATTTAGTACATGAAAATTTTATTATTAAAACAGATAATCAAGCAATTAAAAATATTTTAAAAAATAAGAAATTAAAAACTAATCTTAAAAGAATTAGATTCTATAACTTTTTATGCCAATATAATTTTTCTATTGAATTCATTGAAGGATCTAACAATGTTCTTATTGATTTTTTAAGCAAGCCTAATAGATCGAGGTAAAAAAACCTCTAGAATAAATTAATGAATGGACTACAATAAAAAAGAAACAACCCAAACAAGGTTCTAAAATTGAGATACCATTTGCATAATAAAAGTAAGAGATGATAGAAATTTATAGGGGTGAAAGGAAAATAAGAAAAAAAGAAAGAAAATAGAGGAGGAAAAGTCTGCCTATTCTTCTCCGTATCCCTTTTTATTGTCTCAATCAATAATTTTGTACCTAACTTTGACAAATAATAGTAAATAAATAATAACAATTATTTTGTATAAATACATATCGCATTTTTAGCAACAAGTGTTAATTGATATACAATTTTTGACTTTATTGTCTTCTTTATCCGTTTTGTTAATTATTAAAGTTTATAGCCTCTTCATCTTCTCGATTAAAAAAATGCTGATAAAGCTATTCTTGACTTGTTCTACTATTCTCATCATTCTTGATACTAGAGTAGTAAAGAAAAAAAGTAATCCAAATCTTCCATTCTAGATAGTTTTTCTAAAAGTTCGATCACTTTAGGCTTTGGCTCTATATTATTTTCATCATAAATTTTTTTACAAAAATCTTTTTACTATCAGTAGTAGCAATGATATAAGGAATCTATGAATTTAGTGGGATTTCATTCAGTAATTATTTTACTTTTTCTATCATGGTGATTACAGCTTAAAAACTATATAAACTTGCTCTATTAAATTGTAAAAGAGCAAATTTTATATTTTCTTCATCTTCATTAGGTGCTAATAAATCTCCTTTAGAAAAATCAAGTGGTTGAGAAAATGATGGTTTATCATCCTTGAGAGTAAGAATAGCATTACATAATATAAGGGTCCAAAGTTATTTGTTTGACTTTTATCAACTTCTAATAATTCTAATTTTTTATTAATATTTACTAATAATTGTTTAGAATATTCATTTAGATCTAAACTAGTCATTCGTCCTAAATTATCTATTTTTTATTTTAATATGTCAACTTTATTAAACAACTTTTTTAAAGAAAGTTGTTTAATGTAAAAAAAGGGAAGTTAGTAAAGAGTTAGCTGTGGATAAATCCTATAGTTGGTTTCTTTTCATCATATTTCGAAGAAAAAGTCTACTATTAAGATATAATAATAAAATTCAGGTTCAGGAAGATTATTCTATTGTCCTTTGATTATATTATGATTGACAGGAAAATTTTCAGAGAAAAACTGCAGTTTTTCTTTTTGGCTTTCATTTTTTATTTTGAATTTGTGTTTGAGACTTCCATCTTGATTAGCTGATAAGAACCTCAATGAAAGGGGTTTTTAATGAAAAGATGATAATGCCTATTGTTTTCCTCTTTTTGCGTGTTTTCAGCAAATAGATAACACAGTATCCTCTAGTGGAAGAAACCTCAATGACTGTAAGTGCCAAAAATAAAACCATGGCAGCTTTGCAGAACATAGAAACCCCAAGGATTGAAATTTTAGTCTGCTAAGTTACGAATGTACAGTAATAGATGAACCACACATACAAAGTCTAGGAGCAAAATAGAGAATTGAAATGGTTCAGAAAAGAAAATGGTGATGTTAACAATCTTGATGATAACTCCTTTTTCCACATTAATATTGAATCTATTATCACTGAGACAAATGAAATGTTGGTAAAAGACACATTACCTCGGCACTGTTGAGAGTAGCAATAAGACCTCTGCCAGGAAAATACTTAAAACTTTCAAAAGAAACAGAAGGAAGTTCTTTCCCTATGCTATGGTCTACAACAGCCCTGCAATAAAGGAATTGTCATAACGTCTAGATCCGGGGATCTATCGCTAGACATTGACTTTTAGGGAGTCGCCACCAATCTTTTTTATCTATGTGCGATTGGCCACCTATGAAATCTGTCCTTCAAGGGAACACCTAAGTTTAAGGGCCCCTAAAAGAATAGGTTCAGGTCTACTAACCAGAACAGGGTTCGGGAGTTCGATTACGTGTGAGGAAGGTTATAGCACCCTCACAACGCCCATCAAAAGATGGTACCAGCTTGAATTTGTGTTATCCAAAAGCCTTAAAATTTTACCAAGTAATTAATTATTGGAAACTTTTCTCAATTGACTCTAATACTTTTAGCAGAAAATTAAGAAAATTTTCTCACCTCAAGAGTATGCAAGAAAAACTACTGTTTCACTTACAGAGGCTCCGTCGTCGGATTATTTAAAGAAAAAAATAAAATCAAAATTAAGATAGAAAGGAAGGAAAGAATGATTTTTTTTTTGAGAATTTCGATTTTCAAGGAAAATTGATACTTTCAACTTTTCCCTAAAAATATTTTTTTTTAAAATTTATTTCTGAGGAAAATTGATACTTTCAACTTTTCCCTAAAAATATTTTTTGGAAATTTATTTTTCTTTTAAGGAAAATTGATACTTTCAACTTTTCCCTAAAAATATTTTTTGAAAATTTATTCTTAAGGAAAATTAATACTTTCAACTTTTCCCTAAAAATATTTTTTTTGGAAATTTACTTCTAAGGAAAATTGATACTTTCAACTTTTCCCCAAAAATATTTTTTGGAAATTTATTTTTAAGGAAAATTGATACTTTCAACTTTTCCCTAAAAATATATATTTTTAGAATTTTTTTATTTTTATTCAAAGAAAATAAAATAATAAAAAAAATAGATAAAAAGAATATTACATAAACCTAATCTAATAAATAAAAAATAAAAAATAAAATAAACAAATAAACAAAGAAATAAAAAAAAAAAAAAAAACCTGGAGCGGCTCGGATCGCGGCTCGGCTCGGCTCGGCTCAAGGAAAAGAAAACGGCTCGGGGGAGCGGCTTGGCGGCTCGGCTCGGAGGGGGCTGGCACGCGCTGGTCAGAAAAGTGGGTCGACGCCCGGGTCGGGTGGGGTTGCGGCAAAACGCGCGGATCCTCTGGGTTACTTAAGGCCAAAACGACGTCGTTTTGGGAGGGTATAAAAGGCACCTTCCTCCGTTTTTCGACAGAACTCTCCTCCCCCTCTCTCTCTCTTCTTCTTTTTTCTCTCCCTTCTCTCTAGAAATCGAAGAACACCGGTGCCGGATTCTGAAAATTTTCGTCGGAATCTGGAAATTTCACCGGAAGTTGGCCGGAAAGTCGCCGGTTTCTGGGATTCTTCGCCGGAAACTGGGCAGGTCGCCGGAAACTTCAATGTTGGCTGGAATTTTCGTCGGAAAATTCAAACTTCGCCGGAATTTTTGCCGGAATCTGGAAATTTCCCAGAAATTTCCAGAAAAAATTTTCGCCAAAAATTTCTAAAAAATTTCTCACTCCCAGAACACTCCTAAACTTTTTCTAACTTCCTATACGCCTCCTTTTCTCTCAAATCAGTAGCTTTACTTACTGTTTTCTCTCTTTTTCATTCTGTTCCAGGAGGTGCTTTATATAGGGATTGATCAGGAGTTCCTGATCAATCCCAATTCCTCCTTGGACGGGAATTCAATCTTTGAATCCCACTGGACTTTTCTGATTGAGTTCCCCTCCACAGTGGGATTCTTCAGCCTTGAATCTTAGCCCTCCAAAATTAAAATCAAAATAAATAAAAAATACTAGATAATTAGAAAAGATAAATCAAAAGATATTATAAAAAAAATATCTGATAATCAGGAAAAATCAGAACAGATAAAAAAAAATAATAAATATATAACTATATACATATAAATCTAATCTAATAAAAAATAAATAAATAAATAAATATATACATAATAATAAAATACATAAAATACAAAATAATACAGGACAAATTGAATTGGGCCCTACCCATTTGGGCCAGGCCCAATTGATCTGGGCCGGACCTAATTGGGTGTCTACAGCTGCCCCTCTTTGCACATTTTTTGTGAAACAAAAATTGCGCAAAGACGTAGACACCCAATCAAGACTCAACTCAACATTTTTTTAGTTTTTTTTAGTTTTTTTTTGTTTTTTTTTTTGTTTTTTTGTTTTTTTTTTGTTTTTTTTTTACCAAAGCTCCTCTAAACAGAGGCACCACGACTTTTGAAAAGTAAATTGCTCCTCTAAACAGAGGTACCACGACTTTGGAAAGTAAATTACTCCTCTAAACAGAGGCAACAAACTTGGAAAAATAAATTGCTCCTCTAAACAGAGGCAACGGAACTTTGAAAAATAAATTGCTCCTCTCAACAGAGGTACCACGACTTTGAAAAAATAAATTGCTCCTCTAAACAGAGGCACCACGACTTTGGAAAAGTAAATTGCTCCTCTAAACAGAGGCAACGGAACTTTGAAAAATAAATTGCTCCTCTAAACAGAGGTACCACGACTTTGGAAAAGTAAATTGCTCCTCTAAACAGAGGCACCACGACTTTGAAAAGTAAATTGCTCCTCTAAACAGAGGCAACGGAACTTTGAAAAATAAATTGCTCCTTTCAACAGAGGTACCACGACTTTGAAAAAATAAATTGCTCCTCTAAACAGAGGCACCACGACTTTGGAAAAGTAAATTGCTCCTCTAAACAAAGGCACCACGACTTTGAAAAGTAAATTGCTCCTAGACAATCATGTCCGAAGGAGTTGAAAGTTGTGTTTGCAGAGATTTCAGGAGATTATGCCCAAAGGTCTTATAAATCAACCCCGATACCAAGAGACATCCTATTTCAAGGATTAGAAACTTACCTGACAAGTTTCTTCTCAAACTTGCAAAGTCTTTTCATATCTGTCTTTTTCATGTGGGATGTTGGAACACCCCTGCTTCTTGAATTTGTACACTATACTTTCCTGAAAGTAGTGTATGCTATGCAAATGCATATGAATTTCAATGCATGCTATGCAAATGTTGGTCAATCAATTCCTGTTCAATGTATGGTACTCAAGTTTCTCAAGCTCTTTTTTTTCTTTCTTGGGTGTCAAGCCCTTTGATTCCTCAAGGATCCAATTGCACTGCTCTTCTAAGATCGAACCAGTGTGACTCTTAATTATTTCTTCCATTCATATTCTTCCTGTAACAAAAAATCTCTTCCCAAATTCAATGTCCTAATCAGGAGCTGAACATCTCGATTCTGCCTTTATCACTCTCGATTTATTCAATGTAATGTAAAAATCTTTTTATGTTGTTATTCATTCATCAATCATTATTTTCAACTCAGAAAGGGAGAATGCATTTACACATTCCTTCCATGATGGGGTATTAAGAAGAAAGGGATATGAATGGTAGGGAAACAGTCATCAGAAAAAGGAGCAAAGAATAAAATGTTTCTTTATTAGCAAATGTCGATAAACTTTGGCCAAGAAAGAATTACAAGGATAGGTATGGGGACAAAGCCCAAAATGAACAATAAGATAATCATGATAACATATCTCAAAGTTTTTTCTGAAAACTCAACCCTCTGATGTATTTAACAACTTGGAACTCTTCTGAATTTGCTAACCTCCATATCAGCAGACTTTCAGATTCGATGCTGTATTCTTCTTATCTAAGCCGCCTTTTCAGGTTTTCAACTTAGACAAACCCCCTATGACTCAAACCGCCCTTTTGGAGTTTTCGCCTTGAGTCCTCCTTGTTCACTTTTTCCTTTTTTTCCATTTTTTCTTTTTTTCATTTTTTCATTTTTTTCATTTTTTCATTTTTCATTTTTCCATTTTTTCATTTTTTTTTTTCATTTTTTATTTTTCCATTTTTTCATTTTTTTTCAAGCATAGTATTTTTTCACAGCATCAGAATTTACAGGATGGGGTAAATCATTTCCATCCATTTCAGTCAATATCAACGCTCCACCCGAAAAGGCCCGTTTCACCACATACGGCCCTTCCCAATTCGGAGTCCATTTTCCTCTACTATCGTGCTGGATTGGGAGAATTCTTTTCAAAACCAACTCTCCTTCTCGAAAGCAACGAGGTCGAGTTTTCTTATCATGAGCCCTCATCATTCTTCTTTGGTATAGCTGACCATGGCACAGTGTAGTCAATCTCTTTTCTTCTATGAAATTTAACTGCTCATAACGTTCTCGAATCCATTCAGCCTCTTCTAACTCAACTTCTTTTAAGACTCTCAAAGAGGGGATCTCTACTTCCACTGGTAGTACAGCCTCCATCCCATAAACCAACGAAAATGGGGTCGCCCCAGTAGAGGTACGAACTGACGTTCGATATGCATGCAATGCGAATGGCAACTTCTCATGCCAATCTTTGTAAGTCTCGGTCATTTTTTCCAAAATCCTCTTTATGTTCTTATTGGCTGCCTCAACTGCCCCATTCATTTTTGGACGGTATGGTGCCGAGTTATGATGCTTGATCTTATATTGAGCACATATTTCTTGCATCATCTTGCTATTCAGATTCTTGGCATTGTCTGAAATAATTTTCTCCGGAAGTCCATATCTACAGATGATCTCCTTTTTTATGAACTTGCAAACCACAGAGTGTGTCACATTTGCATATGAAGCTGCTTCTACCCATTTTGTGAAGTAATCTATCATCACAAAAATGAATCTGTGCCTGTTAGAAGCCTTTGGGGTGATTGGACCAATGACATCCATGCCCCACATTGAAAATGGCCATGGTGGTGCCATAACATGTAAAGCAGACGGCGGAGCGTGAATCTTATCAGCATATATCTGACATTTATGGCATTTACGAGCATAGTCAATGCAATCATTCTCCATCGACAACCAGTAACATCCCGTTCTCATAATCTGTCTTGCCATCATATGTCCACTAGTATGTGCCCCACATATTCCATCATGCACCTCTTCAATGATTTTTTTCGCTTCAGTCTCATTTACACACCTCAATAGTACTTGATCCTTGCTTCTTTTGTAAAGGATATCCCCGTCCAAGAAAAAGCTCATAACCAATCTTCGGATGACCCTTTTATCATTTTCTGTTGCATGAACTGGATATTGCTGATCCTTGACATACTGTAAGATGTCATAATACCAGGGTTTTCCATCTTCTTCCCCCTCTACATTAGAACAATACGCTGGTATATCCTTAACATCTAACTTTATGGGCTGAATGTCAATGTCATCATTAATTCGAATCATTGCAGCCAGAGTAGCCAATGCATCAGCAATCACATTTTCTTCTCGAGGTAAGTGATCGAACTGGACATCTTCAAATTGTTTCATCAACTCTAGAATATACTTATGATATAGAACGAGTTTTGAGTCTCTCGTCTCCCATTCTCTTTTCAACTGGTATATAACTAGAGCTGAGTCTCCAAACACTTTCAATGCTTTCACTCTTCTTTCTATAGCAGCTTGCAGGCCCATAACACATGCTTCATACTCAACGATGTTATTTGTGCAATTAAAATTTAACCTCGCTGTTACATGGTAGTACTGTTCTTCTGAAGAAATCAAAATTGCCCCAATTCCATGCCCCAAGGCATTGACAGCTCCATCAAAATACATTCTCCAACATTTTTCTCCATGCTCCCTTTCTTCCAGTTGAGAAATAACCATCAAGTCTTCATCAGGAAATTCTAGCTTCATCGGCTCATACTCTTCAGTAGCACGATCTGCAAGAAATTCTGCTATAGCACCCCCTTTTATTGCTTTTTGGCTCACGTATATAATGTCGTATTCCGAGAGCATTACTTGCCATCTAGCGATTCTCCCAGACAAAGAAGGCTTCTCGAAGATGTACTTAATGGGATCCAATTTCGCTATGAGCCATGTAGTGTGATAGAGCATGTACTGTCTAAGTCTTTTGGTAGTCCACGCTAATGCACAACACATTTTCTCTAATGAAGAATACTTGGATTCGTATTCAGTGAACTTTTTACTCAGATAATAAATAGCTCTCTCCTTTCGACTAGCCTCATCTTGCTGCCCCAGCACACATCCCATTGAATTTTCACATACAGTTAGGTACAAAATTAAAGGTTTTCTTGAAACAGGTGGCACCAATACTGGAGGGTTCGATAAATATTGCTTGATTTTATCGAACGCCTTTTGACATTCTTCATTCCACTTTCCAGGATTATCTTTACGGAGAAGCTTAAAGATGGGATCACATTTGTAGGTAAGCTGAGAGATGAACCGAGAAATGTAATTTAATCTACCCAAAAAACCTCGAACTTCTTTTAGTGTGCTAGGAGGTGACAAATTTTGGATGGCTCGTATCTTGTCGGGATCGACTTCAATTCCTCTTTCATTGACTACGAAGCCTAGCAACTTTCCTGACTTTACCCCAAAGGTGCACTTGGTTGGGTTTAATTTTAGCTGAAATTTTCTCAACCTCTCAAATAACTTTCTGAGGCTGGTGACATGATCTCCATCCCCACAAGACTTTGCAATCATATCATCTACATACACTTCGATCTCTTTGTGCATCATGTCATGGAAGAGTGTTACCATGGCCCTTTGATATGTTACCCCAGCATTCTTTAACCCAAAAGACATGACTTTGTAGCAGAAAGTTCCCCACATGGTCACAAAAGTAGTCTTTTCCATATCATCTGCAGCCATCTTTATCTGATTATACCCCGAGAAACCATCCATAAAGGAAAAAATCGAATGCTTAACCGTGTTATCTACTAGTGTGTCAATATGAGGCAAAAGAAAGTTATCCTTTGGGCTAGCCTTATTCAAGTCCCGATAATCCACACACATTCGTACTTTTCCATCTTTTTTAGGAACTGAAACTATATTGGCTACCCATTCTGGGTACTTAGCCACTTGTAGAAAACCTGCATCAAATTGTTTCTTCACCTCCTCTTTAATCTTTAGTAGCATTTCGGGCTTCATTCGTCTCAGTTTCTGTTGAACTGGCTTACATTCTGGCCTTAGAGGCAATCTGTGCTCCACTATCTCTGTGCTCAGCCCTGGCATATCCTGATAAGACCAAGCGAATATATCTAAAAATTCTCGGAGTAGGTCTGTCAGTCGTTACCTATCTTCAGATGAAAGTGAAGTGCCCATTCTGACCTCTTTCTTATTTTTTACATCTCCCAGATTCACTAAGTCTACTAACTCTTGATGGGGCTCAATCGGCTTATTTTCTTGTTCAATCATCCTCATTAGGTCCGGAGGCATAACATATTCTTCAGAATTCTCTTCATTATCAAATTCATCAGTGTTAATTGAATTCTCAAAGCTAACCTCTTGATTGTTATCATGATTATCCTCATGTTCATTTAAAGACCTGCAATTGAATGAAATGGGATATGTTGGCAAGATGTGTTTGGGAAGATGGAAATAATGAAAACACAAGAAGAAATGAATGAAAATGCATACTTCCTAACTTTATTAAAAATAATAAATGATGAATGGCCCGAACAAAAAGATCACCCCAATGCCTTGGGCAATAGCTATTGGGATGCTACAATTACATTGCATCTAAATCAAAAGTCGAAGGCATCTCGATAACACTCCAATTGTTCAGCTCATAATCTGGTGGACAGAGACGAACCCACACTTCTTGATTTACCCTCACCTCATCTTCAACAGCATTAATGGCTAACTGGGCAAAATCATCTTCCACACTTTTTCTAGCATCTGGGTTCATGAATCCTCCAGGTCTGAAGGTTTCATACAAGTGTGGGATGAACATTAGTCTTGGTGTCTTTCTTGATGGCCTCCTTTTGACTTCCCACTCTGCCATCTCATAGCCTAAGCCTGCCCTATCGCTATTGTCTGCTATTGTTGGAGGTTCTTTAATTCCCTGTAAATTTTTGCCTAGCCCTAGTCCTGGACACCAGCCTTTATTGATGACTTGGCTCACCACTATATTTGAAAAAGGCTGATTTTGGAATCCTTCACCTACAGTATTGACCAATTCAAAAGATCGATAGGAGCATTCCAATGCTTCTTCAGCAGCCTCTACATATGGAGTGTTCAATGGTTGAGTCACCAGCATGTCTTCCTCCCCAACTACTACTACCAATTGACCTTCTACATTGAACTTGATCTTTTGATGTAAAGTAGAGGGCACAGCTCCTGCCATGTGAGTCCATGGTCTTCCTAATAAACAGCTGTAAGAAGGAGAGATGTCCATCACTTGAAATTTTACATTGAAGGTGCATGGCCCAATTTGTAAGGGCATCTCAATATCTCCCAGGACTTCTTTTCTGGTCCCATCAAAGGCTCTCACAATCATCTGACTATCTCGCATATGAGAATAGTCGATAGGTAGCCTTGCCAAAGTTGACATAGGCATGACATTGATGGATGAACCATTATCGATAAGAACTTTAGCTATGATATGGCTCTGGCACTTTACTGTGATATGCAAGGCCTTAGCATTTCTCTTTCCCTCCAAAGAAATCTCATCATCACTGAATGAAATGTGATTTGGCATGACTAAGTTTCCAGCTAAGTGATTCACATATTCAACAGACACGTTATGTGCCACGTATGCCTGATTCAACACTTTCAGCAAGGCATTCCGATGTGGCTCTGAGTTCAGCAACAGTGATAACAATGAGATTCGAGCTGGCATTTTATTCAACTGTTCCACAACTGAATATTCGCTATGTTTTACCAGCTTCAAGAATTCACAAACCTCCCTTTCTGATACTGGCTTTGGCTGATCTTCTTCAGGCTCTATCTCTGGATTATTTCGTCTTTCTCCTTCTTTAGCCTTCTCCCTTCTAGCCTTCTCTAGCATTTCTGGGGTGTAACATCTCCCACTTCGAGTAATGCCTCCTACACCAGTAATATTGGAAGCATCAGCTTTGGAGACCTCTTCTTTTTGCCCCTGCACTACAGTGTCACATCCATATCTCCAGGGCACAGCTTTATCATCTTTGTATGGAAAAGGAGTCGGGACTTTAAAAGTTACCGACCTAGGGAGGAGCTTGTCTATGACTGATTTTGGTTTGTTTCCACACCGAATTGTCACTGGTTTGGGAAACAGCTTTTCAGGCCTATCAGTCATGCACACCTCAGCATTCTTCAAGCTTTCTTTTTCTTCGTAGACCTCCATCTGATGTGAATTCAAAAGTTTTTGCACCTTTCGGTGAAACTGTTTACAGGTCTCAATGGAGTGGCCTCTTACCCCACTATGATACTTACAACTAGTACCAGCTATATATGCTCCATGATAGCTGTGTGGACTTACCAGTTGTATCATGTCTGCTTTTCGTAAGACATCAAATAATTGATCGGGAGGTGTCTTAATATCTACCACCTCTTTCTTCACTTGACGCTCATGCTCTTCCCCTATAGCATTCACATTATGATTTGGCAAAGGATTGCCACTAACATTTGGTGCAGTCATAACTCCAGTATCAAAGCAGATCATCCCATCCTTAATCAACCGTTGCACTTTATATTTCAGGGTAGTGCAATTTTCGGTGGAGTGACCAGCAATCCCATAATGGTAGTCACAGTGGGCAGTGGGATCATACCACTTAGGGTAAGGTGGCTTGAGGGGTTCCAATTTACTTGGAGCAATCAAATGATTGTTGTAGAGCTCCTTGTATAATTCCGTATAGGTCATGGGAATAGGGTCAAAAATAGGTCTTTCGCGAGTGGTTCGTTGCTCCCGCGAGCCACCAGCAGGGTTAGTTGGGCGAATTTGTGATTTTGGGGTAGGTTGAATGTTGAACTATACATGGTGTTTTGGGGTCTATGAGAGGTTTGATAGGTTTGGGGGTATGGTGGTTGGTATGGGTGAAAAGAAGTGTTATTTACAGTGGGGTGATAGGGCAGATATTCTGGTGGGGGTAGGGCGAATAACCCCTAAGTTGCTGTCTATCAAAGCTCACAGCCTGAGCTTCAGTTTCTTTTTTCTTTGGGATTCTTTTGCTAGATGCTTCATTCCCTTCTAGCTTGCCATTCTTGATGGCACTCTCAATGATTTCTCCCGAAATTACCATATCGACAAAATTCTTTGTTGCATTCCCTATCATCTTTTCATAATAGGGAGGTTTTAAAGTGCTAACAAATAGCACTGTGGTCTCTTTCTCTGTCAGTGAAGGTTGTACCTGTGAAGCTATATCCCTCCATCTCTGGGCGTATTCTTTAAAAGACTCATTTGACTTTCTCTCCAGATTTTGCAAAGATAAACGATCAGGGGCCAAATCGATGATGTGTCGATATTGGCTGATGAAGTCATGAGCCATATCACTCCAGGAGCGAATGTGGGTTCTATCCAACTGAACATATCACCTGACAGCAGAACCAGTAAGACTATCTTGGAAGACATGCATCAAGAGTTTTTCATCATGTGCATGAGCTGCCATCTTCCTACAATACATGGTGATGTGGGTTTTAGGGCACTTTGTACCGTCATATTTTTCAAATTTCGGTACTTTAAATTTATAGGGGATAACCACATCAGGAACTAGGCAGAGCCCAGCAGCATCAACTGAACCATAGAAGCTAAATCCTTCCACAGCCCGTAGCCTCTGCTCTAGCATGCTAATTTTAGAGCTTTCCTCAGCTTCTACTCTCATCTTTTCATTCTCCTTCTCTTTTACATCATCTAGATCAGGAATTGGTTCTGCTGCCTTTTCAGTGAAGACAGGATTTATATAGCTATTATACTGCCCTGGGTTGAAAGCTGATGGCATTCCAGGACATGTTGGATATGCAAAATGTTGTGATGGGACCTCTTGGGCAGACTGGGCTTGAGGTGGGCCAAAACCTGGAGGGTACAATGGGTCAGCCACTTCTTGTAAATGAGGAACTTGTTGGCTTGTATTTCCTTCAACCCCTTTCCTCTTATTCATGTTATTGAGGGCCTCCAGAATTTTGCTAAGTTCATTTTCAATCTTCTCCTGAGCTTTTTCTAGCTTTTCAAATCTATGAGAACTTTCCTCCTCCATTTGCCTTGCTCTGGATCTTGTGTTGTATGGATGAGCAAGATTTTCGCTAGATGGAGCTATCCTCGGACCTTGAGTACCATACTTATGATTAGAAATGTTATGCTGTACCTTATGTATGATGCTTTGATACACAAATGAAATGTACATTTTTTGAATGAAATCTAGTATGAAATGAATGCAAATGATTGTGTTGAAACATGATCATGAAAAGAATACAGATGCATACAATCAGACAAACAACATAGTTAGTTCCGTGGATGAAACGTAAGTGATGTTGATGCATAATGTTACATATGATAAAAATAATACACAAAGTTAAACAATCAAAATGATTAGACAAACACCCTTTTTGTGTCCTAATTTCAGGGCATATCTATCATTGGGTAGAAAGGGCTCTATCTTAGGTGTAGGCACTTCTAAGGTTCACTACATGCGGTTTTAAGGTCAAAGTCTAAAGGTTCTCAAATTGCTCCTTACATCCCTGTCCATCACAGACTAGTAAGGCACCCTAATCCTCACCCATTACAGGCTACAAGCGAAAAAGGTTCAATTTGAGTGGGAGTATTTCGCTAGCCACTGCGGAGGCATTAGACCTCACGAAAGCAATAGGTACTTTACTCCCTCCTAGAGGGACGGAGCTCGGGTGTAGAGCTCATGTTATGCACATGCATATGAATGACATAATTAACAAGATAAATAAACAGGAATGAATAATAACACATATATACAAAAATGGTTCAATTTTATTAGGCTTTTGGATAACACAAATTATTTGCTGGCCTGACTCTCAAAGTCCCCAGTGGAGTCGCCAAGCTGTCATAACGTCTAGATCCGGGGATCTATCGCTAGACATTGACTTTTAGGGAGTTGCCACCAATCTTTTTTATCTAGGTGCGATTGGCCACCTATGAAATCTGTCCTTCAAGGGAACACCTAAGTTTAAGGGCCCCTAAAAGAATAGGTTCAGGTCTACTAACCAGAACAGGGTTCGGGAGTTCGATTACGTGTGAAGAAGGTTATAGCACCCTCACAACGCCCATCAAAAGATGGTACCAGCTTGAATTTGTGTTATCCAAAAGCCTTAAAATTTTACCAAGTAATTAATTATTGGAAACTTTTCTCAATTGACTCTAATACTTTTAGCAAAAAATTGAAAAAATTTTCTCACCTCAAGAGTATGCAAGAAAAACTACTGTTTCACTTACAGAGGCTCCGTCGTCGGATTATTTAAAGAAAAAAACAAAATCAAAATTAAGATAGAAAGGAAAGAAAGAATGATTTTTTTTTTGGGAATTTCGATTTTCAAGGAAAATTGATACTTTCAACTTTTCCCCAAAAATATTTTTTTTGAAATTTTGATTTTCAAAGAAAATTGATACTTTCAACTTTTCCCTAAAAATATTTTTTGGAAATTTATTTTTCTTTTAAGGAAAATTGATACTTTCAACTTTTCCCTAAAAATATTTTTTGAAAATTTATTCTTAAGGAAAATTGATACTTTCAACTTTTCCCTAAAAATATTTTTTTTGGAAATTTACTTCTAAGGAAAATTGATACTTTCAACTTTTCTCCAAAAATATTTTTTGGAAATTTATTTTTAAGGAAAATTGATACTTTCAACTTTTCCCTAAAAATATATTTTTTTAGAATTTTTTTATTTTTATTCAAAGAAAATAAAATAATAAAAAAAAATAGATAAAAAGAATATTACATAAACCTAATCTAATAAATAAAAAATAAAAAATAAAATAAACAAATAAACAAAGAAATAAAAAAAATAAAAAAAAAAAACCTGGAGCGACTCGGATCGCGGCTCGGCTCGGCTCAAGGAAAAGAAAACGGCTCGGGGGAGCGGCTTGGCGGCTCGGCTCGGCTCGGCTCGGAAGGGGCTGGCACGCGCGGGTCAGAAAAGCGGGTCGACGCCCGGGTCGGGTCGGGTTGCGGCAAAACGCGCGGATCCTCTGGGTTACTTAAGGCCAAAACGACGTCGTTTTGGGAGGGTATAAAAGGCACCTTCCTCCGTTTTTTGGCAGAACGCTCCTCCCCCTCTCTCTCTCTTCTTCCTTTTTCTCTCCCTTCTCTCTAGAAACCGAAGAACACCGGTGCCGGATTCTGGAAATTTTCGCCGAAATCTGAAAATTTCACCGGAAGTTGGCCGGAAAGTCGCCGGTTTCTGGGATTCTTCGCCGGAAACTGGGCAGGTCGCCGGAAACTTCAATGTTGGCCGGAATTTTCGCTGGAAAATTCAAACTTCGCCGAAATTTTTGCCGGAATCTAGAAATTTCCCAGAAATTTCCAGAAAAAATTTTCGCCAAAAATTTCTAAAAAATTTTTCTCACTCCCAGAACACTCCTAAACTTTTTCTAACTTCCTATACGCCTCCTTTTCTCTCAAATCAGTAGCTTTACTTACTGTTTTCTCTCTTTTTCATTCTGTTCCAGGAGGTGCTTTATATAGGGATTGATCAGGAGTTCCTGATCAATCCCAATTCCTCCTTGGACGGGAATTCAATCTTTGAATCCCACTGGACTCTTCTGATTGAGTTCCCCTCCACAGTGGGATTCTTCAGCCTTGAATCTTAGCCCTCCAAAATTAAAATCAAAATAAATAAAAAATACTAGATAATTAGAAAAGATAAATCAAAAGATATTATAAAAAAAATATCTGATAATCAGGAAAAATCAGAACAGATAAAAAAAAAATAATAAATATATAACTATATACATATAAATCTAATCTAATAAAAAATAAATAAATAAATAAATATATACATAATAATAAAATACATAAAATACAAAATAATACAGGACAAATTGAATTGGGCCCTACCCATTTGGGCCAGGCCCAATTGATCTGGGCCGGACCTAATTGGGTGTCTACAGGAATGATAAATATTTTGACAAGAAATATAAGGACAATAATTTATATAAGAAATATGATAATCATTAAATGGCAATGCCAAGTTGAGTAGAAATTACTTATCATCCTCGGTAACTGATAAGAGGGCCATAGTCACAGAATGAGTTACACGGAACACAAGTACTCGATGTAGAAAGGATAGACAATTCCATTTTATACAATTTCCTTCCAATAGGATGAGTAGTACCATTCTGCATGCAGCTGCCACTGCAAGTGCTTCTACTTCACAGCTGGGAATGCAACAGGATGTCCATAAATTGGCTCAATTGCTATAAACATAAGCCCTCCAGTTGTCAATGTCCCTGTTTTATCAAATGCAACAGTGTGACAGGAAGCTAGAGCATAAAGTATTTGCCCACCTTTGAGCAATATTCCCTATAAAGAGAGGCAGTAAGACTTAGAGGAGGTCAGGTGTATCTCATGATTTATTTTAAAATCAAAATAGAGCTTTAATAGTTAAACAATTAGATAAATCTAGACTTCTACGAGCATCACCAAGTAGACAGACTTGTTTCAGTGATCTCTGAGCTATAACTACAGTCCAGGAAAAGAAAACAACCAGTTAGCTCTAACAAAAACTTGTGCAAGTGAAAAATAATCAAGGAACATATACACAACAATAAAAATTTTATCAAGCTACCAGGAAAGATGATTCTACTAACAGCACAATAGCTAAAGCATTTGTTCAGAACAGAAAACCTATATAAGCTGATTCTACCAAAGTAGAGAAAAATAACAACAGTTAGGTTCTCAGTCTAAGTTATCAGAAGAGTCGTAATTATAACAAATTTGCAATGTGGTGAGTTTCATTATTATTTTCATAAATAAAAATAAATACGTTCACAAAAAAGGCTTGTATACACTTGAGTAAGACCATGCTGACACAGTGACAGAATGCTTGTCTGAACTCTGAACACTCCTTGATTACATGTGACTAATACCTTTCTTGCACAGGAACTAACTGCAGTAGCATAAGCCAGAGGAGCTACTGCCAAGGCACATTGGGATGCTGCCACCATAAGGCCCAATGCTCTATAGATTGATCCTCTGCAAACTGCATAATCAACACCAAGTATCAAACAGATAGAAGGTAACTCAAAACAGAATATAGACAAGGACCATATCAAAGAAATGTCAGGAAGAAGAGCAAGAGAAGTAAAGCTTCAAACTAACAAGACTGAACTGTTTCAGTGAGAGTTGATGTAAAATGGGGTTATCATCAGTTATGCTTACTAAAACTAAGACATGTTAGAAAAGAGGCCTTCTTGGAAGATAAAGAGGTGTATACCATGGCTAACAAGATTACTGGCACAAGGCAATAGAAACAAAACAACAACAAACGTGATAATTGCAAAGCAGCTTGCACTAAGAGTTACCTGCAGTGCTAATGAATGGCCACTTTAAAGAAAAGGCCCGAGGACTGCGATGGTAACTGACAAAACTATAACCAATTTGCTGTAAAGCTCACCAAATTCATCCAACCACCTTTGAAGCTTGGGTTTATTTAATTGTACTTCTTCAGTTAACTGCACAATCCTGCTGAGCATTGATTCTTTCCATGTCTTTGTAACCGAATAAGAAATTATCATGGACAAAGACCAAAGCATAAGAGAAGGATGTGAACTAGCAATGACAAACAAAAAATGATTCACCAGAAGGAAATCTATTTACTAACTTTTGAAATGAACAATTTCGGAACAGAAAAGAAGAATGTGAGTAAAACTTTTCTACATTTACCCTTCTGAAGATTCAAATGTTGATAAATTCATAAACACATCTTAACAATCATTCTACCGTCCAGATTACTTGCACCACCAGGGATCCTATTTTCAACTTTTGCCTCTAATGGTTTGATTTCACCGGTCAAATGCTCAATAGTAATCATTGCACTACCTTGAAACACTTCACTATCTACAGGAACAGTCTAGAAAATACCAGCCCATAAGCATTAAACTTCCATATTATAACATAATTAAGAAAATGTTAACAATATGAACCCAGTATAGTATCCAGAATCATATTCACAGATCTCACCAGTGCCGACCAAAATATAGAAGCCAACTTCCACATCATTCACTGGAACTCTTCTGTATGACAAATCAGAAACATCTGGCAAATTATCATCAGTCAAATTTAATACAAGAGCAGAATCCAGATAATTTTCTGTCAACTCCTTCCCATCCGCCATCAAACGGCTAGTAAAAAATTCTTCAGCTGCAAGAAACCAACTTTCAAGATCACAACAAAGAACATAAAAATATGTCTCTAAAACAAATTTCACCAGCGCGAAAGCTTACCAATGTGAGCCAAATTGAACATTGCGAGAAGCAATCCTCTTTCCAAGGGATTCCCCATGAAAACAGAGGCAAAGGCGGCGAATGCCACAAGTACATGAATATTCACTTTTCCACCAGAAATATCAGTAATGGCGTCAAGTGCCGCTGAAACCTGACGCATACAAAGAAAAAACAATACAATTAAACTAGATTTAAACAAAAAAATCAAAGCTTTACAAGGTTGTTGCTTTTACTACTTAATTTTTGTTTCGTGAAGAATTGCTATTTGCTACAATAAAAATGAGTAAATAGTAAACTTAGATATCCAATAAAATATTATTAGTATTTCATAAAAACGTTAAACGTTTTAATAATTTGAAAATTGTTACTTTTGGTGCAAAATTAACAACCAATGGGAACTTGAACAGAAATGGAGGGTACCCCAACCAGAGGGAAAGCGACGAAAAGGAAGGAATTTTTGGAGAGGCTTGACGGCTGGTTTTGGGAGGACGTAAGGGCAAGCAGCGTCAGCAATGAACAGTGCGGTGGCGCAGTAGCAGAGCTGAAAGGTTCTCCCTCAAGTAATTTGTCAAGTCCATCCATCCGATGGCCTTAGCGAACCCGATCACTGCTCTCCGGTGCCATTCAACTTATCGTGATGATGGTGGTGGTGGTGATTAGCGACGCACCGGATTTGGAGATTGGGTGGATTGAAAAGCAGGAGGCATTTATGAAGGATGATGACGGGAGAGAAAAAGAGAGGTTTAAATTTGAAAGAGTTGACGCGTCCGAGTGGTCGTCTGCGTATGGGGCGACTCAGAGGTGAGATTTTGGCAAGTGAAATGGAGTGAGTTTCCGTTTGCAGGGTTCAATGAAATCCAGGCCATGAATTTTTGTGGGTCGGCGCACATGTATAGACATTGGAGTAACGCCAAAGAAATAATGGAGATGTTGTTACAAGAGCCATAGCATAAGCTCATATTTTACCACATGGTTTAGAAAGTGGTAGCTATGGGGATCGTCCGGTCACCGGCCTTCGCCTATCTCATCTTTGCAAATTTGAAACATTACTAACACCTCTTCTTAATAAATATATTTAGATTGGGTTTTGGATAGATTAGGAAATGGTTTTGGGTCATGAACTCAATATTTCAAGTCCGGCCCATCTCAAATAATCAAATTCAATATCTATTATTGTTACTTTTAACGTTTTTGTATTTTCTTAACCGACATAAAAATTTTGGATTTTGGTATATTTCTTTTCTTAATTAAAAGTTTTATTCCTCCAATCTTTTAATGAATTCAAACCACAAAAAACTTGTGTATATTAAACAAGTTTCCAAAAAACACTAGGCTTGAAAATCTTTTAATCAATTATCCATCAACAATAACGCACAATTTTTCCCTCCAATACACTATTAACTTGCATCGATATATTAACCCTTGCAAAGTCGACATCATTCGAGGCATTAACAAATACCAGAATCCACGTCCAATCATTCACCATCGCCTACATGATTAAGCAAATATAGGTAACAATTAACATTGAAGGAATTAAGATCTAGTAGTTTCTGAGACTTTCAGAATGTTAGAATCTTAATCACACCAGAAGACGAACGTATCAGAACGGAATTTTGTTACACCTATAACATTCACTAACCCAAAAAATAAAGGCTACGGCGACTTCCCTTTGTCATTGTACAAAATACATCCGACTAGTGTCACCTTTCCTGGAAAGGGAAAAAAAAAGGTGTAAAACAAAGAATAGCAATACAACAATTTTATGCTTGTCCATATCAAAGCAAAGGACAGCATTCCAGCCAATCATCGAGTTCTGCCACTAAAATTTTGATAAAGGAGATGGTAGAAAAGTTCTCGATTGCTGTCTAGTCATCTTTCCCTTTCCCTTTACCTTCTGAACCTCTAGATCCATCGTATGCAGATAGAAAATAGGTGCTCTGGTTCTTCTGCAGAAACCTGCATTTTATATAAGAAATATTTTTAAATTTTAAAATATAATGAATTTAAGGGGAAATTTGAATCAATTCCATAGAGAACTAAAACAGCAGAAATTCAATGTCAGCGGTTGCTCATGGCAGTGTATGTGTGCCAATGTTATGTGTTTTATAAACAAATTAGGTTAGATTGTATATACACACCAATGAAAAGAAACTCTTGAAAGATGTAGTCGGAGAACATGCATATGTTAACAAAAAAAAAAAAAGGCAGAGAGTATATTATACTCATCCATAACAACAAAAGTGTCAGAGTAAAGCAGAAATGATTTGGATAGAAGAGGCACAATAGTTTACAAGAGGATGCAAAATAGATAAGAAACAATTATAATTATATGTTCTAAATAGAAGCTATGGTTAGAGTGATAATAATGATGCAAATGTTTATCTCCTTCACTGAATTTAAATCAGAGTTTAAAAAATTGAATGCTTTCTAAATAGCATAAGATAAAATCAATGAGGAGAGTTGATACTTGAGAAAATCCATTAACTTCTGTTGCAAGCTGGTTAATGTTTCCTCTTCAATATTCACATATGCCAATAGCTCAGGAAACTTGACTGCAAAGACAAGAACACATTATTAGTATTGCAGGACTTCTAAGATTTGCAAAGTATCAATATCATGGATGATTATTAAAATTAAGATACACAAACACATTGACACATGTCCCAAGGTGATGTCACCAAAACAAGCCCACGGGACTTGATTGTATCCACAAATAGATATAACAACTGATATGCCGTGCAACCAACAATGATGAATCCTAATTCCATGAACAATTTCGTTAGGCAATTGTGTCACCCATGGGTTAAACCTGGATTTTAGGGTAGGCTTCTAGAGATCAATAAAATGCTTTATACATAAATAAGAACAAAGCTAAAAGAAATGCCTGCAGTGACAATTTAGGCAAAACATAATCTTCAAAACTGCATCAAAGACGAAAGTATATTGATGCATTCAAAAGTGTAAGTCTGACAGATGGCCATACCAAAGAGGCGTAGTAAATGCTCAGCACCATATATGGTTGATGGAGAGACATCATCGAGGACTACTTCATGGTATTGTTGGCGCTCTTTTTTATAAAGAAGCATCACAGGCAAAGCTTTGTCGAAGTAACAGCGAATTCCCTTCAAGATTTCTCCAATTGAATCAGTCATTCTGTAGCCAAGAAAAAAGTCTATGTCACCAACTCTAGGAACAAATTAATTATTGTCAAAGTTGGAAACTAATTATTCAAAAGCAAGTTACAGCATAATTTATCATGATTGTTTCAGGAACGTGTGAATGGCTTAAAAATATACTTACATGCCATCCTTCTTGGACCTGTTTTCAAGGTACTTTGTCAAAATATCATCAACATTTGGTGATCGAGGAAGTTTAACAAGCTGCAGAAAAAATGGATTATTACCGCCAAATCAGTTTATTAGTGTACCAGCCATAAGTATCATTAAATGGTACCCTAACTATATTCAATAAAAAAGCATGAGACAATATAATCAAAATGATTGAATTGCATGAGTTTTGTTGAGTTTTAAGTTGTACACAAGATCAAGGCTTCAGAAATTTCATGTAAAGGCTACAAAAACCTTATTGCAATAACTGACAAATAAATGACAACATTATTATCAATGCAATTATTACTTCTATAGTTACTCTCATTCAAGTTAAATCATCAAGCAAAAAATAGTATAATAAGAGAAAAGTTAATCCAAAAGTTATTCAAACAGTTCATGCACCTTATCCTGTTGAGTAACAAATTCCCAATCATCAACCAGCTGCTTCTTTAGGGTTGATGGAATTTGGATCTTGACAAGCTTTTCCATGGATGAGTTGTCCTTCTAACAATTATTAAAACACATTTTGAAAAACAAAAAGAGAGGGTAAGAACCGATGGATATAAACTAGAAATAAGAAAAAAAAAAAAAAGAACAAATGATTTCTTAAACAGCTGTAATTAATCATATAAAAACCAGACCTCAACACCTGAGTCGCTTTTTCTCTTCTTCCCTTTTGCAGCTGCAATAAGTATAAAAAATTAACTTCCAATAGAAAGGTTAATGTCTTAGCAAGCAGTCACAATATTACTTAAGAAAAGGTTGACAATATGCAAAATAATTGAACTAATGGAATGCCAAAGCAGACCATCAGGAATCAATGGTTGACTCCATTTATGTATTGCATATGAATGCAAAATAATGAGTATAGTGAATGAGGCCATTAACAAAACTGCAATAGCCAAAGAGGATTCTTTTTCTTTTTTCTCCTTTTGGCAGAACTCTGGCTAGTTAAAATTGATTCTAATATGTTAACAAGGAAATATCAATAAACAAATGCTATTAAAAACACATAATTCAATCTCCATAGAATGCCAATACAACTCTTAACTTTAGACAACATTGAACTAAATGCCGCATTTAACTTAAGATTTGCTGAAGGTTCAATACAACCTCTGCACAACTTCATTAACTGAAAGCTAAAATCAAACTTAATTCAGGAGCTAAAAATCACTCAAGAATATTAGAATCAAGAAAAGTGTTTGATAGGACCCCCTTACAATAGGATAGGAATATACTGATGATAAAGAATAGTTATTCCACAAATGAAAGAAAATCAATTATAAAGACGGAAGAATACGAAAAGAAAATAAAAGTAAAATAAGCTTACCAGTGTTCTTCAGCTCCTCTTTATCCGCTTTTGCATCTAGAAAAATAAAAGCAGATCATTAGATAGGATTAATTAGGGAATGAAGACAAACAATAATAACAACTATAAATTAGATCAAAACTTGCCACTTGCTAGAAGTTAAGGCACTGGAAAAATTAAAAGGTCTTATCTATTGGGGAACAACAATAGAATCTAGATGAAAATCATGGCAGCACCCATACACTTATGAAGGGGGAATGCTTCCACTTACCCCAAATAAAAAAATAAAAAAAAAGGATCTCTAATGGGCAACCATACTTATATGAACCAAATAAATGCACACAGAATATGACCAAAAGTATTTAGGATATTAATAAACAAGCCAATAAGTCGAAAGAGTTAAACTAACCAGTAGAGCTTTTTGGCTTGGTCTGACTTGAACGTCCTGACTTTGAACTTTTGTCAACACCCTGTTTTTTGTCTAGGGCTTGCTGCTTCATGACATTCTCTTCAGTATGTTTCATCAGCCGATCAGCACCTACCCATTCGTCCCAACTGTTGGCAAGATGTCCAAGCCATAGTAATGATTTCTGTTTCCCTTTTTGGGAAAGGGGATTTATAAATCAATGAAAGCAAACATTTACTGGTAATATATAAAGTTCTGCATTACCTTTCAGGATTTCATAATAACATAACCCACAAAATAATGTAAGAACAAAAAATATGCAAAGTTTAAATAAAATAAAACACTATTTCTCTTGATTTAAGGGAAAATGAGGATAATAAGTGATTAAATAAATATTTTAGCTCAAATATACGACAGGATCCTAAATTTAATTTGATGAATGCCTATTGCCTACCTTGACTTGAAAGAATAATTCAGCTTAAAATTTATATACATTATAAAAAGGAATGTTCTAGACTTCTAGTGTTTAAAGGGACAAGTTTTCAGAGGAGTAACTTTACAATAAATTTTACATGGACACCGTTCAAGTTAAAAATCTAAGATGCAGATCAACAATCAGAAAATTCACGTGATAAACCAAATGAAATGCAAAAATAAGGCAGTAACTTAGATTCAGCTGAGAGCATATTACTGAAGACATACTCACTTTTTATTCCAACCCTGCAAAACAGCAAAACAGATATCTCTTAATACGATAAACAAGTAATGTTCAGGTTATCCTACATAATTAACATCGCAACTAGATTAAGCATCATATAGACATTCATATATATATATATATGCACGTGTGTGTGTGTCTGTATATATATGTACGTATATATCGAAAATTAAGGTAAAGTTAAGGCAAGTAGACTTACAAGGTAATGAACAAAGTATTTCCATTCTTTAATCCGAAGCTCTGCCTTTTGAACCTGAAATGTAAAATCAAAATTCATCAACTGCATAAACCCTAATTTCACCAATCAATCCCTAAATGCTCTAAATTGTGGACTACAGTGACCTAAAGAAACCACTCAATTTACTTTTGGTGTAGGATTACTTGAATCAGCAACCAAAAAGGGGCATAAATATCATATTTAAAAAAAAAATAATTTCAAGCGAATCGATAAACATGAAAATTTGAAAGCTAAACGACGGAATTATTCAGTTTAAAGCACCGGCGAAGTCCAACAATGAGCCAAACAAAGAAGGAAATGAAATAAGGTAAAATGTGCAAAGAGGAAAAAATTTAGAGAGAGAGAGAGAGAGAGACTATGCCTTGGCTTCGTAGATACGAGGGCCGTGATAGGCGAGGACACGTTCGCCCTCAGAGAAGTGGTTGGAATTGGAGGGAGGGGTGTCTTCGCTCGATGTATCGGCGTCGGTTGCCGTCTCCTCCTTCGACGAGCTTCCCATTTTTTTTTCTGATTTATTTTTCCGATTTTCCCGGCTGACAGAAAGAACGGGGAAAGAGCTGATCTGTTTCTGACTGAAGCACTGCTTTTCACTTTTTAGTATTTACTGCTATTTTGGACCTTACCGACCTGCATTTTACTGATTTACTGCTACCACTTTCGTTTTTTACACCCAAAGTTTTAGTTTGAAAAGCAAAAAATCTTTTCAGTTTTACCCCAAGTTTGAAAGTACGTGCGATAGAACTTTTGTTTATTTTGTCAAAATTAGAAGTATCAATTAAAATTTAATTTATTTAATATTTATTATAATAAAATTTTTTGGCTTAAAATAATTATGATTCAAATTCATGGTTCTTTTTTACTAAAAATTGAATTAAAATCCTACTTTTTAATAAATTATAAAAATTATCATGGTCTACTTAATAAAAGCCAATGGTTAAATCTCTTAATATTTTTCTAAACTTTTTATATATTAAAATACGAATATGATAATTTTTAATAAATTAAAAAATAGTTTTTGAACAAGTCTTAAGCCCTTAAATTTCTTTCCTTTTAAAATAGATCAATGAATTATGCTAGAAATATATAATGGATGTGATCAAACCTTACCAAATCATTAACAAATATATATATAATTGAAATTAAAATTGACTTCAATACTGACAAAAGTTCAATATCGTTTAATCAGAGTACACATATGAGATGCTGCTGTCATGTGTTTCTCTGTGACAATTTTTTGGATTCCAAATGGTGACCTGCGTAAGAAAAGTAGAGAGAATTGTATTTTATTTTCATAAATTGAAGTTATGAAATTAATGAATTTATTTTATATATATATATATATATAGAAGTGAGGGTATGATCTTCCATTAATACATTGGTCAAAATTGATGTATATGAATCCAAATATATAATTAAATCAAATTATACTTAACAAAAATTATATTAAATATTTAGATATATCATAATGTATTATTATTATAATTACTCATAATTCGGCATTAATTTATCTAAATTTATATTAATTAATTGTATTAATTCATAATATGAGAAAATTGCAACATCAGAATCACCGATCCCGACCTTCTAATCCTGGAGGAAGAAATTCCTAGGTTTTCTTTTGTTTCCTTTTTCACAAGATTCCTCACATTAAGTGGCTTTTTCTCTGATATATATATATATATATGTATGTATGTATGTATATCTTAACCTTGGTCGAAAGACACAATTGCTTAGCGATGTAGGGTTGGCGTAACTTGGTAAAATATTGAATCATTCATTGCAATTACGGGGAGTTTTAATCTTCAATAATCTTCAAATAAAAAAATTGATATTTACAACTTAAAACTTACTACTTTCAAATTTAATATTTCTATATTAATATAAGAATTCATATAAATGGATGGTAATATTAGCTCTGATAAGAATTAAAATCACAGTGGAAGTGAAATTGGTTATTATAGTTAAAGTGTATATTATATCTAGTTGACTTATAAGGTTAAGCTTTATTTTTAGATATATCTTTTAAGCTTTAAACTCATTTATACATTTGTATATATGTGTATTTTACAACCCTAGATTAAAATTATTTTTCACTATTCAAGTCATCATCATATCAGAACTTTCGGTGATTACTATTTCTTTTTGTTTCAGGTCACTTTGATTTGCTATTATTTGATCTTTTTTTTTTTATTTTGTCATTTTGTGAACTTGGGTAGAATTAGTTTTTATGCCATTGATTACAGCTTGGGTTTTGTGAAATTAGAATTGCATTGATCTTTTCCTACTTTTATTCATTGGCTTGTTATGGGTGATTAGTGTATTGGCTTTGAATTGTTTTTCTCTTATGGCTTTCTTGGAATGTTACTACTGTCACAAGTTGGGACATACAATGCATAATTACCTAGAATTGAAAAAAAAATTTGGCTTGTGTTAAATGGAGCGAGTTGTTGCTACAACGTCATTTATAAAAACTTTTAAAGTTAACTTTCACTCCACTATAGATCAAATTTAAGAGATTATTCAACAGATTATTTCTAGTATGAGTAATAACTCTATGGGTAATAATTTTTCTACATTTGCATTGTCAACTATTCTAGGTACTAATTCTAAGGATTTGATCATTGATTATGGAGCTTTTAATCATATGTCTTTTGATAATTTTATCTTTGACTCTTCAAATCCTATTACTTGTTCACCTTCTATTCATACTACTAATGGTTCAAATGTGTTTGCTACTCGTATTGGCTCTATCTCATGTTCTCAAAATGTTTCTTTTGATAATGTTCTTTTGGTTCCATCACTTTCCATGAATTTGTTATCTGTTGGTCAATTATGTGATCAAGGTCTTAATATCATTTTTTGCTCTAGTGATTGTGTGGTGTAGGATTGCTTAATAAGAAAAGTAGTTAGGACAGGCTGTAAAATTGAAAGATTATTTATTTGGAAAATTTACATGTGTCACATCATCATTGTGATCAATTTGATCATCCTTTTGTGCGAAAATCCTTATTAGTTTATGGTGTTCAAAAGCTTTCAATTTTTTTCCTCTGGCATCGTATGTTAAGACATGTTTCTTGTTTTAAACTTCAATATTTGGTATCTAGTGGCAAGTTAGGTTATGTTAAGTAAAAAACGTCCAATAATTATATCAGTTGTAAACTAGCAAAATAATAAGCTTTACCTTTCAATAAAAGTGAATCAATTTTTTTTTATATTTTTTTGATCTTATTCATTCTAATATGTAGAGCCCATCTTGTTTACCTACTATGGGGGTTCTTGTTATTATGTTATTTTTATTGATGATTATTCGAGATATAATTGAATTTATTTGTTTCAACATTGTTCAGATTTATTTAAAATTTATCAAAATTTTTTTGCCATAATCAAAACTCAATTTTCTAAAACTATTAAACATTTTTGTGCTGATTCTACTGGGGAATATCAATCAAGTAATTTAAAAGAGTTTCTTGCTTCTTAAGGTATTCTTTTTGAATCATCTTGTATTGATACACTTCGGTAGAATGGTGTTGCTGAAAGAAAGTATCATCATATCATGGAAACCACAAAAGCCTTGTTGTTATCTTCATTAGTTCTTAAGAAATTTTGGGGAAAAGCTGCACTTATCTTAAGAACTTTTGGGGAGAAGCTGCATTTACTTCAGTTTATGTTATCAATCGTATTCCTTCTTCTATTATTGGAGAAATTTCTCTTCTTGAATGTTTGTATAAAAATGTTCCTAATTATTCTAAGCTTCGTATTTTTGGTTTTACATGTTTTGTTTCACTTCCTAAAGTTCAGTGTGATAAATTATCTCCAAAAACTACCATCTGTGTGTTTTTAGGGTATAGTATTGGACAAAAAAAATATTGTTACTATGATCCTATTGCACAAAAACTTCGTGTTTCTCAGTATGTTACTTTTTGAAAAAATATTTTGATATATTCATTGCCTCATTTTAAAAAAATCTACCAATGATCCTTATAAATCTTTTGTCTTTTTTGATCCTTTTATTGATTTAAATGACTCTAATCAATCTTTTCATGTGTCTCAAAGTTCTCTAACTCAACAAATTCATCCAAATGAAGTTTGTCCCATTATTGATTCTATCATAAGCAATCATGCACCACCATTGTCAAATTCTTCAGAATCGTCTGTCCCATAACTTAAACGTTCAACACGTAAGCTAATTCCTTCAAAATGTTATAATGATTTTCATTGTTTCTTACCTACCGTTTTTTTTTTTTTTATAAACCTAAATCGTATTATGAAGTAAGTTCTAATCTTTTTTGACAAACAGCTATGAAAAAAAAATTAGATGCGTTAGAGAAAACTTATATAGAAAATCTGTAATGGATTGTAAATGGGTGTACAATGTAAAGATTAAATCAGATGGGTCTATCAAAAAATATAAAGCTAGGTTGGTTACAAAAAGATTTACACAAGAGTATGGTATTGACTATGAAGACACCTTTGCTCTTGTAGCTCAAATGACTTCTGTTCGAACACTTATAGCTATTGCTTCTATTTGATGATGGGCTTTTATAAAAAATGGATGTAAAAAAAATGCTTTCTTAAATGGAGATCTTCGTGAAGAAGTTTATGTGAAACCTCTTCCTAGATTGTCTTTCCAAACTAATCAAGTGTGTAAACTTTGACAAGCTTTATATGGCCTTAAACAAGCACCTCGTACTTGGTTTGAAAAATGCAACACTACTATGCTTGACTTTGAATTTGTGCAAAGTCCTTATGATTCGACATTATTTATTCATCGATCTGAAAGAGGTATTGTATTTTTGCTTCTCTATGTTGATGATATGATGATAATTGGAGATAATAAGCTTAGTATTTAGAATATAAAAAAGTTATCTTAGCAAAACCTTTAAAATGAAGGATCTTGGACCATAACAATATTTTTTGAGAATTGAAGTTGATTGTTCATCTTATGGATATGTCTTGTCTTAAGTGAAATATGCTTTTGATCTTATTTCTAAAGATGGCTTATCTGATAATAAAACTGTTGACACTCTTCTTAAAACTAATGTTAAATGAAAGCTATTGATGAAGAACTTCTCAATGATGCTACTTTGTATAGATAGTTGGTTGGTAGTTTTATATGTTTGACAGTTACAAGACCTGATATTAGTCATGCAATTCAAGTTGTAAGCCAATTTATAATAGCACCTCGAATAATTCATTTTGTTGCAGTTTTTAAGATATCGAGATATTTGAGAGGAATGCTACATAAAAATTTACTGTTCTTATCAACTTTTAAACTTAAATTTTGTGTTTTTTCTAATTTTGATTGGGCTGGTGATGTTAATGAATGACATTCTACAACTAGTTATTATGCTTTTTAGAATGATTTTTTGATATCTTGAAAAAGCAAAAAATAAAAAGTTATGACACGTTAAAGTGTTGAAGCAGAGTATAGAGCCTTATTAGACACTACAGCAGAAATTATGTGGTTATGTCGATGATAATTTTATTTTTTATAGAATTATCAAGGGATTTTATGTTAAATTATAATACTTCTATACTTGATTTTTGCTTGAATTAATCCATTTTCTACCTAAATGTCTTAATTGTCCTAAATGTATGTAAAATAAAAAATTAAGGGAATTAAATTGAAAATACACTTGAAGGGGTAAATTTAAGGTAAAGTGACTGAATTAAAGAGCTAAATGTGGAGGTCAAATGGGATGTAAGGTGCTAGCTAAAGACTTGAAGAAAACAAGCATTAAGTGGCATCAACATTAGATAGAATTAAAGACTAATTTTCAAGGCTATTTGCAATGATATTTACCTTAAGTTCAACGTTGGTTTTGAGCTAAGTTAGAGCTACATTTGAAATATTAATTTTGAGTTTAAGTGGTTGATTTGATGAGCTAAATTTGGAAGCAAACATGGTGCAAAAGCTGGCTAGAAATTCAAGCTAAACAAAGCATCAAGTGATGTCACTTGTGGGCTATTTTTGGGGATGATTCTTGCAAGACTTGAAGCTGTTAAATGAGATGAATTGAAGCTAAAATTAAGTCACATTGGATGACATTTAAATGTTCATTTTATACCAAGAAGAATCTATAAAAAAGTAAATAGAGCAAAAGGAACAAATACAAGTCAACTAGTGAGAACACAATGAAAAGTAAAAGTCAAGTATGGCTGCTAGTTTGCATTGCTCAAGAAACCACTTATGAGCTGAGAAAAGACCTATGATAGGGCTGAAAAATAAGACATTTTAAAGAGATAAAAGGGAAGGCCGAACCTGCCATTGCTTAAAGCAGGACTTTTCTTCTTGCATTTTCTTACATCAATGTGACTTGTAGGGTAGCCTTTGCTGATTTTGCCGTGACTTTTGGGGAATGATTTCATTTTGTTTGCATGTATTTAATAAGGGTTTGACTTATGTTTAAGGGACTTTTGGGATGAAGCTTGTTCGGTTTTTAATTTTCTTCTTAGTTTAGGTGTATCTCTATCAAGGTTGTTGGCAGCACGCTCACTAGCCAAACAGATCTTCATTGAGACACCATTTTCTTCTTACTTTTAGTTTATTTTATAGCACTTTTATAGCCTTTTAAGTTATTCTTTAGTTTGTTTAATTTTCATTCCTTACAAATATTGAAACTTTCTTGTATTTCCCTATTATATTTCAAGTTCAGTTTACATTTGATTTTGCCAGCTTTTGTTTTCAAATTTTAGTTCTATGTCTTATCTATTTCCAGCAATTCTTTCATGAAATTGGAGCTCTTTGAAGCTTGGAAAGGATGGCTTTGGATGCTTAGTTGATGGAAACATCATAGGGCTCTACAAGCTTGATCTTTGTGTGTTTATTTACTTGGATTTTCTATTTCTTGCTCTTTAATTTTTCTGCCTAGTTTTTATATCCTGCCTTTTAATTTTTTGTTGCTGTTTACATATTGTTTTTATGCTTCTATTATGTTATTAAATCATATTTAAGTGTTTATTGCTTGGTTGATTTTAGCCTTAGATATAGGTTTGTTTTTTCATGCATTTTTCCTCCCATTCTTCATGCATTATTTCAAGTAGTTTTTCTTCACTTTGTGTGCAATTTTTGGTTTGAGTGTTCTGCATGTTTTTTTGTTCATTTTTAAGTCTATTTTGAGGTTATAAAACAGTTTGTCACCTTACATGTAGCTATGATTAGTTTTGATTGCATTTAGCTCACTTGATTCATAGTTTTGGTTATGTTTTATGTTCCAACTTGAGTGTTTTTTTTAAGCATTTCTGGTTAGTTTAAACAAAGCTTTCTCATGCCTTTTTGGCTTGTTTTTATGTCTATTTTATGCTAGGAAAACAGTTTTTACAAATTCCTTAGGTAGGGTTATATTTTCTTAGCATCTTAGTTCATAGGTCTTAGTTTCCATGCATTCTCGTATTTCGGTTTGTGTAAATTTTTATTTCCATTTGTGTTTAGTTTTTGCATAGGTTCCTATAGTTATTTGGTTCCATTTTAGGTCTAGATTAACCATGTAAAATAGTTTTTATTTTTATCTATATTTAATGCATGTTTAGGAGAATTAGTCACATAGCTCATGGAAGAATTTCGGTTGGTTCACTTGCAAGTTTTATTTTTTATTTTTATTTTTTGCATTTAAATTATTAAACTTTTATGTTTAAATTCTTGTTTAAGTGTGTTTAAATTATTTTTCATTCCTTAGTTAATTTTTGCTTAATTGTTTAATTTTTTACTTTTAGCAACTTTTCATTTTTAGTAATTTCTACATTTAGTAAGCTTTGGTTCTCAGTAGCTACCTTTTTCATAATTTGTAGCAATTAGATTTTAAATATTTAGTAAGGTTTAATTTTCATGTAGGTTATTTAATAAAAATAAGATTTTCGGTTTGACCAAATATATCCGAAGTGTCAAAATTGGTACTTACCCATAGGTTTAAAATTCTCAATCTCTGAAGAGAAGATAATCCGAAATACTTTCGATCTTTATTATTTTTGTAATCTGTACACTTGCGGTACTCCTAATGGGTAGCAATAGTTAATTACTTATGGATTTAGGTGTTGACACACTTATTCCTATTCCACTCTTTTGTGATAGTAAGTGTGATAATAAAATTAATAAATGATTAAAAATTAAATGTTATTTTTATGTTAAATAATAATTAATAATTTTAAAGATAAATAATTAAAATTTCATTTATTAATTTATTATATAATATTTATTAATTTATTAATTTATAATTTTAAATAAAAATAAGATTAGAGAAAAGAAATATAAAGTTGTAGGGACATTTTGTCCCTATAAGTTAAGTGAAAAAAAAAAGTTGCATTAGAATTCATGGGAGGAAAAAATGGTAGTGGGTGATCGGAGCTAATCGTGTCGCATCAAAAATCCGTTTGAATCTCAACCAATCAATTGGCATAGAAATAGATGGCAACTGGTCTCTCATGGAAGATCCGATTACATCCAAACGAGGCCTAAGTCAGTCAAATACTTCCATTGATGGAACCGCTGCAAAAAACCATAAACCGTCCTTTCCTTTGCCACCCAAACCACCCCTTGTAATAAAAGCGACGGTACCTCATTCAGTGGAGATGCTTGACCATTCTTTTTAGCTCCACTCTTTACTGGCAGAATATTTTGAAAGATTAAGAATTTTTGTTATACAAAGGGGGTCACCTCCTTACGACCATAAACCAACAACAACATTAACAATGAGACACTTCTGTCTCGTTCTAGTGTTATCGGCCATGCTTGTTCGTTCAGACTCGGCTTCTGTTGATTTTTCCAGGCCTCTTCAATCAACAAACAAGATTGGAGATGCAACCCAGGGAGCTGTTCCCGGGGATAAAGATGTTAGGATAGGTTCAACTTCAAATTCTGCTGAAGATATGAGCGGTCTGGTTTTAGCAGAACTGCAAGTGACAACTATGGCTTCCGGACCTAGTAGAAAAGGTCCTGGTCATTAGTAATCTCTCCTTCGGATTCATATCGTTCTTTATCTAGCTACCATGTGTAGAGTTTTAGGGAATTTGTTGATTGTGTCTGGTATAGTTATGAGTTATCAGCTGCGGGTGAAAAAAAATACACTAGGCCAATAGCAAATGTCTCAAGGGATGTATTTTTCATGTTAAAGAGAAATTTTACCAAATCATATAGCAATTTATGAGTTGCAAACACATTTTCATGCATTTGGTATTGTTGTTTACTTGGCAACTTGAAGTAGTTTGTGTTTCTTTTCTTCTCTATAAATTACAAACTAATATAGCCCTGTAATTTGTGGCATTTTCTGCATTGCAAATGAAGAAACATCATAGATTTTATTTTTATACTTTATTTTCTTCTACAAAACATATTAGGTCTTCAAAATTCAATGGTGTGAGCAGGATAAAACCTGCAGCAAGACACTTGTTTTGACTAATAACCAATTTAAGGTTTCTAGATTCTTTCTTTGGAAGAAGGCTGATTGGTATTGTTAGGAAAATGAGGTCCAGTCCCATGTAAGTGGTTTTGGATCAAGTAAAAGCCATGGGCCTTGATCTTTTATTTTACACAGAATCCTAGCTATTTAATAAAAAAGAGGTGGGGTTATTTTAGGTGTGTGTCGAAAACCAAGCAGAGAAAGAAGAAAAGCTAGGAAAAGCAGAGAGAGAAAAATGAGAAGGGAGAGTTGGTTGAACGGAAGTCGATCCGTGGTCCGATTGAGTTGGAACCTTGTCAGGAGGTTTATGATTCAGAGTTCTACATTCTGAATGGTGAAGATCGGGTTTGAAGCTCTCTAAGAACAAATCCAATGTGTATTTGTTGAGTCACTTATTTGGTGAGATTTCTCCAATTGTTTCTCTAGTTGTTGATTAGCTCTAGTTTTAGCTAGAGAAGAACTTTGTATAACTATTATTTGATAGTGAAGATTTTTTTGGTGGCCCGTGATTTTTTTCCCTCTACACTGGAGGGTTTTTCACGTAAATCTTGGTATGTTTTATTTTTCCTGCGTATTTGATTATTGATTGTTGTCTATTGCTTCTGTATTGTTGTGATTATTGCTTCAGGCGCAACAAGTGTTATCAGAGCAAGGGTTATTTTGAGACATCGATACAGAAGCAACCCAGGATAGAAGTAAATTCTGTTTGAGATCATGGGGGGTGATATAGGTTCCATGATAAAATTGACAACATCGAATTATTCAATTTAAAAGCCTATGATGGAAGATCATCTATACTGCAAAGATTTGTATGAGCCAGTATTGGGTGATTCGACTAAACCAGCAGATATAAAATATGAAAGCTGGAAGAAGCTAGGTAGAAAGACGCTGGCTACAATCAGAAAATGGGTTGATATCAGCGTGTTTCATCATGTAGCGCAGGAGTCAGATGCTCACATTGTTTGGGAAAAATTGGCAGCATTGTATGAGAGAAAAACAGGTATGAATAAAGTTATGCTTGTTAAAAAGATTACAACTTTACAGTACAGGGATGGACGATCTGTTACAGAACACTTGAGTGATTTTCAAGATATATTTAATCGGATGACTACTATGGAGCTTAAGATAGATGATGAAATGAAAGCGTTATTTTTTTTGGGTTCATTGCCAGACAACTGAAATACTCTAGTTGTGACTGTTCTTAATTCAGCTCCTAATTATAAGGTAACATTGAAGATGATAAAGGACAGTATGCTTAACGAAGAAGCAAGGCCAAAAGATGTAAACCCTGGGAATCAAGCTCTAGTCACAGAGAACAAGGGTAAAAATATCGACAGAGGTCAGGACCCAAAAGATCGTGATAAGTCTAAACATAGATCCAAGTCTAGAGGTAAAGTGAAGTGTTTCCATTGTGGTAAGACGGGTCATATAAAATGAAACTGTAAAATCTTGAAACAAGAGCGAAAAGATGAGAAAGACAAGAGTTCAAATGATAGCAATATTGCAGCAGTAAATTCAGATAGTGATTCAGTTACTTTGATTTGTATACATGGTGATTGTAATCATGTTAGTGATCCCGACATTGAGTGGATAGTTAACACAGGAGCGACATATCATTGTGTTCTTAAGAGAGAGTTGTTTACAACTTACAAAGCAGTAGACTTTGATTGTATCAAGATGGGAAACAAGAGTGTGTCGTAGATTGTTGGGATTGGTGATATTGTTGTACAAACTGGTACAGGTTATATGTTGACTTTGAGGGATGTCAGACACATTCCAGATATGAGAATGAACTTGCTTGCTATTAATGTTCTTGATAAGAAGGGATATGAAAGTCGATAAAAGAATAGACAGTGAAAGCTTCTCAAAGGATCTATGGAGGTTGCAAGAGGAAAATTATGCTGCACAATGTATAAGACATGGATGCAATTGAATGGTAACCAGGTAAATATCGTTGAAAATGATGCTTCAGCAAACTTATGGCACAAAAGGCTGGCACACATGAGTGAAAAAGGGTTACAAGTTTTGGCAAGGCACTCTCTCATTCCCTTGACCAAAGGTATATCTCTCAATTGTTTGGTAAGCATCATAGAGTTTCTTTTCGTAAAAATTCTCAGAGAAAAGAAAATAAATTGAAATTAATTTATTCTGACGTATGTGGTCCCATTGAGGTTGAGTCATTAGGTGGTAACAGATATTTTGTTACTTTTATTGATGATGCTTCACGTAAGATTTGGGTGTATATGTTGAAATACAAAAGTCAGGTACTGCAGTATTTTTAAAATTTTCATGTCATAGTTGAAAGGATGACAGGGTTACCCTTGAAGTGTATTCGAACTGATAATGGTGGGGAATACACATCTAAAGGCTTTGAAGAGTATTGCTCAAAGCATGGGATGAGGCATGAGAGGACATAACTTAGAACACCGCAGCATAATGGTATAGCTGAAAGAATGAATTGCACAATTATGGAAAAAGTCAGATGTATGTTGAAGATGGTAAAATTACCAAAACCATTTTGGGGTGAAGCAGTCAACACAGCTTGTTATTTACTTAACAGGTCACCATCAGTTCCTTTGAGCTTTGACATTCCAGAAAGAGTGTGGGCAGGGAAAGATACTTCATACTCTCACTTGAAAGTTTTTAGGTGTAAAGCATTCATGCATGTGCCGAAATAGCAGAGATTAAAGCTTGACAATAAAGCTACACAGTGTGTGTTTGTAAGATATGGTGATGAGGAATTTGGCTACAGGGTATGGAATCCAGTAAAGAAAAAGACAGTTAGAAGCAGAGATGTGGTCTTTCATGAAAAAGAAACCATAGCAGACTTTGAGAAAAATGAGAAAACTACACAGATTATTATTGAGTGTGATATTTCAACACCGACAGAGATTCCACAGAAAAGAGCCACAGATGGTGAAAATGAGCAAGAAACAGAACTTGAGGATATGAATGAGTCAGCTACAGTTGGTGATGAGCCAAATGCTATTAGTTTTGAGTAGGAGGAGCAATCCTCTCTACCTGAGAGTGTTGAACATGGAGAGCTACCTTCGACATCAAGTGATGTAGAGTCTCAGCCCAAGAGATCTACTAGAGAGCGCAAGCCATCTACCAGGTATCCAAGTTCAGATTTTATTTTAGTTACCAGTGAAGGGGAGCCAGAAAGCTTTCAAGATGTGTAGGCTACTCCGGATAAAGAGCATTGGTTAAAAACAATGAAAGAAGAGATGGAGTCATTGCGAAAGAATGGTACTTATGATCTTGTTAAACTTTCAACAGGGAAGAGACCATTAAAGAATAAATGGATGTTCAAGTTGAAAAAGGATGGTGACAAACTAGTGAGGTACAAAGCTCGATTGGTAGTAAAAGGTTTTTCTCAAAAACCAGGCATCGATTTTGATGAGATTTTTACTCCAGTTGTAAAAATGAGTTCTATTCGAGTGGTACTGGGATTGGCAGCTAGTTTGAATCTTGAACTTGAGCAACTTGATGTTAAAACTGTATTTTTGCATGGTGATTTACAAGAGGACATTTATATGAATCAGCCTGAGGGTTTTGAAGTGAAAGGAAAAGAGCACTTAGTTTGCAAATTGAAGAAAAGCTTATATGGCTTGAAACAAGCTCCGCGACAGTGGTACAAGAAGTTTGATTCTTTTATGGTGAGTCATAGCTATAAAAAAATAGCAGCGGATTCTTGTGTGTATGTTAAATAATTTTTTAATGGTAACTTCATTATCCTATTATTATATGTTGATGATATGTTGATTGTAGGACAAGATGCTAGTATGGTTTGCAGGTTGAAAGAACAATTATCTAAGTCCTTTGATATGAAGGATTTAGGTCCAGCAAAGTAGATTCTTGGTATGGATATTATCCGGGATAGGAAAGCTGAAAAGCTGTGGTTGTCACAGGAAAAATATGTTGAACGAGTGCTTGGTAGATTCAACATGTAACATGCTAAATCAGTTAGCAGTTCACTTGCCAACCATTTTCATCTAAGTAAAAAATCTTGTCCAGTGTCTAAGGAAGAGCAACTAGCTATGTCTAGTATTCCTTATTCTTCTGTAATCGATTCTTTAATGTATCTTATGATTTATACAAGGCCTAACATTGCTCATGCAGTTGGTGTAGTGAGCAGATTTTTTTCTAATCCAGGGAAGGTTCACTGGGAAGCAGTGAAATGAATTTTTAGATATTTGAGGGGTACCTCAAAAATGTGCTTGACTTATGGAGTTTCACAACCAGTTCTAGAAGGGTTTACTGATGCTGACATGGCAGGCGATCTTGATGGTAGGAAATCTACTTCAGGATATTTGTTCACTTTTGCAGGAAGAGCTGTATCTTGGCAATCTAAGTCGTAAAAGTGTGTTACTTTGTCAACTACAGAGGCTGAGTATATTGCAGCAACCGAAGCATGTAAAGAAATGCTTTGGATGAAATATTTTCTTCTTCAATTGGGGTTGAATCAGAAAGAGTATGTGATATTTTGTGATAGCCTGAGTGCTTTAGATTTGAGTAAGAATACCATGTATCATGCTAGAACAAAGCACATTGATGTTAGATATCATTGGTTACGTTCAGTGATTGAAGAACATCAGATGTTATTGAAGAAAATCCATACTGATAAGAATGTAGCAGATATGTTGACTAAGATACTTCCCAGGAAAAAGCTTGAGCTTTGCAGTAACTTGCCCGGAATGAGTTTCCTGGCCAAGGTAAGTTCCAAATGAAACTGCTATGGTGATGAATCTTCTCCTAATGGGGCTGGAGGGGGAGATTGTTAGGAAAATGAGGTCCAATCCCATGTAAGTGGTTTTGGACCAAGTAAAGGCCATGGGCCTTGATCTTTTATTTTACACAGAGCCCTAGCTACTTAATAAAAAAGAGGTGGGGTTGTTTTAGGTGTGTGTCGAAAACCAAATAGAGAAAGAAAAAAAGCCAGGAAAAGCAAAGAGAGAAAAAGGAGAAGGGAGAATTGGTTGAACGAAAGTCGATCCGTGATCCGATTGAGTTGGAACCTTGTCAGGAGGTTTATGATTCAGAGTTCTACATTCTGAACGATGAAGATCGGGTTTGAAGCTCTCTAAGAACAAATCCAGGGTGTATTTGTTGAGTCACTTATTTGGTGAGATTTCTCCAATTGTTTCTCTAGTTGTTGATTAGCTCTAGTTTTAGCTAGAGAAGAACTTTGTATAACTATTATTTGATAGTGAAAATTTTTCTGGTGGCCCGTGATTTTTTTCCCTCTACACTGGAGGGTTTTTCACGTAAATCTTGATGTGCTTTATTTTTCCTGCGTATTTGATTATTGATTGTTGTCTATTACTTCTGTATTATTGTGATTATTGCTTCAGGCGCAACAAGTATTTCCAGGGGATTACTTATTATAGAAACCAAAAAAACCAGATAACATAAGAGATTACTTATTATAGCTGCACTGAACGAAGTACTTTGATGGGGTTGCAAGGCCTGTTTCTGATAAAACACAAGGACGTGTCCTAAAATGAGAGAAACGGAAAGGAAAATGTTTCCAAAGGTGATCTCTATTATAATTTACCACACGCAAATCATCCTGGATGTGAGTCGTTTTGCAGCATGAAGACTCACTGGAAGCTGATAAAACAGAAAAATATACCAAAAAAATAGTAGTTACTATATAGTTTTACCTTTAAACCAGTGGAGATTATCTGGCTTCACCAATCCTCAATTTTGAGAATACTTCACTGGCAGTTACAACTGAATCATTATCAAATAATACAGTTGCATCTTCTTCATCAACCGTTGGACAGCTATTGGAAGGTAAACGATTAATAACAGGCATCGAAAATTCCAATGAAGCATTAGTTGTACTGTCTTCAAGTGGCCCCCTGCTCAATGGAGTTAGCTGAAGCTGCAATGCATATTCTAAGTCCCACAACACATCACGCATAATAGGCCTTTCACTACCAGATGGCTTCAAGCATTTTTCTGTTATTTCAGCAAACTTCCTCAATGAGTTGGGATTAATTGTATCCACTAGCATTGGATCAATAATTTTCTCAAGTTCACCTTTCCTCAGCCAAAGCATTCCCCATTCAGCTAAGTTGACTTCCTCCCTCCTATTTGAGTTGATAACTGCTGGCCTAGCGCAAAGTACTTCCAGGAGTACAACTCCAAAAGAGTACACATCAGATTTATCTGTCAATTGCAGTGATATGAAGTATTCTGGATCAAGATAACCAAAGGTACCCTTTACATCAACACTATGTTCTACATCAGGAAGGCCTGATTTTGAAAGACCAAAATCAGCAACTTTGGCCACAAACTGTTCATCCAGCAAGATGTTTGTTGACTTAACATCGCGGTGAATGATTCCTCCAGATGAACCAGTGTGTAGGTAATTAAGGCCTTTTGCTGCACCAATGCAAATTTCGAGTCTTTGCTTCCAAGATAATTCGTTTCGTGCACTGTATGATTTCTCAAGATTGGCAGTTGAATAATAGAGATTATCTCTTAGAGTCCCCTTCTCCATGAACTCATAGACTAATATCATTTCAGATCTTTCTTCACAAAATCCAATTAAGGAAACAAGGTGACGATGGCGAATTTGAGATAAGACCACAATCTCCGTTTGGAATTCCAGCAGGCCTTGGCCATGTCCTGGTTCACTCCTTTTCACGGCCACTTTCGTACCACGAAACATTCCTTCATAGACTTTTCCAAATCCGCCCTCTCCAATCAGCAAATTGGAATCAAAGTTCTTGGTTGATTGCTCAATTTCATAATAAGATATTCTCAGAGCAAGATTCAAATTGGAAGGGGACATATTGGATGCTTTGTCAGACATTCTGTTATAAGAACTCCCTCTTCCATACAAAGGCAGAGACAAAGGCCAACTTGAAGATTGTTCAGGCTTTGCTTTCCTGCATTTCCAACTCAGAAGCGCTGCTACTATCAAAACAAAGACAATTGCAACCCCGACAATGGAACCAACTATAGCAGAGAGACTAGTCTTTCTACTTCGAGGCTTCTCTGGGAACGAATCAAATTCTGATTTCTTCACAAAATCCATTATTTCCAGTCCATTCAGAAAAGCAGTTGGATTCTGAGAATCATGTCGAGGGCCTACACTTATGTTCATGATTCCTGATTCATCAGAATCAACCACAAAATCAAAGTAAAATGGAGCTGCCAACTGGCCCATTTTATCATATGGACTGATCCTCTGACCAAACTTGTCGTAGATATAGAGATTAAAAATAATAACATCAAGAGAAACACTAATTATGTCACAAAAGTGCACTCGAACAAAGTGTTTAGAACTCTTACTCACACTAAAACTCCAAGTTATATTGAAGAAATTCGATTGCCTGCTATCATCTATATTCAATTCTTTTGCAGTCTTATAGACAAGGCTTGGGGCAGTATATTCTGTGGCTCCTCCTGCTTGGTATTTAGGTGTATCAGTGAAAAATTCACTGTTCCTAGCAGCTTTTGGATTAAACAAGAAGTTATCATCTGGTATCCAGTTCCTCCACAGTGTGTCATTTTCTGGTGTGAGGGTAAGCCCTCCAACATTAATCCTGTAGAGGGTATGTAACACCAGAGAGGTCAAACCATCAAAAGAATTTCTACTTCCTGTAGGAGCAACGTGAGGAGCAGAATCAAGGATGAAACTTTCAGGGGCAAGAAAGACTTCAATGGCGTTTACAAAAGCTAGATGTGATCCTCCAGAAGGTATGAAGTTGATTTTAAATCTTCCCAAATTGATCGTGACCAAAAATTCCTTGATGACAGGTAAACCAGAATTATTCTTGACACTAAAATTTGATAGTAGCCAAAATCCTGAAGCTGAAACATTGAATATAGCATTGGCTAAGTAATTAGAAGAGGACGAACCAAAGAAATGGAGACGTACAAAGTAAGTGCCGTTCTGGTTGATTGCAAACTCATAAAAAGAAGGCTGTCGATAGATTCTTGCAGACTCATAGAGTGGAGATATGCCAGCTGAGGAACTTGCATCCGAGACAGGGCTGCTTTGTCCAACAAGGAAGGAAACGCCAGAATTCAGGTCACCAACAAAGTTCCGGCTTCCACTGCCTGTGAAATTGGACCTTGATCCACAGTTGATGAAGTACTCATCCGGAGCCGTGTAAGCTGATGAGAGAGGCAGAAGAGAAAATAATTGGAGGGGAAGGAGAACAATGAATAGTGGGCAAAGAATCTCCAGGTTGTGAAGCTTTTCCATAGGAGGAATGAGATGCTAGTAGCCAACTTTTTTTACAGTGGAAGTGAAGGTTATGGACACCATGAAACAGAATAAAGGTGGTGATAAATTGATAATCAATCAAACATGGCTAATTAAATGAAAACAAATCTTAAAGAAAAGATGTTAAAGATAGACGCGTAGTTGTTGACCTGTATTTTAAGCAGGAAAAAGTGAAGGTAAAAGGAAGAACAGAAATTGAGAGTCTGTCTCCATGTGATGCATTAAGGTAATTTTATTAACAGTGGAGTAACATTTTCTTCATTGACTCGTGTCCGTTTCTATGTGATGAACAACTCATTAAAGAATTTACCAGTACATTTTTTTCCTCTACTTTTAGGTAAACCAAAAAGATTCGAAAGTAGATGAATTATTGCAGGGGGCAGTCCAAAAGTAGGATAATCTTTTTCTGGTTCACTTTAATAAAGAAGCAATTTATAAACCTAATCCCTGGTGGAGAAAAGACCCAAAGTGATTGCGTTCATATACAATATTCTGATCTTTCCCAGCAAGCCCCTCATTGTTGATACAGTAGATGAAGTAGATGATCGATTTCCGAGGGTAGACTGTAAGCAAGAATTCTGTGATCAGAGGGTATTTGCTACTATTGTTGCATGGTAAATATCTTCAAATTGTTAAAAGAGGAAAATGATGATATCAAGTTAGTTAGGTTGTGATGAATTGTTTCAACACCATTTTTACCTTTTAGTAATGCCAATCCAAATGTTAAACACTTCTATCCCTGTCATTGACTAATGATATTCTCATTTTCCACTCCATGCTCGATCAATTGCAGAAACAGAGTTTCTTAGATGATTGGGTCCAAGGCTCAAAAAAGCCAAATCTGAGGCTAGCTCAGAAAAGCCCAGACCTCCCAACTTATCATTATAGAACCCAAGTGAAGATTGGAATTTGATAGACCATAAGCGCGGACATTTTTTAACCTCTCGCGTATTTGTGTCATATTCATGTTAAATATTTTGACACTTGTGACAAATCAAATGTCGAATTTGATTAAATATAATAAAAATTAAAAAAATAATTCTCATATAAATAATGAGATCTAATCATTAGTTTTTTTACAAGATTTAATATCTTTTAAAAATTAATTTAATATTTATTATATATTTTTAATTGATAATTATAATATATAAATTTTTTTATTATCATTTCTAGTTATATCAATATTCTCAAAACTTTTAAAATTATCGTATTATCAAATTTGTATAATATTATATTTGTATTATGTTTATGTGCTTCATAGATAATAAAAGATATGTTTGAACAAACAGATTTATGTTATATTTGGATTTACAAAAATATTAATTTAGATAAAATTAAAAATAATAATATAAATTATTAAAACTGTAATTAAAAAAATTTATTGTAATTATAGTTTAAAAATTTAATAAAAATTTTATGCAAAATAAATCTTAGTAAAATTATATTTAAATTCATCCGATCATGTGATAACTCAATTGTACTGCACCAAAATCCCAATAGAACTCAAATCTAGTTTTACTGTGCAAAAGGAAGCGGTATCTTAAAGCCCATAGTTTCAACTTTTATATTCACTATAAATGCAATAGATTGCCGACTCACTACATCGCCAAGAGTCGTTATTCACTTTCTCTTCTCCGTGGCTAAAAAGAGAATACAATCAATAGCGACAAGAAATAAACAAAACGTAAGGCTAAAAGTCGTTGATCAAGATGGTGGGTCAATGGGCGGTGAGTAAACCAAGCAGGAGTGATGAAGTGTTGGACGCAGATCAACAGCAACAAATCGCCAATCAGATCAGAGCTCAGTTCGATTCCTTGGCCCCAAAACGAACCACCAAGCCCAACAGGAGTGAACCTGATTTAGCAACAATCACCTCCAATCTCCTTCCTGCTGTAGACCAAAACATACCCGAGCTAGACAAGTTACGTTGTCTTCAATCTCGATCTCATGTATGCATTCCTTAACGTGGTTCCATCAGCTTTGTCTTTCAAGCTTTAGACTCTTTACCCTTTTTTATGGGTGCCCTTTTTTGGTCCTGTATTTTGCTTTCATAGGTGAAGATTTCGGTGGGAGGAGATGCTGTGGTGCAAGATGAATTTGTGGAGACAAAATATTACAGGGAGATGGATTCCATCAACAAAGAGCATCACACGGTTTTTGTTCTTTACCTGTTGTTTTCTTATAGTGTTGTTGTTTTGTCTGATCTCTGAATTGTCCTTTTACTTTTCATTGAATTTAAATTGTTTTTTTTTTTCTTTTCTTTTGTTTATTGATGACAGACTGGTAGTGGGTTTATAAGAGTGATGAGAGAAGGAGGTGAAAAAAATGGATATGATATTCAGTTGAAAAATGGCCAGGGTGCTGGAATGGTAGTCAATAGGCCAACATTCAAAAGCAACCCAGCAACTAATGACTGGATTCCTAACGTTGAGGAAGATCAGATATTCATGTAGGCTTTTCTGTCTATGAGAAGAATGAAAAGGGCATTGGAAGTATTGTTCTGTTCAATGGTCTCAAGACAGTTGTGTTGTTGATCAAGGTCTTTGTTTCTTCCAACTCTAGTCAGAGTCATGGTTGTTAGATCTACACAGATGTACCAACTTTGCTTAAACAATAATTGTCACATGAGCTCATTAGAGTTTTGGAAAGGGAAATTAACGTGATTCCCAACCAATTAATTCTTATCCTTAGCCACAGTATAATGAATTATCAGATATCAGTTCGTATGTATCAACTTCAAGCACATCTTTGGTGGAATGAAGATATCTAAATTACATTGTCCAATTTGGTGAAATTAATCTGGAATAAATCTGAATTGGAATGAAAAGCCAGATTCCAGCTAAAGATATTGAAAAATTACAACCAAGAATAGCATTCTTATTTAGAATTACAACAATGAAAAACCAAACACTCTTGAAAGTTGAAAGGAAAGATACAAAAAAGAACAATTGTATTAGCAGTACTTTAGAGTACAGCTTGAATGAGAACGTTTTCCATGATTGAACGAGCTTTGCACAAGGCTTCCAGTGGCTCACTCTTGGTCATGGCTAGACCACCTGTCCCTTCAACCATGTCAACTGGCTTCTCATTGATTCTCTCTCACTCGAAACATTGAATCAACGACCCCAAAGTCAAGCCAAAGATGAGGTTGGCCAAGCCGATTCCAGGGCATACCCTCCTTACCACACCAAATGGCAATAGCTTGTAGGGATTTACATCATTGTTATCAAATCTTTCAGGATTGCAACTTGTTCGATCATCCCATAATTTATTGTCCCTGTGAATAGCCCATGCATTGGCCAGCAAAATTGTTTTAGGGGGTATGCTATATCCTCCTATTGTACAATAATCAGAGGACATATGAGGGATTATGACGGGTTGCCGGGTATAATCGAAAGGTCTCGGAAATAGTATTTTGCAGATATTGTAGTTTGGAAAGATCAGTCTCATCTAGTAATTGTTTAGAGCCAATAAAAGCATCTAACTCTTCTCTAACCTTCTTCAAAACCTCAGGATGATTAAGTAAATTAGACATTGCCCATTCCATTGTCACTGCTGTTGTATGACTTCCTGCTGCTACTATATTATGCATGTAAGAGTTGAATCATGGTAAAAATTTTATGGTAAACAAAAATTAAAACACATGCTATACTTTTAATAGGTTAGTTTCCCTTTTTATTGTTACTTGTTTTCTACTTCCAAAAGCAAACAAATACATCACTAACCAGTGCAAGGCCTTTGATAATTTCATCTGTATAGATTTCGGGCTGTGATTCTTGCAAGGAAAGCAAATGGTCGATCATGGTATTTCCACTTTCTTAATGATCTCCGTTATTCCTTCTATGCTCATCAATCATACCTTGAAAGTACATATCTAACTTTTTACCAAGCTTCTTGACCTTCTTTACATAACCTTGAATATCAAAATACTTGAAAATTGGCAAAAACACACCTGGATATGCCGCACCTCCATAAGCAAAAAAAATCTCCTATAAGTTCCCGAAATTGCCTTGCTTGCTCGGTTCCAGCCTCTTCTTCACCATGGTATCGTTTCCCTGCTATCATCCTCATTGCGATGTTAAACGTCAGCTCCGAAAACGATGGTCTTAACTCTACTTTGCTGAGCTGATCATTTGCTGAAATGTGGCATAACTTGCGTAGTAAAATTTTGATTTCATCGTTTCGAATGCCTATGGACATGTTTAATCGATTAGATGATAGCAACTCAAGAGTGATTATACGGCGAAGGTTGCGCCAGTGATCACCGTAGGATGATGAGGCAAGGGTGGTACAGTTGTAGGCTATGTAATTGTTTAGGGTAAAGCAAGGGCGGTTTGCAAAAATGATGTCATTTTTGGAAAAGCATTCCTCAACAGCCGAGGGAGATGATACGATGACCGCAAGTTGTGAGCCAAAACCTGAGACAGAAGACTGGACCATGCTTTTTGGAAAGATTGTGGAGTGTTCGATGGAGGGGCTTCTTTAAGAGATGGAGATGACCCAGAAATGGAAGAGCCAACGGGCTTGGTGGGAGGTTCTTATGTCGCAGATATAAGGAAGAGTTTCGAAATTGACCATAAAAAAAAAGTTACTGGAGTATAAAATTGTTCACATCGTTTTATTCTTGTGAGACGATTTTTGTATGATAAAATTATAAGATGATTTTTGTAGGATGAAATTGTAATGCTAAAAAGGTAAGAGCAGACAATATCTCACAAGAGTATGAATCGTGACAGTCAGGTTGATCTGACACATTTGATGAGTGGATGTCTGAATTCTGAAGCAACTTAAGTCTCGGACTGGTATCAGGCCAACTTTAAATCGTTCGACCCACGTCAAGTACTTCGAGAGAGGTAGGTAAGATAGCCAGCTTCCGTGACGAGGGCATCACCATATTGGGTGAAAAAGAATGTCACGAACTTAAAAAAGAGTCATGAACCTCACATCGAACATAAAATAAGAGTCATTAGATTATAAAAGGGTTCACATCGTCTTCTTCTTATGAGATGTCTTTTGTTAGATAAAATCGTAAGGTTAGAACGGTCATTTAACAACGGTGTGAACTATGACGATCTAACTAATTTGAGAAATCAGATAAATGAATGTCTGAATCTTGAAACTACGCGGATCGAAGCTTAAGTCATGATCCATGACACTTGTACTTAATTCCTAACAAAAGCTTGAAAAACAATACGAGGAAAAGACTGAAGAAAGACGAATATAGCAACACGGTTTCTGCCATGATTGGAAATCTGCTTCTCATGAGTTGAGTTCTGATATTCTTTGCTGTATTTGCATTGAAAGAGTTATTGTTAAATAATCTTTTCCAAGGTCACCTGAAGATCAATATTAAACGGCAGAATTCCTGTTCGTTTTAGGTTAGGTTTGGATTATATCATATTTTTGGTGTGATAAGATTGCATATAATCTCATTAGTTAAATTTAAATATCAATTTTAATAAAATTTATTTAAAATAAAATTTTCATTAAATATTTTTTAATAATATTATAATATTTTTTATATTTATTTTTAATCTCACTAAAATTAATTTTGCTACTTACCCAAATAGACCGACTTGGAGATTTCTATTTATTCCCTTCGGTAAAAACCCTGAAATGTTTATCAATAAATGAGGACGAGCCGACCCTTACTACCCCAGAAAGTTCGAGCAATCATTATATACTAACCCAGAAATCATCTGACGACTTTCGTATTATATAATTGATACAGAGCTCAAAGTGTGCCTATTTTGGTTGGCTTGGAGACTGAGATGGCTCCATAGCAGCCAGGAATAAATTAATAAAATTAATTAATAGGCACAAAACCATTAGTTCGATGACCATTAATATTATATTTGGTACATGCATGATCATTAGTATTTTAAAATTTGTTAAAATACATACACATCAACAATTCGGAGAATCCAAATAATATTAATTATAATATTTTATTTCTTGGATAAGTATTGATGATGACGGTGATAAAAGTATATGGTTAGTATATATTTTTGAAATAATAAAATTGTAATTTGTTTTGAGAGTGATGATTAATGATCTAATATCAGCTTAACTAGCAATGGTTTTTTTTTTTTTTTTTGCGTGCCTTGTATTTAATATCCTAGATCCTTATAATTTCAACTTGGAAGTTAGGAGTATTAAGAGCTATCATCATTTAATTACAACGATATTAATTTTATTACATCTTATAATTTTAAATATGATATAATTATATGATACGAAAATTATATAAAAGAGATATAAAATCAATATAATTTAAAATTTTAATAAAAATTATATATGAATTTAAAAAAATATTTTATTTTATTTTTTTGTGTTGATATAAATTTAATATTATAATTTTTTATGTTGTATATATATTTGATATGATATAAATATAATATAAATATATGAATTATAATATAAATATATGAATTTTTTTATCTAAATTTTATACTTAATAATTTCAATAATTTTAATAGATAAACGTTACAATCCAACGTACCATAAAATAATTATTAACCTTTTTTATCAAATTAAACAAAAAAGAAATGAAGAAGAAGGAAAATTATTAACCTTGAACAAATGTAGAAATTAAGAACATTATTTGCAATATGACTTGCTTTACACATGGCTTTCAATGGTTCAACTTTAGGCATAGTGAGCCCTAGCCCTTCTGTCGTGTCGATTTTCTTCTGGCTCACCCTTTGCCATTCGAAACACTGATTCAGTGACCCCAATGTCAACCCTAACACATGTTGGGCTAGCCCCATTCCAAGGCAAGCTCTTCTTCCCAACCCGAATGCCATTAGCCTATAAGCCTGATCACTGATCTCCTTGCTTTCAAGCCTCTCTGGCTCAGAGCTTGTTGGATGATCTCATGATTCAGGATCCTTTTGAATAGGTAAAATAAATTTGATAATTTTAAGTACGCCACGTTGATTTAATATAAAAATAATATAAAATATATATATAAATTTAATATAATCATATTTTATATTTTAATTTTATCAATATAATTAAAATATAATATTATTCATATCATATTCATATTAAATAATAATAATATTTTAAAATATAGTATTATTCATATCATTAATGTCAAATTAAACAGGTCTTGTGGGATACTATTGAGCCCAAATTCGACCAATGGTAAATTAGGCCCAGAGCAATGAAAACCTTTTGACAAAATAAAAAATCTAAAAAAAAAAGGTCAGAAAATAATAGTCTCTTTCTTATCTTGAGACCCCAAAGCCTCTTGGCATCTGCAAAATAAAAGGCTTTGCGTCGCTTATCTAATGATAATCTGAGCTTCTATCACAGCCGTTGGATTAGGCTACTTTCGTAAGAATGATCTCCATCACCTCCGTCAAATTGAATTACCTCGTCTTCCGTTACCTTCAAGAGTCAGGTCAGTTCAAAATTTCCTTTACTTTGTAGCGATCTCTTTTTTTTTTTTTTTTTTTTTTTAACTCTATTTCTTTGTTTTTGTTTCGTTTTAATTCTATATCCTGGGGAAATTTTTTTCGCTGTATTTGCAATTAGTGACGAACTTTAATCTGTTATTATTGTTGCTCGTTTAATGTAAAAGAAAATAAGCGAGAAAAATATTTAATTGAAGCGTGTGACCTGTAATTTTGAGATTAATTTTTTGTATTATAATGTTCTTAAGTTACATTGTGGCTTTTGATCCGTGAAAATGGATAGTTGATATTGGCTATTATTCTGGCTAGGGTTTTCAATCTCATAGTGTTTATTACCGGCGTGATAGAATGCGGCCGGCTAGGGCACCGGATATCTTTAGATGAGAATCCCTATATGAACTCTCAGTTTCAGAAATATTAGTTATTTAGTTTTTATAATCTTTGCAATGATTGAGACAGACACATCCTGGTTAACATTTTGCACAGTCATAATATTGAATTGAAAATTTACGGTTATGTTTGGTGCATAGGATGATGGATAAGATAGAATGATAATCATTTATATTATGTTTGGTTTGTATCTAAATGAAGGGATAGGATTACAATGAGGATTAATCAATCTGATGATTCAATCCTTCCAAAGTGGAGAGGATTATTTTTAATCCATGGGATTGAACTTACATATTCTATTATAACTTTAAAAATTATATCAATAATTTAAATTGTGTAAACTTTGAGGAAGGATAATTTTTACTAATAAATAAATTATCCTATCTTAGTCCTTGCACACGTCAAATGCAAGTTAGGATGACATTATTTAATTTAATCCTATTCATAATATCATCTTATCCTATCCTACATAATCTTGTGTACCAAACACATCCTACATGTACTATTCAGATTTTGTTTATTAACTAACACTGAGTTTGGTAGAATTAGAATAAGGAAGTGTGGAAGGAAAATAGTTCTTCCTTCCATCCTTTTGTTAGGAGGAAACTAGGTGGAGGGAAGGAAAATTGAATGGAATTGTACCTTTCTGTTCCTTCCAAATCCAATCATCTCAGGAGGAAAACACTATTTAACTTGAATTAACCTTTTTATTTACATTTTTATTCCTAACCTCTTTCTTTCCCTCTATTTTCTATCCTTCATACCAAACACAAGAAAGGAAAAACAGCTTTCATTCCTTTCCTTCTCTTTCAAATAGAAGAGAAAATTAGGAGAGATTGGATTAACTTGATACCAAACATAGTGGTGGTTGTATAGAGAAAAATAGGTGGAGGGTTCCTTGGTTCTGCTTTGTTGTTTTTCAAGCGTCAAATGAATAGTTCTTGTAAATAGTGTCCAATATATCTTATCTTCTGCTTATCAAATGCCTGCAGGTTTTACGCATTCAGCATTTACTTTAGGATATGAGGCAGGCATTAATAAGGTACTATTGATGGGAATTTGATTCCGCCAGGGGTGCTTATTACATTTGTTCAAAAGGTACTTCAGTACTTGGAGATGGAAGCCAATTTGAGAAATGTTAGCATGCTTATTGTTATTATTTTGGGGGGTTTGGTGAGAGGATATGTAAGAGCATATGTTCATCATGATTCATTTTGAGTTTGCAGAATGATGTAGAAATGGATGAAGATTTCTCAATCTTGCAACCTTTGGATATAATAACAAAGGATGTAAATCAATTGCAGCAAATGACAAAAGAGGAAAGGAAGAATATCCAAAAGGATAGAGACAAAGATAGGGACAAAGATAAAGATGAAGAGGTTGACAGGGAGCATGAAGGAGAGCGTGCACAAGTAAGAGAGAAAGAAAGATACAAAAGGGAGAAGGAAGGTGAAAAGGAAGGGGAGAAGGCTGAAAAGCAGTAAGGAGCAAGAAAAGCAACCTAAGGAACTTGCTATAAGAGATATGTTTATGAATCAAGAAGAAAAGGATGCTGTCAAGCATGAAGAAAACGGAACTTCTGTAGGTTAGTTAACTCCTTTGTTATATTTCTTCCTGGTTTGATATCTGTTTCTTTCTATTAGCCTTGACATTTTCTTTAATTGAATATTTGACAATTCACATGAAATTTGTCTTCATATAGATTTGCAAAATTAGCACTCTTAACGAGTGTTGCTGGTCATTCATTTTCATTTATATTGCATTGTTGTGTTTAGTAGGACCAGAACCTATGGATATTGCTACTAGTCAACCCTAGCATCTCAGGAGGCTTGTGAAATTCCTAGTTCTGATGTTACAATTTTGGAAGGGCACACTTCTGAGGTTTAAGCCTTTTTGAATTTTCTTATATACCTAGATGGACTTTCATGTGCACACATTTATTCTTTACTCTCTCCTCTTTCTCTCTCTCTCTCTCTGAGCATTTATTTTTGCAGTTTTGTGCGTGCGCATGGAGTCCAACTGGTTCACTTCTTGCATCAGGGTTGGAATTTTTCTGTGATGAAATGTTTCTGATGTTGATGGTTTGTTCTTTCACATATGTACTTATTTCCACCTTTGTTATAAATTTCTAGTCATTTAGCATTTTTTATTGTCAGAACTTGCTGATTTCTGTTGCTTCATGAGATGTACCATGTGTATTAGTTCAGTGTGCAATTTTAGAGGTTCGAATCATTTGAAAGATAGAAATTAAGGGATGCTGGTAGCAAAACCTTTTGATCAATCCTTCTGCTCATTGGATAAGTGGTCTGTAAACAAAAGGGCAATTTGTGCAGTCTCTGGTTGTGTGAATATAGGATCTGTTTTCCTGTGTATTGGTGTTAGTACTGTTGTAGGACTGGCAAGTTGAAGTTCTCCTTATCTAGCAGAGATGCTTAATTGCACTGTTGTTGACATTAATTGAGATCTTTTGAAAAAAAAAGAAAAAGTTAAACTGAGATCTTGCTGCTCTATGCTAAGAGTTTCGTTATATATGACTTGGTTCCTCTTGTTGTTTTCTGTTGATTTACATGTCATCTAAGTATTCAATTGATAAGTTTGTAGCTATTGGTTTTAATCTCAGTTGTTGGATGTCATGATAGCAGAATGTCACTAACCAGTTTATATTCATGAAGTTTCGTCGTTTCATTATATCACTTGCACTTAACTTTTGTTGCCTGAATTTGTAGGTCTGGAGATTCAACAGCTCGTATTTGGACAATAGCTGATGGGCTTTGCAAATCTGGTGCACAAAACAGTTCATTAAATGTTCTAGTGCTGAAGCATGTAAAAGGAAGAACAAATGAGAAGAGCAAAGATGCGACAACACTCGATTGGAATGTGAGTTTTGTCACTGTTGTGGGCTTAAGTTTCCTACAAATTTTTGGTTCCTTTATTACAGATCACCAATGGAGTCCAACACTTTATATTCTCATTCCCTTAATTTGATGTTATGGTTTGCAATTCTATATAACATGTTGTTATAGTGCTAATACTATGCAAGAGAACCAATCAGCTTGACTGTAATAAAAGAAATAACTAGAGATATAACATAGAAGAAGCAACAAAGAATAGTTATCTTTTTTATGGTATACGTCTTGCTTTCCTAAAATACTTAGCTGCAGGAATTAGGTTGAATCCGGATCTATTTTTCTCAAGATCATAGGATGAACCTGATTAGTTCAGCTGTTATGATCATATAATGAAATTAGTTCTTTGAGCAGTGGATTTGGAGTGGCAGCCATTTTTTGGGCAGTCAGGTGCTGATGGAGCAAACGTGGTGGTGTGTCATCCTTAGGTGGACTAGATTTACTTTGTTCAAGCAGATGGGAAGTTGACCAATGTAATTGTACCATTCTGTTTTTTTAATGGATGTTTGGTTAGTATGGACTGCAATTTAATGCAAATGCTTTTGCTTTGCAGTTGTTTTCTGTTTCCAATCCTTGCTGTCTAAAGTGTGCAGTTTTAATTGCTCTTGTGCGGTAAGTGAACTTTATTGGAAACGCCATAAATGGCACTTTAGCTGCTGGCCTATTTGGTTGTCATTCTTACATTGCTGTCTAATGTGCGTCTTTTTAATTGTTCTTGTGCAGTAAGTGAACTTAATTGAAAATGCTATAGATGGCACTTTAGCTGCTTGCCTATTTGGTTGTCATTCTTTTTGATATGGAAAAAATATCATTCTTTTTGCCTGCCTGTATTCAGGGTGAGGGGACATTTCGTGTAACAGGTTCATATGATGGCCAAGCAAGAATTTGGATGACAAATGGTAAGTCATTTTGGGTTTTTTTTATTTATGCCATTCTGTAGGGGAGCATTTCACCTGCAATTCTTTTTCCTAAAATCCTACAATTACCCAATCACAATCAAGAATTATGTAGGTGTCCATCACTTGTAAATGTGGACTCCACATAATATTTTAATGTCCCTACATAACTTAAATTCTGATTAGTTAATTGTACTACAGTTATTGTAGGTGATATACTTTTGCAATTAAAGGCCACAAAATCTATTTTGTTAAACCAGCCTTTGATTTGGTGTTCATACCCAATTTTTCCATGTGCTTTTTGGTGTTCATAATTTTTTTCTTTATTAAATCATTAGCTGGTTACCCTGTCAAAATAAGAGGTTTATTTGTGGTTTTAACTGAATTTGTTTCTCTTTTAGCTATTTATAATTCCACTGGTATATGTTTTTGACTGATTGTGAGTGTTTGACTACTTATCTCCCCCCTTTTTTCTCTTCCTCTTTCTCACTCAATTATTTCTTGGTTAGGTGAACTCAGGACTACTTTGAGTAAACACAAAGGACCTATATTTTCTCTGAAGTGGAACAAGAAGGGTGTTTATCTTCTTACTGGAAGCTCTGATAAGATGGCAGTTGTGTGGGATGTAAAGGCAGAGGAATGGAAACAGCAATTTGAATTTCACACAGGTGGGCCATTGGAGTAAGCATTAAGATTTGGCTTTTAGTCGCATAACCAATATTCATTCATCTAGAGTTTCATCATTTTGACCTTTTAGGTCCAACCCTTGATGTTGATTGGCGCAACAATGTTTCATTTGCTACAAGCTCCACAGACCATATGATATATGTTTGCAAGATTGGAGAAACCCACCCTATTAAGACCTTTGCGGGGCATCAGGTTTGTTTCTCTTCTTACTGGTCCAACAATCTCATAATTTCTTTATGTGATTCTTTTGGTTTTATCCAAAAGAGTGGGCTAACTGTTGGATCAAAATAAGATTCTAAGTAACAAGGACATCCCAAACCTAATCCTCCTCTTCTATACTTTAACTGATATACTAATCTTGATGCAACTCATGGTTGTTGGTTGTATGAAATGCATACCTCCTACTGCCTGTATTGTCTTGCTTAAATTTGTCTATCTTCCTTACCCCTCTTTCTTTTTAACCTTTCTTTTCTATTTAAAATTTTGTTACCTGCATCTGATAAAAGAAAAGACTTAATAACAGTTAGGTCTGAGGTCAAGGTTCAATCTGAGCTGGAAATGCTGAACTCTAACCTCTCTCTTTTATGCTTGAACTGATATACCAATCTTCTAATACTTCTCATAGTTGCTGGTTATATGAAATGTATATTTATACACCATCTCTCCATACCTCGCCTCCTACTTCTTTCTTTCCCTTTCCCTTTCTGTTCTATAAATTTTGTTATCTGCATCTAGTGAAGGGCTAAGTTTCCAAGTTTTTTATTCAAGCTTTTCTTTTACAGGAAACAGTTTCAAGAATAAAAAATGTTTTTCATTTCCATATTCTTTTACATTTTTCTTTCTGAGAAACAATTTACTAGGAAACTTTTACAACAATGAAAAAGCCTTTATGACTTCTGTAACTTGCCACCCACGGGCTTTAATTACCGACTACAAACAATGTTTGCTTTTGGATTTTGATAAGCAAAACTTTTGAATTGAATTTATTTCTGCTCTTCTATTCACATATTTGAACTTTGTGCATTTCAGGGTGAAGTAAATTGTGTCAAATGGGATCATACATGTTCACTGTTGGCCTCTTGCTCTGATGATATTACTGCAAAAGTTGTATACACTATCTTTTTTATCATTACTTAACAGACATCCTTTATTGCATGAATTATACATTTTTATTGGATTGCATTTTGTCTGATTTTTTTCTTTTTGAAAAAAATAATTTTGAAACAATATGCCAGCTTTCTGGATTATTATAGCTTTGTTTCTGTTGGTTTTTAGTCCCTATTTTTTGTTGCTGTGTCTTTATGTATTAGTATTCATTCTTTTCTTCTTTTATGCTTCAACTAATGGAAAGTCTCGCTGCAGATATGGTGTATGAAGTAGGACAAGTATGTCCATGATCTAAGGGAGAGTTACTTTTGAGCTTTCAATTTTTTCAATATAATCCATTTGTGAACATGCCTGGGTGCATTCATTTGTAAATTAAGGAGAAAATTTGAGCAATTGTTCTGCAGGAGATATATGCCATCAGGTGTAGTAGAAATTGTTTTAATTTCTGTTTGCTGGATCACGATTTGTGCATACATATCATTCTTATGTTTATTATTAGGTCTGATATTTGAAGCCAGTTGATAGACCAACCTGACTCAGTAGTCTCAAAAAGCAAAACACCTATCTTACATATAATTTTTTCAAGCTTGAACTTGATTTAGGCTATAGATTAAGATGTAATTGCCCATTTGTATCCTTTATATTTCTGTAGTCTCTCTCTGTCTCTCTTCAGTACATATTTGTGGATGATAATTTTCAAAATTTTAATTTATATTTCACAGTGTGCCATAAAGGCTTTGTTTCTACAAACTGTACTGGCTGTTGATTGAGGATGCAACTGCTTGATTGATCACAATTTAAGATGCAATGGTTTGAGGATTAAACAAAGTTAAAGAAGTCTAAATAGCTATTTATCAGGGATGCAACAATATTGCAGTATTACCTAACTTAACCAGAAGAGGAAAAGGGGAAGTAAAAGAGAAGGATAACATGCGTCTAATACATTCTATGTTCCAAGGCTTCCCCTTTTTAGTTCCAAGGGACTCCTCTCTAATTCAATGAAATTCATGTAGAGTGTAGACTGCAAAACAAGAGCTGCTGTGAATCTTCATTTAAGTTTTCCTTAACATTTTGTTCATTTCTTTTCCATGTAGTGCATCATTTGACTCTACGGTGAAGCTGTGGGATGTGGAACTAGGGAAACTTCTCTACTGCTTGAATGGACACAGGTACCATCCATCGAATCTATTCTTCTCTACTTGCTTCTTCCATTTAAATGATGGCAGCATAGAATACCTTTTTAATTATATAAGGTCACTTAAAGCCTTGTTGATGGTGAAATGAGCAATTAGCATGATTTAGGCAGTTTGGTTTTTCTCACAAGTTTCTTTTGATTAAACTGCCAGGGACCCTGTATACGCTGTTGCATTTTGCCCAAACGGGGAGTATCTGGCCAGTGGATCTCTTGATAAATCGATGCATATCTGGTCCTTGAAGGAAGGGAAGATTGTAAAGACATATACTGGCAAAGGGGGTATATTTGAAGTATGTTGGAACAGGGAAGGTGACGGGATTGCTGCTTGTTTCGCAAACAATACGTTATGCGTCTTAGACTTTAGAATGTAACAACATGGAAAGCTTCTCTCTGTGGGGAAGATGCCACGTTTCCTGCTCTTAGATTAGATAATCAGTTATAGTTAGGTATTTTCTTTTGAATGAAAAGGGAAATTTGTTATTATTTTGTGGATTAGGCATTAGTTGTGAACTAGTAGCCTGCTTTGTACAGCATTGTTTAGCTCTGAATCATCCATCCGTAATCAGAAAGAATCCTTAAGTCTCTGGTTAGTTGGATTATAATCTCATTCCGGGAACCAGATCCTTCCGCCCACTGGCAGCAAAGAATGATTTTTTTGGTTCATTTTCCTGAACTACCATGTATGAAAAGAGTAGCATTTACTCTTCATATTCGCCACGCCATGTTTGCCAAAAATAAGCTTCCCCAGCCTTCAAGTTCTTAGAAATCTTTTGGGCCGGTCTCACATATCTTAGACAACTGTGAATTCCTTTCCCATTTGAAGGGTAGTTATCCAAAACTTTTCCCACTAAGTCAAAAATGAAAACGAAACTCGGTGCAAACATATCATTAACAATGTGGTTTCTAATGGTTTGTCTTCAGATTTTCAAAACCAAAATGCACATTTAATCACTTTTATTATTTATTCGATATCTCTTCATCACCAATCTATCATTTTAAATGCCAAATTGAGTGGCATTCACTATGTTGCCAGAGTCAATGTGCGCAGCCAGTTGGGAGGCATTGGCCTCCTATTATCTGTTGGCCTTTTTATCTTTCTTTACTTATTTCTTTGATGTGTGGAAGCATATATTTCTTCCACAATTCCCTTTCGAACCAGCATTTCTATGGCATCCTTAATTATTGCTCTGTTTCTATCCTTGTAATCAAATGCTTTAAAACTTGATACCAAGACAACACAGAGATTTGATATATCTACATTCATGTGCCAGTCCTGATTCATATCATATATGCTTCCTTTGTTCCATAGTTAGGGAACTACTTCTGATTATATATCAGTCCCAGTAAATTTCAACCTTCATCAGTTTCCACACCAACAGAATCTCCACCTCTCTAATTCCATTCCCACCCAAAAATGCCCTTAAGTACAATATGATAATTTGATAACCATTCAGAGACTCATGAATTTGGTTCTTAAAAGTGTTTTACCATGAATACAACATTCCTTGGTTTTCATTTTTAGTGCAAAATGAAAGTTCATGCTCAAGTTTGTGGGGTTTCAATAATTTTCTTTATGACTATGTTTAGCAGATGGAAAACTACGAAAAGTTTATTTTTTTTAGAGTTGGTCAGATATGAGATAAGACTCTTGAAGCTGGGGTATTAGTGATTTTATTAGTATCTCTGTTTGAAAAAATGACTTACCTGCTTAGCATATCTGAAGTAGAGAGAATTGCTACTATTTTATGGGAATTATTTGTTGTTTATTTCTTATTAGAACAGTATATATGCAAACTAACTGATAGACAAGTCTAATGCTCAAAATTCTGACTCAGCATTCCAACACCACAATTTTTTGATCTCCTGAAGCTTCAGCATCATAGCTGCTTTCATTACACCCCAATGTGGGGAAGCTGAGATTTTAAAATTTGATATTTCTTTGGAACAGAATGATTCTGAGAATACGCACAAGTGGTTCCCAACGCACTTCTACTGAACATACACACTGCCCACTGCATCACGACACACACATTTGATCCTCGTTTATAGAAAGAAACCAATTGAAAATCCCCTGCCCTGCTTTTTTATCGCCATTATTGTCAGTTCTCTTGGGCAGTTGGGCCCCCTAAACCCCCTTAATAATTCTAATGTTATTATATTTATCATGAACTAAAGGATTACCTAATGCACCTTTGCTTCTACATGTTTTAGCAAACTTGACATCACTAGACTGATTTAGCATCAGATCATTTATTTTTATATGAAATTGATGACAATTGATCCTGAAAGGGTTACTTCAGTTTGTAAGAAGAATTCTTTTTTATCAATTTGGTTCCATTTTCGTTGAAAGCATTTCAAAAATAAAATTTTGAATGTATTAAAATGAAAAAAATGTATTTTTAATTTTGTCTAAGATGAGATTAGATTCAAATAAAAACTGATGATACCTCGGACCGTATTTGAAAAAATTGAAAATTCTGATTCATGAAACATATTTTATATTTGAAAAGACAACTTTGAATCTACATGTCTAGATCTAGCTATTTTTAAATTCAAGTACAGAGGATGGTAAGTACAGGATATCATAAGAGTCACGGTGCGGATACGAATCATTGAATGTCATTGCCTACCAGCCACCACCCCTGCCAAAATGGTCAGTTCTCTGATTCAATAAACACCCAAAAAAGGGTGTTGTTTTTTTGAACGTTGGTGAAAAACAGGATTCCTTCTAATGTCTGCAACCATCTTAACAAAAATTCTACCAGATATAAGTAAGCAGACCTACCCTTTGCAAGGAGTGGCCCACAATTGGCCAAGTCCCGCAAAAGAGATTGAAAATTATGGTGTGGGGTGAATAGGATATAGAGCACATGATGCTTGGGGCCATCTCAGTTAGATGAAAGTAATTTACTTGGGTACTTTGAATTGAAGTAATTGGACAAGCTACTTTTACCAATTGGTAGGAAGTTTGATACATATTTTATGAACATGGTAAAGGAGCTATAACTTTTTACCCTGATTTTCTGTTGTACTTATTCAATCTTTGGATAACATAAAGCCTGTCCATCCGTAGTGTTCGAGACAGGATCCGAAGTTTGACATGGCCAACATTAATAGTTGTGAAATGTTCAAGCATCATCAGATGGGAAACCACAGCTGATCTACAATTTCCTGAAGCCCTTTTATGTCCAAAACTTCCTATATACAAACCTGTCTGAGTCGAGACTCTTTGTGCGATATATGGCTTTCCTGAGGGATAATGAAGAAATAAATGAGACATCAGTCAACAATCAAGATGCTAAATCAGTCAATGAAAAAGGAGTTGGAGATAACTTCGGGGAAGTTTTGAGTTTAGGGCTCAACAGAAGTGAGCCCGCAACAGCTGCAGAGTGTGACAATCAATCAAAGCCTGCCAGCAACAAAGTTTTCTCATGCAACTTTTGCATGAGAAAGTTTTATAGTTCTCAGGCCTTGGGTGGCCACCAGAATGCACACAAGAGGGAAAGGGGAGCTGCTAAAAGGTTCCAGTCTCACAAAATGATGATGATGACAGTAGTGGGATTTCCTTTCAATTCTATTGCGGTTCGATCACTAGGGGTCCAGCCTCATTCTCTTGTTCACAAGCCTATCAGAGAAGGGTCTGCAATGGTAGCAAGATTTGGTGATTCCAGTCCGCGGTTTGGGATGGCATGGATACCCTTTATGTTCGAGGAATCTATGGATTCAATCTCGCCAGGAAGCTTGCTCCTTGATAAATTGCCAACGCAAAAACCTGATTTGCAAAAGCTAGACTTAAATCTTCGGTTGTAGAAGTGTTATCTAACTGTTCTATCTCACTTTGGGAAATTTTCTCTTTTTTTTTTTTCCTTAAAATTTATAGGCTTTGCTATCCAATCTTGCTGTTACTTGCCGGCTCTGCATGAGAATAGTTTTCCTTTCTGTCTGGGCTATGACCAACTCGTGAAGTAGTTCAAGTATGGATTCCAACATTGTGCTTGACGATGATTTTGGGCTTTGCTCCAAATCCAAAGTCCATCATGAATGATTAACGTCAATCAATAGCATGGCAGGGTCATAACTTGGGCACTTCGAAGTAGTTAAATCAATCCGTCCAATAAAGCAAAATTTTACTAAAATATCTCAGACTGGATAAATGGAATTCGATTACAATTGTACTTGACTAAAATTTCTTTGTCCCATCAAGCTGACTTTCTTTTCCTTGTTTCCATTATTATCATGAAACTTACTTGTTTAGGAGAAGGAAAAAAAAAAGCTTCACAACTAATGATAGCAATGCATGCTTATTAGTTGCACCAAAAAAAAGCATGCTCAATAGTTTTCAAATTTAAGGCTTAAATCCTTTCGAATCTGTTGGTAAATACAATTTTTTGATATTTGAGATTATTATTATTATTTGAATTTTTATTATTAAAATTAAGAATAAAATATTTTATTAATATCTACTGTTGAAAATACAATTTGATAGATGGTTGAGACAATAATTGAATTGTAATGATCACATATATTTCCCCCAAATGTCATTAGTTTTGATTTTCAATCTTCAATAATCTCCCAACTTAATTATCTAGTATAAAAATTGAAGGCAGCAGACTGAATTACTCTATGCAGACTAGCCAAAATATGAAAATAGGTTGTAGATTGACCAAAGAAAACCAATTAATCAGCCTAGAAGCATCTTTCATGTGATGACAGAGAGCAATTGACTATAAGCCTAGACCCAAAATAAAAATAAAAAAAATATTGAGATGGCTTAGAAATGAGAATAATAACAAACCTATAATTATCTCCATGACATAAGCCATGTGAATTTTGCAGCATGGGTTTAGATATCCTTGACCTGGAACTAACCTCCTTTCTTCTTTTATTAGCCTATAAACCTAAGCCGACAAGCTTCTTTCATAGTCATGGCCACAACTGTTGAAAGTTTGTGGGTTGACACTGACCGACCAAGAAAAAAACTTACATTAGATAAGGTCGAAGGTTTGAAAATTAACCAGTAAGTGATCATCATTGAAAACAAACTATAGTGAAATAGAAGAGATCATTATTTCAATATCAGAAGAGTTAATTGTTGATGATAAGGCCCAAGACCTTATTGATTCAAGGATCACGTATCCCAGTCTTCTCGATTCATCTCGATCATGGAAAAAACAAAGATTTCAACTCATAACTTCATCAAAAAATGCAGTACTCATGAAACAAAATTCTTAACCATAACTACCTAATTGTGGGGGAGTAAATAATTTTACCAGTAAACCATACTTTTTCATGGCATAGACTGGAACAAAGAAGCTAAAAGAAGGGGGAGAAAGAAGGAAAAAAGGTATGAATGTGTAATTGGCTGACGGTAGCTGTTATAGATATCAGGACCGAGGACCAAAATTGCAAGCCGGTCAAGACAATCCTTTTCTTGTTACAGTCTATACTCTATACAAGACAGAAAAACTTCAGTCCTTAGGTTAAAATTAATACAGGTTTCTTTTTTTTTTTTAAATTTGGATTGTGTGGGAGTACTATGACATGGTTCTGGACTTCTGTATCCATGTTGCTCACTTCTGGACATGTATATAATCTAGCATAAATGAACCCTAGGGACCTAAAAGTAATATATTTAGTTAGATCCTACTCATTATATATAATAGAATTAAGAGCGTTCTTGTAACTATAACAATTTAATATATTTATGCTATGAGTCTATTAAAATTATAACCTCATTCTTTTCTTATCATTATTGGTACCAAACATTTTACTTGCGATAAAAATATAAGATTATGGTGCTTGTAGTTATATACAGATAATGTATTTTAATTCATTAATTTTAAGACTTGATATTATATTAAACGTTAAGTCAAGTTTTCATCGTGAGTAACTTTATATTATAGGTTTGAATCTCATCCCTAAATTTTTAATATAGTTATGTTAATTTTTCATACCATACGGTGAAACTTTTATACTAATTTGTATATTGAAGATTTATAAGATCAATACCTCCATCATGTATGTATATCTATTCTTTAAGGAATGCTCTTTCTACAGTAATACAATTATTATAGATTTTTTTTTCTTTTGAAAAATGAGATTTTATTAGGACAAAGAGGGGTACAAAATTACAACCATGCAATCAAGTCAGTGGATCTATCCACTCTCGACTTGGCTAGATATTCCGCTAAGTGATCAGCTTCTCTAGATACATGAACAAACGAAATATTTTTTATGACAGCTTGTAAATGACTGAGGCGGTTGATAACATTACTGAACTTCCATGGGTTTTCGCTAATGTGATTCACCCATGAGATAACAACTTTGGAGTCACTTTCAATAAGGAGGTCTGGCAAAAGATTGACATTTGCTTCCACCACAATCGTCAGTGGCTCTCCCACAGCCATTATAGATATTCTTTTTATTCTTATCATTATAGATATTCTTTGTACAATTATCATAAATTCTTTTAGTTCATAGTGATCGCTTTATTTTTATTCTTATCATGATAGTTTCACATTTGTTCATTTTATATATTTCTTAGGTCATTGCCGCCAAATTATGAATCATACATCATATTGTCTTTTTCATCAAGTAAATTATTACAAAGAGACCTCAAATCCTTTAGTGTAACGAGACAATCTTTTGTCATTTTCCATTGCTATTAATCATAGGCAATACAAGACTTAAAACTTGTTGTGTACGTCACTCAAATGATGACTTTTTTTAATCAACAAGTTACATATATAGACAAGGGTATTTTATATATCTCTTTAAAATGTAGTCATATTAGAGGGCCATCGATGGACCTACCAAGTGACTATCAAAATATCATACATGTACACATCTTTTGTCATGGACATTTTTAATCATTTTTATAGTCTTAATCAAAACTATATCTATCACCCAAATGGGTCATAATAATATTTTGTATTTATAAATTTAAACTTTATTTATAAGACTAATATGCCTTTGTGCAATTAGACATAATAAAAGGTATGCAAAACATACCTTGTGAATTTTGAAATCACACAATCCCGGATTTAACTTTTGTAATCCAAAATGAATGTCTTTGTCTAACCTTGTCGCCTTTCATCAAAATTTCTCATGAAATTGCAATTAAAGTTTATTAATATTTATCTCTAATTTCAAATGCCTTCACAAATATTTTGTGATTATTATATTTATATCCAAATCATAATGACAATAAAAGTCATGAAATATGATTCTAAAGAATCATATTACATATAATAATAGCATCATTTGGTCTAAACCTATGACCACTACAAAACACATTTTAAAAGAAAATTTTATTTTCATGTCAGAATAGTGTACTTAAATATAAAGGCCTATGCTTTCTTGTTCCCATTATTCTGCCCTTGTGTAAAAAAATACAAATAATATATGATTTAAATTCATTTCTAATCAAAATCACGTAATTGATTTTAAAAATTGTAGAATAGTCCAATCATATGTTTCGGCCAACATGAATTCACATTGCTTCCTTGACCAAATTGTGCAATGTAAAATATTTACACCATTGATACTCGCAATGTGTTCTTAAAACTGAAACGACAATATATGTTTATATGCGCTGTAAGACATTTAGGTCGCATTTCTATGTGTAGTGCATGGCAACAAAGAATCAACAAGATTCCAAGAACATGGCACTTGATCCTGCAAAGGATACACAATAGCATATTTTATTCATCTTCCATCACGAAGAACTGTCTAAAATTTTTCATTATGAAAAACCAGGAGAAACATTTTGCACAAAAGCACAAAATATTATAACAATAATGACCACAACAGCCTCAAAAAGGGACAAAAAGAAATGTTAACGTTCATCGAGACATGCATAGGCAAAGCCAAGAAGAATTCCTACATGCATCCCACTTCCATTTACTTTTATTGTTAACGAGCCAATCCATGGGTTCCACTATTATTAGTCCATTTTCTTTTCAATTATCCCATTAAACATTGAATAGATTCAACCAATTTAAATTCATCATTCGGTGGTAATAGCCATATACAATTCAACATGAGTCTAAGAATTCTAATTTTGGCTCCCAAATGTTTAAGAGATTATTTTACCATCGGTGCATGTGGCATTTTCCATTGAACAAAAATTAATATAATTAAAAAAAATTTTAGTTATGCAAAACATATCTTGTGAATTCATGTGAATTTTTATATCACATAATTCCGGAATTAACTTTTGTAATCTAAAAATGAATGTTTTTGTCTAACTTTGTTGTCTTTCATCAAAATTTCACATGAAATTGCAAAAATAAACATCTCTTGGCGACCGACGATCATCCAAATAGATGTTTATTTATATAGATATAATAGTTCAAATATAAGTCTATTTAGATATACTCAATTTTTCAAATATAATTCTTAATAAATAATCACATAACTTTTATCATCACATATATTTTATATGATATATTATTATTGAAAATGTTCCAACATAAACTGGACAATGAAGCTAAACGAAGGGGGAGAAAGAAGGAAAAAAAAGGTATTAATGTGTATATTGGATTATTGGCTGAGAGTAGCTGTTATAGGTATCAGGCCCGAGGACCAAAATTGCAAGCTGGTCAAGCCAACCTTTTTCTTATTACAGTTTATACTCTATACAAAACAGAAAAACTTCAGCCCTTAGGTTAATATATATATATATATATATATATATATATATTATAATTTGGATTGTATGGGAGTATTGTGAAATGGTTCTGGTTCCATGTTGCTCACTTCAGGACATACATATATAATCTAAGCATAAATGAATATCCCTGCGGACCTGAAAGTGAAATATTAAGCTAGACCCTATTCATTATATCTGAACAAAATCAAGGAATAGGTTTAAATCCTTAATTTAGTTCAGTAAAATCAACCCAAGATCTTGGGTACCATTTGGTCTTCACTACTCTCCAATAAAATCTGAAAACGTTGACAAAAATGTCGATGTCTGATGTTGTTAACTGGTCATTGCTGCAATTAATGGGTTGACTGACTTTCTTAAATGCCTTAAATGCCCCCATGCATAGCACGATTTAATTAATCGGTGCTATTGCTTAAAGAAACTATGAGCCGGCCTTTTTACTACCGAGCAATAATTAAGCAGAATTCAGGAATGTAATCAGGTATGATTCATACCCTTGAGAACTGAGAAAGAAGCCGATTAACTCATGGAAATGAATAGGAAAGTAACATTAAATTCCTTTTATATTTAAAAAAACATGATGTTTCACTACCATCTCGTTGTTTTTGTTTCTTCCCTTTTTTCACTGTCCTGGCAAGTCATGATCATGCAGAGGTGCTGGACCACATTGAAGAGAGAAAGAAAGAGAAAGCATACAAGCATGCATGCGTGATATTATTCACAATATATTGACAAATTCCTATCACTGGGAAACCTCATAAGAATTCAAAGATAAGTACATAAACATTTTTGTTTTGTTGTTTTTTGATAATACATGATCATTTTGACAAGTAATTAATGGAATTGCCAATTCATGTATGAAAATATCCTTACACTACTAGTCCTGAAAGATTAGTAGAAAATATTTTATTTGACAATGTCACAATAATAAATAAAAAAAAGGCTCGGATAGGATGATGTAAAAGATCACGTTGAATCATTTCACCTGTTTGACAAGTAATTAGTGGATGATAAAAGCTTACAACTTCAAATTTAGTTCCTCACTTTGTGAATTTTTTTGATCCAAAGGACACCATTTAATCAATCTGTTTTGTTTCTCTGGACAATGTATTTGGGTTTGACATTTCTTACTCCTACTCATTTTGGTATGATGACAAAAGCAGGTGGGCTACACCTTGGCCGGTGACTGTATAGTTTGCAAGAAAATTTGAATGAATACTGAAGAAAGAGGCAAAAATGAAAGATGATTTTGTTTTGTATTTGCCAAATATAAGTAGATGTATAGATTTGAATATGAATTGTCACTCTCAATACGAAACAGCTGATAAATGCATTCATCATCCTCCCCACATGAAGGTCATTATCCTTCAACCAATTATTTCAAACTTAAAAAGCATTATTAGTGTTGTTTCATTTGCAGTTTGTGAGATGCAATGAACCTCTTTATGTTGCTATTCCAAATTCTCCTTTTAATTTTAATGCTTTTCTGCAACTCCATTCCCCTTTGGCTTCATTTCTTTTTTGTTCTAGCTTCTATCATGTAGTCTTGTCACTCTTTTCCATTAATTAATAACAGGCGAGAAGGTTTCCAGAACATATATTTATATATATATATATATATATATATATTGGTATAATAACTAATGAAATGCATAACCAACACAAAGCAAATAAATACTCTTTCTCTCTCTCTCTCTCTCTCTCTCTCTATATATATATATATATATATATAAATTTGTTAGAGAGATTAGTGATAAAATGATGTTATCTAACGAATGTTAAATATTAATTTTTTTTATCTTATAATTAAGTTGAGTCTTTTTATTTATAATCAATTAATTTTAGATTGAATCTTAATATTTTATAAGAGCTCAAGTTTTATTATATTTTTTTGTCCGTTAATCTTGCTTGTTGTTTTTTTTTAAATTTATCACGTGATAAACTTTTATCTATATTACATATAATGAGACATGTTAAAGTGATGTTAATTTTTCAGGCTAGATGGTAACTACTAAAAAGACCAACCTCACATGGAGTTCATGGACTCCCCAAACTATTTAGTTTTGCTCATTTGAACCAAGGATTATATGGAAATAAAATCGCGACACATAAATTTTAACCTGATTTAGGGAAACACTGAAATTGTTACTGAATATTGATATTGCATCATTTCCTAGTATTTTCCATTATACAAGTAGCCTATATATATGAGAGCAGAATTAATGGCATTTTTTTTACCATGTTTTTATATGCTTCAAATTTTTACAGCCTTTGGCCACTTCATCAATGCTCCCTTTGGCTTGAGACAAAACCAGACTGTTGTTGATCTTGAAAAAATTATAATAGAAACGATAAGGGAAAATATGCATCTGGAAATATAAAATCATACTTTTAAGTAATGAAATGAATTTGAGTCATAAACGTACTTGCAGATAGTAAATTCAATTACCAGACATCAATAAAGAAAAGATGACAAGGACTGTTTGGCTGAAAACCCTTTTTTTTTTTTTTTTTTTTTGCAGTGGAGACAGTGCATATCGAATGCAATATATAGATCAAGACAAGTGAAAAAGTAGGTGTCGAGAGAAATGGAAAAAAGATGAGAAGCAAAGGTTTCTGCTTTCAAAAGATTGAAAAATTTTTACGTTAACGAAGACAACCAAACAGCTCAAAGTTGGAAGTCTTCATTTCACGAATTTGTACAAAATTTAGCCAGTGTGCATGAATGAATAAAATAAGGAAATTGCTTCCAATGAGCAGAATCTTTTAATGAACCAAGTGTTACAAGGTTTCAAATTATGAAGAGATAAAGATGAAAAACAAGGTGGTGGAAATGTTCCTGCGTACTCTTTCTGGCTATTTGACAGCAGACTTTCAAAGGCGTCAGGGACCACAAAAGCTAGCTGTATCCCTTCCATGTTCAGTTGTTTTTGTGCCCGTGACTTTGAATCGTCATTTTCATGTTCCTGCTTTTCGCCAAGATGTTTCTTTGTGCCTTCTCCTCCAGATTTTGGCCCTTTCTTTGTGCTTGTTTCAACTCTATTTGCCTAAATAGGATCCACAATTGATTTTGGATGATACAACGATATTATTGATCTTCAATGGTCTCTCTTTTACTTTTTTTTTTTTTTGGATAATAGGGGCTCCTATGATTGCAATTGATCATTTGGCATGTGGACATTTTGATGTTTTGGTGGTTACTTATTTTTATAATTATCCTTTGATCTCAATGATTAAACTAAAAATTCTAGTAGTACTTTTCTCGGAGTTTGAACTAATTAAAGATTGAATTTGTTTTTGTTGATAATATATATTTCTTTTAATTTTACAAATAAGATTAAGAGAATTCTATATATCTTTTTTTTTAATTATTAACATGGGAATTTTTTTCATTTCGATAGTTTGAATAAGATTTAAGCTAAGAACCTTTATAAAAGAAAGGACTGAGGAATGATTAACCAATAACTTCATGGGTTATGGCTGGTTATATGAAGATTTCATGGGTTATCTAGTTTGACCATGTTCCCTTGAAGACAATCAAAGAAGTAAAACTCAATTGAGTGAAAAATCAAACAAGAGTAGGGTTAAGTAATTAAGTTAGTTTAATGTAGTAAGATTTTGAAACAAGAGTTTGGCCAAAGTGGATATTTTGATGAAAAAAAAAATCATACAAAAACCCAAAACTTAGATTTTTTATTGATCACCTTGAAACTTCTTTGTAATCACTCGAATTTCCCCTCCAAGCTTAGACTACAAAATTGGCCTAGGGATAAAGGATGGGTCACAATCATATAAAATATAAATCACATAAAGGGTTGCACGTTTTGGAGGTCGACATCTTTGCTTAGGGTAATAGAGAGGGAGACAATATCCATGAAATATGTTCCTCCATATATAATAAAAAAAAAATCCCTAATCGTGATGGAATTAGACATCAAGAGAATAATCTGTTTAAGAAATTTTGGTAAAATCTTTTTTCATTATTTTTTTGATTAGTTTAAATCATCTCTGTTAGACTTTTATAGCTTACTTCTCTAATCATCTTAGTTCATTTCTGCCATGAATATGTTTTTCATATACAGTTGAATTTTTCCCCTGATAAATCTCTATTAATGGTATATTAATTAAACTATATATTAGATTATAAATAGACCTAACAATTTAAAATATGATACAGTAATATGATACAAAATCGATACGAACAAAAGACATGAAGATAATAAGGTTTAAAATTATAAAAAAAAATTATAAATGGGTTTAATAAAACAAAAAAAAATTGTATTTTACGTTTTTATATCGATACAAACTATAACACAAAATTTTTGTGTAAAACACAACTCGAATATAATATTTTACATGATACGATAACACGAATTGATAAATCTAATTATAGGGCATATTGTTATTATGTAAAAAAAATGAAAATTAAAATATTCCCGTATTATACTAAATTTGAATTTATCAAGTATATAATTTAAAATTAATTGACAATAAATAATGAAGTTCAACTTAATATAAAACTACATCAAAATTTAATAAACATGGGATAATATCATTTGAATGCGTAGACATAATGATGCGTGACAAACTCAGAAAGAGTATAATCGCAGTCCATCACATGTAGGCTTCATAGCATGTGGAGAAACAGTTTCTTCTTTTTCGTTTTAATTGTAGGGTAGGGTTGGCCACAGCTCTCGGCAACATTGGCAGCTGTAATCCCAAGGGCTACATTGCTACAATCTTTCTAATTTTTACTAATTAATTTGTTATTAAACATCTGTATTAATCAAATGCTGTTAATGTCATGGCTGACGATTTAGAGAGAATGGACTTATTCCTAACCATGCTGGCATGATCAATGGAGTTCGAATAACGTTTTGCTTACCACTAGAACAATATCAAAAACTTTTCTTGCCTTGCAAAGTTGAAAAACTGTTTATTTTTATGGTACAATTTCAATGTACTTTCCTAAGATTGATAAATGGAAGATTGTGCCTTGTTCATGGACAGGTTTAATTTATATGTCACAGCATTTTTTTTTTACATTATAATTAAGTTTAGATTTATGAAAAAATTTTAAGAAATTAAATTATTTTTGTTAGTATATGTTACGTCTTGATTTCTTTTTATGAACCAACAATGAAAAACTTTCGAGAGGGCATAATTGGCCTTTAATCCATATATAATCGAACATTTAGAATACATCTGTCATATGTGTTTTCAAAATTATTAATTTTCTTTCCCATTTTAAAAGGTAATTAATTAATGTCAAGCTCAATCTCTTTTGCTATAATTATTCCGTACAAGAAGACAATCAAGCCATGTAATTTCAATTTGATTGGATGGAAAAAAAACTAGTGGAGGTTGACTCATGAATGTATTGAAAAAAGTTAGAACATGGTAAAGAATTATAATTGTTAGGATTAAAGTCCAATCTTATTTTTAAAAAATGATAATAAATAAATATGAGATTTATGATAATTCATTTTTAACACGAGAGTTATGTTTACTTGTAATTGTCACATATTTTCATTATTATTAAACTTTACGTAAGAATAATCAACATCAAAATGATAATTAAACTTAAGGAATCTTAACATGAATGTCATAAGTTAAAATTAATGATGTTATCCATTTTAGGATGAAATGTGAAACATAGAGGCATTGATCATATATATAATAATAATATATTAATTGGTAATTTTTAATGAAGCATATTAAGGGAATTTGCTCTCGTTTTTACCTAGTTCATCAAAAGTAATTTTGCTAGATTACCTTTATTAATTATTCCCTTCAAAATGGCACAACATGAAGTTGGCAACCAATAAATTAATTAAATGCTCATTTAATTTATCAAGAAAAAAATTTGGGTTTTGTTCCCTCATGATCTATTAGCCGTAGCATGTGTCATTTATACCTACTTTATTTAACAAATTTAATTTCATAAACATGATGAGTTCACTAGAAAATTGAGTGAAAAACTTGATAATGATAACAAAATTATAAACACATATTTATTAATTAGCTTAGAAAACAACAAAATTAAAAAGAAAAGTTCCATATTTAGACATAATATAGATTTATTTAATATCTATAATGATAATAAATATCTTGCTGGTTGGCATACAACTAGATATTACTATAATCTAAAATTGAGGTGCCTACCTCCAAATCTAGATCTAGCATTCTAGGTATTCTATAGTACAATATTACTAAATAAATCAATTTTTACATTTGTTTTTTCTTAGGATTCCTTTTAATGTCAATGTTTGATTTTACAATTGAAAATTTTTTTAATCAATCCTATGATTTAATATTCAATCAACTGCAAAGAAGAATTATCAAAAAAAAAAAAAAAAAAAACAGCCATTCCCAAAAGATGGTGGAGAAAACAATGGCATTTGTAATGCAACTGCCATGAATTAATGATTTTAAAATCAAATGTAACAAAACCCCACCTACCCTTATCATATAAAATTATTACTAGTGAAATTCGGCATGAAGAACAAGTACAAAACACAAATTCTAAGTTCTAACCAAATCTTTCATTTAAAAAAGTTTAGGAAAAAAAAAGGAAAACCCTTTTAGTCACTTCCACGTGATTTCTACTATGACCCTAAAATGTTTTCTTCTGTTAAAAAATATATATTTTATTTAAATAATTCCAATTTGATTTCTGTGGTAATTAATTAATAATTTAATTGTAATTAAGGGCTTGATTAATCATAGTCCTAGTAGTAGTTGTTGTAAACTTCTCCCTCCTAAGCAACACCAAATTGGACCGTAGCTTGGCCGTCTCTTTCCTTGCAAGACCCGGCAAGGGTCGCCATCAGCTAGACCAACTGATGAACCAGAAAGAGCCGGGTGGTCCCGCTGACGTCTAGGCTAGACATAAAAGCTCAACCCATGATGACATGGCACGACACTTAGACCCACATGTCGGGGTTTTTATAATCAGTATTACGTGTCGTGGGGCTCACATGTCTCCTTTCAAAGCTACAACTCGGGGACACCTCAAATATTTTTCAGCAACATAAAATTCCCATTCGGCCCTAGATTAGACAAGTGCTGACATGGCACATAAAAAGTTCATGGCCTGGCTTCCCTATATAAGCAACCCATCTTTCCCCAGCTTCTCGCACACCATAGCAATCAATTTCGCTTTATTAAGATTACTTAGTTCACCTTTTTTTGGTTTTCCCTTTCAATATCGAACATGGCAGTTGATTCAACTCTCCCGTCTCCACTTGGCGCTCCTGCTTGTGACAAAGATGCCAAAGCTCTTCAATTCATTGAAGAGATGACAAAATATGTTGAGTCTGTTCAAGAGAGGGTTTTAAGTGAGATCCTAAGTCGAAATGCCGAGACAGAGTATCTCAAACGGTTCCAGCTTAATGGAGCTACGGACAGGGAAACATTCAAGTCTAAAATCCCTGTTGTAACTTATGAGGATCTCCAGCCTGAGATCCAAAGGATCGCCAGTGGTGACCAGTCTCCTATCTTATCTGCTCACCCAATTTCAGAGTTTCTCACTAGGTGAGAATTTTAGCCATAACTAATGGAGCTTTTTCTGGTATTCTTATTTGTGTATGATTTGGAGTTTTTAATTTTTTTTTTGTTTTTTTGGTTGAATGTGCAGTTCTGGGACTTCAGCTGGAGAAAGGAAGCTGATGCCAACAATTCATGAAGAGTTGGATCGTCGTCAACTCTTGTATAGCCTTCTCATGCCTGTAATGAATCTGTGAGTATATTTTGTCCTATTTTTTTCTTTTTTTTCTTTTTTTTTCAACGGCTTTTTTACATGGAAAAAAAAAAGATATTTTTTGTTGAAAACAAAGTTAGATATTTTTGTCTTTGGTGGTGACAGTTACGTTCCGGGATTGGACAAAGGGAAGGGTCTTTATTTCTTGTTTGTGAAAGCTGAAACGAAGACTCCTGGAGGGCTCGTGGCACGCCCTGTTCTTACAAGCTACTACAACAGTGACCACTTTAAGACCAGGCCATATGACGCTTTCAACGTTTACACCAGCCCCAACGAAGCCATTCTTTGCGTCGACTCTTTTCAGAGCATGTATACCCAGATGCTCTGTGGATTGATCATGAGGGAAGAGGTCCTTCGTGTTGGTGCCGTTTTCGCTTCTGGCCTGCTTAGGGCCATTCGTTTCCTTCAAATCAACTGGAAACAACTCGCTCGGGACATTGCAACGGGAAGCTTAAACCGTAAAGTAACTGATGCTTCAATTCGAGAATGTATGAGCAAAATCTTGAAACCTAACCTAGAACTTGCTGAGCTCATTATCAAGGAATGCTCGGGGGAGAAATGGGAACGTATTATCACAAGAATTTGGCCAAACACTAAATACCTTGATGTGATCGTAACAGGAGCCATGGCTCAATATATTCCCACCCTTGAATTTTACAGTGGTGGCTTGCCAATGGCTTGCACCATGTATGCTTCGTCAGAGTGTTATTTTGGGTTGAACCTCAAGCCAATGTGCAAACCATCCGAAGTCTCATACACTATCATGCCAAACATGGCTTACTTTGAGTTCTTGCCTCATAAGTCAGCCACTTCGGGTCTTTCTCGTGACTCACCGCCACGTCTTGTTGATCTCGCTGATCTAGAGGTCGGCAAAGAATATGAGCTCATCATCACCACTTATGCGGGGTTGTGTCGTTACAGGGTCGGTGATATCCTTCAAGTCACCGGTTTCCACAACGCAGCTCCACAATTTCGTTTCATTAGGAGAAAGAACGTTCTGTTGAGCATCGAGTCAGACAAAACTGATGAACCTGAGTTGCAAAAGGCCATTGAAAATGCTTCCGTCTTGCTAAAGGATTTCAATACCAGCGTTGTTGAGTACACAAGCTACGCGGACACCAAACAAATACCAGGTCACTACGTTATTTACTGGGAATTACTTGTCAAAGACTCAGCTAATGCCCCAACAGACGAAGTTTTGAACCAATGCTGCTTACAAATGGAGGCATCACTGAACACGGTGTACCGCCAAAGCCGAGTTGCAGACAACTCAATCGGTCCACTCGAGATAAGGGTAGTGAAAAACGGCACATTTGAGGAGTTAATGGACTATGCAATTTCAAGGGGTGCCTCTATAAATCAATACAAAGTTCCAAGATGCGTCAGCTTCACCCCAATCATGGAACTTCTCGACTCAAGGGTTGTCTCAAAACATTTCAGTCCAGCTTTACCACACTGGACCCCGGAGCGACGTCATTGATCACACACTGCATAATGTTGGGGAAAGAATAAAACTCCCAGAAATAATCTGCCTGGCCACCAACCAAAAAACAACAGCATCGTTTCCCTCTTTTTTTTTAACTCAAGAATGTTTGTGTAATAAATTCAGTTGATATAATCTTTGTGTACGCATGATGTAATCTTTCGTTTTTCTCCATGTCATGTTTGTTTGTTTATTTGTCCCTTGCAATCGTTTCTTACATCGGTCTTTTCTTCCTTTTCATAAAGTTGAGGAAAAGACATTGAAGATATGCAAGTCATGCAACGTCAAACGTTGTAAATCTGTTGGTATTTCAATGGTTTTCTTGTCAATTTACTTTTACATCTCCAGCTCTTTTCTGCATGGATTTTAGCGCACGTGCTACATATTCCTCTGTCAACAACGTCTGTGAGGATAGAATTTGTTGTGATGACTGGCTAGGTTTGCTCTTGCTCAAGTCATTTGTTTGGAAGGATGCAATAGATTGTTAATGAATGGATGTATATGAAGAATGGGTTCTGTTTGTGGCTTTATGTCAGCCATAGTTCTATTTGTTGTTTCCTTGTTTGAGTAAATAATATAGCAGTCTTATTCTAAAGCTGATTTGATGATTGTGTGGTCTATTGTATATTCTTTTTGTTATCAAATAAATTTTATTTACTATTTTTAAAATATTATATTAAATTAAATATTGAGTTCCTTTGATCCAAAAAATTAATAAAAGACAAATATAATAGACCAAGAAAACTAATATTTTTAACAATAATTAATGAATTTAATTTATTGTTTATTCATTATGAATCATATAGTTCATAAAGCAATATTCCATGTCCAAAGCTCAGAATTTTAGAAAGGTTAATCAATTTTCCTAACTCTCATTCATGGGCTAATCACTTTGGTTTGGTGTGTGAATTAATGATGTTTTTGCTAGAGTTTTTTCTACCTAAGCTTATTCTTTAATTCTTTAATGCATGTAGCATTGCCCTAAACATAATTAATAATTAACACTTTAATGGTGAAATAGTAGTTAGCTTTGCACATGCCTTGCAAATTGTAAAATTCTAAAAAATAATATTAATTTGGAGGACAGCATTTATTACTATTATTATTTAAAAAAGGTTTTCCTTCTTGACTGAACTAATTCATATATATAAATATATATATATAGTAAATATAAACATAATGCACATATGCTAACTAGCTAGCTATTATAGCAAAATTATATATGGTACGTCATTTTTTTTTCTTCAACTATAGCCAACCCTATTTTTGCCACTCTCTTCATAAAAGTAAACTTACCAATTAATCCGATGCATGATTTTCTGCACATTCTTAAAGTGTTTATGCAATAATATATATCCTTAAAGAATTTTTCAATTAAAAGTCAACATTCACTATTTTTTTTTTAAAAGCAAGTTTTTAAAAATTAATAAATAAAAAGGAGGATAGAACAACAACGATTTGAATTAAGAAGCAATATATAAGCTGTTAGGCTAAATCAAAAGAAAAATTAAAAAGAACATACATTTAATTAAATCATTCTATAAGGTTTTGAGTTCCATTATCCCTAATTTACCAAATTATCAATTTTTGTTTCAAAGTTTCCAAATACAATATGTGCTTTTTGAACCTGTGAGCAGTAATTGCCATTCATTAACTTAATAAATTTATTGAAAGAGACATGTGATTTTATATAGCTAAGCAAAACTGATTACCATCAATGAAAGTGCAGCTAAAAAGCAAGAAAATTGACTCATAATAAAAAGTTAAAAAACCCAAGCTTTCTACCTTTAAATGGCTTACAAAATTAAACCTCTCAACATGCATGCACGATGCAGCCGCTAGCTTTAACATAGTTTAAAAAGCAAGTTGTCGTTTGTTAAAGTAATTGGCTTTGTATAAAACAGTAATATTGTCGTTCAAAGGTGATTCAAATCTTTGTGAAAGTAAATCTTTGAATATCGTCCATGTCGTTTAAAGCCTAACAAGAGCTCAAAATTTTGCCGTCTCAACTCTCAAGTGTGAACACAAAAGGCGATGAAACTAAAGTTTTTCGATCCAGGCAAAATCACAGAAAATTACAATACCGAACCTTACTTTTGATGAAATATGATTAATTAGTAATTGTTGGTCTAAGTATCTAATGAACAATCGGCGAAGGCAACAGTTATTTTTTCTTTGGAATCTAATAATTGAGGGAAGCTAAAGCCTAAAGCCAAAGGAGAGAGAGATTTAAAGCTTTGGTTGCATCACGAAAAAGATTATCTTGTCCCCCCTTGTCCTTGACATTCTTTTGGCATCAATGGAGAAACCAGACACTGGAGTCAAGGTTTGAACCATTGCTGCAGAAAGTCCTTAATAGAACTCCCCGCTTCGCGCTGCGATGCGCTTCTTGTTGCCGTTGCCTACATTACTACATATATATGACACAATAATTTACTCAAATCATTAAATTTTTACATTAAAGTGCATATTTAGCGGACAAGCATATATCCTGCAATTGAGAATCAATGTCCAATTTGTTGGTTCTATCAGGAAATTAGTAAAAGAAAATAAATTACAGTACGGTCAGTCAGTCACCATCCTATAGATCACTTGACCAACCAATCTGACGAGAAGGCAAACCTAGAGATGGTGGGGTGATTGAATGTAAAAACCAGCTTCAAGTCTCATCTGAGTAATAATGCACCAGCTGATCAACTGAAAGGAATTATATTTGCCTTGAGAATTACTCAGATGATCCTTTCAAAATTGTACTGAAAATCTGAAATTAACATCAAATTAAATAGTTTACACCTAGTTGACAAAAGTTCATAAGCTTTCTTGACAAACCCACTTTTCCTTTTGGCAAAAGCTATATGCCTATAAGTTTTGTTCTAAATTTTTTTCAGCTGCACTTTAACCCTACCCATTTTTCATCTTAGTTCTTTCTGCCTAACTATGTTTTACTTTTGATTAACCATTTATAGAAGATAAAAGATTTTCTTCCTCTTCTTCCCCCTCTTTAATTTTGTTTAGGACCACTATAGTACAAAGCAAAATCAACCTTTAACCCCTTTCCGCAACTTTAGCTGCCATGCTTTGGACAACTGTGTTTTCACAATAAGTATTCTTGTCAACCTAGAAGAGATTTACATGAAATATTATAAAATATTGTTGGTGAAATTCATGAAATTTTTTTATTAAAAATGAATAAATAAAAATCAAAATTAAAAATTAAAATTAATAAATTGAAAAATCTTATCATATAGATTAAATGTATAAAATTTAAAATTTTTTTAATAAATTTGGATATATTTGTTAAATAAATATTTTTAATAAAAATATTGATAAAATTTTTACTATTAAATAAGTGTCAATTAAATTTGAATCATAAATAAATTTTTTAATAATTTTTTTTTACACATTATTAATTTTTAAATTAAACTTTATCAATTTATCTATTTGAATTTTATATTAAAATTTTTATTAAATTAAAAAATTTACAAATTTCATTTAAATAATTTTATGTAAGTTTTGTCTTATTATTTTATTTGAAAACTCTGAATTCAATTTGATTCCGAGTGCTAGTTTTGATATTATATTTCTAGAATAGAGTTTGGACCGTGACCCCAATGCAAATCTTATAAGCGGCGCCGACAATGTTAGGATTCGTTTGCTTTTAAGTTTCAGCCTTCAGCCGTTTAGGCTATATATCTCTAAAAATGACTGCCTTTCCAAATGTACCTCTGCTACAATGCTTATGCATAATTCATGCTTCGACCCTCGTTTAACTTGGTTTTGGTTTTTCTCCATTCTAACTCACGCTTCAACCTACCAAATCCGAGTTTATCATTCGGAATTCAGATGAGGAAGGACGGAAGGGTTGAAGCCGTAGGATATTTGGGTTTGGTTGTTTCTGCGTGGGTCTCTGGATAGTATTTTATAACTTGTCTATACTGGCCCAATACAAACCATTTAACGGACAGGGCCTTTATTACAGGTAAAGATGCTAATAGATAAGGTATAAAGAAAGTAAAGTATTTTTTATTTTTATATTATATTTATTTTAGTATCCATATATAATGGATATTTTAAATTTATTTTCATCTTCATAAGTATTTAATAGATATGGATAATTTTAATAATTTTTTTAAACAATAATAATCAAAATTTATATTTTATCTTTTTTGTTTTAATTTTGTATACTGAAGTAATTTTTATAAATATATTAATATAATTTTCAATAAAAATATATTAATTTTAATTAATTTAAAATAATAATTTATATTATTTAATAAAAATTTTATTTACTAAATATATATATAAATATATATAAGATATACATATGAAACAGATCTTATATTATCCATCTTCATTTTTATACCTAATAAAAATTTACAATCACATTCATCTTTATTCCCATACCAACAATATAATATCTATTTTCATCTTTATTAAAATAAAAAAAAATCTAATTTTCAATTGAATACGAGTAAAATTGACATATGAACAAAATTAATCCTTAAAGCTGGTTGTCTTCAAATGTTATATGCACTTATAATTATCCATAAATACCAATATTTTTTGCCTCATAAATTTAGGATCGCATCTTGTCTTTTCAATCCTTACGGCTCATGGAATCATTGGTTTGCATTATTTTCACTTACTCATTTGTTTACAAACAAAAAAATTAACATTTTGGAAGTGCATTTTAATCTATCCTGAATGGGAGCAAAAATGGGCCAAGACAAGACAAGGAGTGTGCTCAGTACAAAACCCATGTTGCTAGGGACAAAGGCCCAAATCAAGTCACAATCATGAAAGATGACCTTTGTATTCTCCAGTATTTTTTTTTTCTATTGTTATTGAATTTAGATATTTTCTGAAGCTTTGATAATAAAAAAGTCTTGAAACAATATTGAACCAAATAATTGATGAACCTCAATACATACTGCCAAACCATCAGCCAAGAGACCCCATCCCAAATTGATCATTCACCAAAATTTACTATTGCCTATGACCCATGTCCCCCATCTTATACTCGTTTATTATCAGCTAGGTTTTTTCTCTAGATTATCAGCAAACATTTTGCCTTGGTCGGAGAACTTTATATATCCGATAATTATTTTAAATTTTAATTAATTTAAAATCGAATCAAATCAAATTTTATAAAAAAAATAATTTTTTTTTAATTTATTTTCTCCGTTTACAAGATTCAAAATCAAAATTTTACTTTAAAAAAAATCAAATCTTTTACCATTCAAAAAAACATACGTTGGTAATTATCAGCAAACATTTCAAATTGATTTGGAACACTTAAATTTATTTAGGAAAAGAAGGCTTTGTTTTCAGCAAGAGTCAAATAATGTGCCAACCATTCAACCAATGTCATATGCTTGAAAAAAAAATTTTAAATAAAAATTTTTAGGTGAATTTCATAAAAATTTCATTTAAAAATGATTAAAAAATTTAAATTAAAATCAATATATTAAAAAATTTTGTTATATAAATTAAATATGTAAATTTTGAAAAAAATTTTAAATTTTAATATATTTTTAAAAAAGTAAATTTTAATAAAAAATGATAATTTTTTAAATTATAAACTATATTTTTTAAATTTCTTTTACATATCATTAATTTTTTCATTAAATTTTATTAATTTGTCGATTTAATTTTTTTATTAAAATTTTAATTAAATCATTTATATTAAAATTTTCATGTTCACATAAATTTTTCTAGACTGCTAACCTTTTTGTCTTTTTATGGGCATATGGCAGTCTGAGCTATCTCATTAACCTACCATTCAAATCAGAAAGACTTGGCAGCGCAGTTACCTGCTATAGCTCTCAAAGGTGTTAGTTGTGGCCCAAGCAAGATTCGAACAACTACCATTCTTCCTTCGTCTAAATTTTGCTGCCCATCATTATGTTTCGGGCATTGTTTCCATATCTTGTCCAGGACTGGGATGCAAACGCCCGCTTTCTAGTTTTCAACCCGTCCGAAGAGATAGGGTGAACCTGAAGCTTCAGTTGTCCTGCTCCTGTTTTTATAGAAAAATGCAGTTGCTGATTTATAGTATTTCTTCCAGGTTCTTCACCATTTTGCATTAAGATTCGTTAGCCTTTTGAAAAGTGTGAAAGTATTTTGAGAATTGAGATGCACCAGTTCTGGACCAATATCAAATCAAGAAGCTGGAGCTGAGCTCTGTTTCAAGGTGTTTAGAGGTAATGTAGGAATATTTTCTCCTGAAATTTCAATGCTAGACATTATAATCGTGGTTGTAGTACATTTTCTCTATAAATGAGTACTTTTTACACAATGAAAGTATCCGTTCACTCCATTTTGAGCACTTGGTTTCTTTTATTTTTTTATTTTTTTATGATTCATTGAACAATCAGTAGCATTAGCATACACAATTTTCCTGTTCAAGAGACATTTGTTTTCCAATTCTATGAAAATTACATGAATAGTTTAAAAGCACTTTTTGAAGCTTCTAAGTTCTAATTGTTATTAGTTCTGCTGATAGAAGTTAAAAAGAAGACAGCTACGTAGCAGGCAAAATCCATAGCCATGTGCTCTATATTAAATGCAATGAATCAACTAAAACTCAACCATGGCAACTCTCAATCCGTGACTTTGTCAAGTGAGGTAAGGCCTGGTCTCCAGTTTCCTGCCAATTACATATCTTCAACTAACAAAAAAAAAAAAAAAAATTCCATTCCTTTTTATTATAATCACCAGTGTTACTTTGACTTGATGATTCAGAACGATCTACTTGAATGGTGTTACGCCCTTAATTTCTTTGCACGTTTGTTGGCTTATGTAGGAGTTTTAGGTGAGGACTTAATTATAAGAAACAAAGAGAGAAAATCTCTACATTTCATGGATGAAAAATAACGCAAAATTTTTTCTCCAATTTCTCATATTCATATTGAATGCTTTAAATATGTCTGCAGCCGTGATGGTGTTGATAGTGTTGTTGATTTTGAAGTATATGACGGACTTCAGTGATGAGAGTGGATATCATCAGGAGGACATGAGAGCAGCAACTGAATCTGAGACTACCCCTTTATGCTCTGACAAGGCAATACCATTAACATATGGAACATGTGAAGAGGATGAAGAAACAGGAAGTTGTAGCAGTGGGGAGGATTTATATGACGGAAGGATTTGTGTCATTTGCTATGATGAGCAAAGGAATTGTTTCTTTGTTCCTTGTGGCCATTGTGCTACCTGCTATGACTGTGCTCAAAGGTCCCTATTAAAACAAGTGAATTTTTTACCCTTTTTCCTTACTAAATGATGGCTTTAGAAATCTAATTATGGGACATGTTTTGCAGGATTTATGATGGGGAAAATAAGGTCTGCCCAGTTTGCAGAAGAGTCATTGGCAAAGTCAGAAAACTATTTGCTCCATAGCACCATTAATTCTTTCTTATATTTTTTCCTTGAGAGAAAATTTATTTTCTGTGGGAATTTTTTTTTCAATGTAAGTTTTCAGATTCAGGATGATTGACTGCATCCATGGCAGAGTAATGATGCATGGAACAAGTTTAAACTTTAGACAAGCTACAATTTTTTTTTTTTTTTTGTGAAAACTATTGGATCACGGTTTTCAAGTTATTTTATATTCAAATTATTGAGTTTTAAATTTAAATCAACGTAATTTAAGTTTATTTTGATCACATTAAATTCATTTCAAATTTAGATTAATTTAAATATAATTGTTTCGAGTATCAAATTATTAACTTTTTTTTTTATTAAATGAGATTGAGTGAAGTTCAAACAAGTATTTTTCGAGTTCCTCAGCTTCGACAGCTGTACCTAGGCAGCATTCATTTCAACTAGTCAACTCCAAAGCTGCAACTATTTGAGATCTTGAGCCCCAACAATGCCACATCGGAGTGACTAGCTAGCTTTAGGCTGAGGATTTTTGTTCTAAAATGAGAAATACACGGTGTGTTAATTTCCTAGAATCTAGTATGGAATCCAGTGTTGCAATTAACTCAATTATTAATACATGGATAATATTATAAATAATTTTGAAATTATAATAAAATATTAAATATGATGTTTAAAATTTTAAAATATTTAATATAATAATTAAATTATAAATATGTTAATTAATATTATACTAATATGATTAATTTTAAATTATGATGCTTTACATATAAATAATTTTTAAAATGTAATATTAATTAATATATTTATAATTTAAATATTATATTAAATATTTTATTATAATTTAAAATTATTTATGATATTAACCTTAATCATCATATTTAACTGATTCAAAGCTACTAAACCTGTGAATGATAAGGACAAGCACAAAGGATAGTCACTACTATGGGTGTAATTAAGTTGAGTCGAGTCGAGTCGAATAATGAGAAGTTCGAGCTCGAGTTCGACTCACAACTCGAAGTTTGATGTTCGGTTCGAACTCGATTCGTGATCGAATTCGAGCTACTCGAGCTCGCTCGATTAAGCTCGATTAATATGTAAAAATAAGCTCGATTTGTATACTCGATAAGAATTCGATTATTCGTGCTCGGACTCGAAATATTTTATTAATTAAAATAATAAAAATATATTTAAATATAAAAAGCTCGATTAGGTTAGTGAGCTACTCGAATCGGATATAAAAATACTCGAATTCAGCTCGATCGATAAGTCAAGCTACTCGAATTCGAACTCGACTCGATAATAATCGATCCGAATTCGAGTTTTCTTCGAATCGAATCCGAATAGTTTACGAGTACTAATGTATCATTTACATTCTTAATCACCACCAATCATTGATGGTGTATTTATTTATTAGAAGTTACAAATATCAATCAATGCAGTTGAGTATTTAATTTATTAGAAAGGTGTCTATATTTTTATGTTCCAATAATTGTGTTTAAATGGTTTTGTTGATAAAACAAATAATAGTTAATTAATATTCAAATAATTATAAATTTCTAAATATATATTTGATTTGTTGGTAAAATTTTTAATTTTTAATTTTAATATAAAAATAAAAAATTATAGTAAAAATGTAATAATTTAATATAAAATTTATACATGTATCAATAAATGCAAAAGCGAAATTTAACTATTTGGTATAAAAAAAAAGTCAAAGCGTTTCATTAGGAAGGGTCAGAGCAAGGAGCGTGTCCTTCACGTGGAAGCATTGCGGTTCTTTTTCATGCCTTACTAGAAAAAGGCCAATGTTAAAAATTGAAATTAAAATACGTTGCGAAAAGGTAACACAAAAACTCGTGCTACCACAAGCCATGAACGGCCAAAAAATACGCTTGCCCTGCGTCCCCACACACTTTGGCGTCATTTTGGCTCGTCCTTTGTCGTGGTTTCGTCTCGCTCTCGTCGGCCTTTAAAAGCCGCCATCCCTTGTTATTGGTGTCACGTCGTTTCGCCGCATTGAAATTTTTTTTTGCGTAATTTAAAATGATAAAATATAAAAATAATATCATTTAAAATTTTTAAAATTTTTAAAAAATTATATTTTATATTTTTATATTAACATAAATTATAATATTTAAATTTTATAAAATATATAATATAAATATAATATTTTATACGACATAATAAGAATGATTAGTGTTCGATTAGAAAACCGGAAATTTTCACAGTAGTCGTGTAGTGGGGCCCGAAGGGATGTAACCGGCAATGTAATAGAATTGCGTTGATCCCTTGTAAATTTATTTTGATGAAGATAGTTATTAACAGAGATTATTGTTCAAACCACAATCCAATTTTTAGATGTCATTAACGAAAATGATAAAATATTATTATATTAAAATAATTTATTACATTTAATATCATCAAAATTAACAAAATAACATATATATTTAAAATAATAAAAAATAATTTAAAAAATAAAAGATGTTACTATTTTTAATCTTATTTGTGAAATTAAATAATGTATAAAAAATAATTTAATTAACAATATTATTAATTTATTATTAAATTTGGTTTTAGTTAATGAAAACATATTATAAGAAATTGACAATAATTATATTTTTTCTTGATTATTTAATTTTAACAAAATTTGACAATTTTGAAAAAAAAACTTGGAGTTGTTTAAATAAATAGTATTCCATGATATCTCATTCGAATGTTTTTGTACTTTACAGATGCCATCGCATTTATCCACGTGGCAAATTATAGATATTCCCGAAATAACGAGTACTATAAAAAAAAGAAAAAAGGAAAAGAATGGAAATGAAAAAGCCACGAAAGAGTAACAAGACAGTGGGAAGGAGACAGGTACTTTGCCACTCTTTTTTTCCTTTCCTCATCCCTTGCTAAAACCAAAAGCAAAAGCGATCCTCCGTGAACGCAACCACACCCGAACATGCCACCGGAAGACAACCAGATTCCTTTGTTATCTGACCAGGACTCCGACCAGGATGTCGCGTATGAGTCCGGTGAAAAAGTCCACATCGTCGGGATCAATGAACTGGACGAGGAAGGCTCATTGGTTGTCCCACCCTTTTCCTGGAAAAAGCTATGGCTTTTCACTGGACCGGGTTTTTTAATGTCAATAGCGTTTTTGGATCCTGGGAATTTAGAAGGGGATCTTCAAGCCGGAGCTATAGCTGGTTACTCCCTGCTGTGGCTGTTGATGTGGGCTACTGCTATGGGGTTGTTGGTTCAGCTGTTGGCGGCTAGGCTTGGTGTGGCGACGGGGAAACACTTGGCTGAGCTGTGTAGAGAAGAGTATCCGACTTGGGCTAGGATGGTTTTATGGGTAATGGCAGAGATGGCTTTGATTGGAGCTGATATCCAGGAAGTGATTGGTAGTGCCATTGCTATTAAGATTTTGAGTAATGGTGCTTTGCCTTTGTGGGCTGGTGTGGTTATTACAGCTTGTGATTGGTAAGTATTCTTTTTCTTTTTAACTTAGTTTGATGGCATAGATATCAAATTTCAAGCTTTAATAAGTAATTAAAAAACTCAATTCATCTGATCAAATTGTAAAAGTAGGAGTTTTTAAAGTTATAGTTTTGTCAAATCCAATTTAAATTCATTTATTTTCTTATATTTTGGAAGTAGCTCGCCAGAACATCATAAAAACTTAGCGCAGTATGCTCACCTGGTTCTTCCTGTCTTTGCATTGTTACAGTTTTATCTTCTTGTTTCTTGAAAACTATGGAGTGAGGAAGCTGGAAGCATTTTTTGCAGTCCTCATTGCAACTATGGCAGCCTCATTTGCTTGGATGTTCGGTGAAACAATACCCAGTGGCACCGAACTTCTTCTTGGTGAGGAACTCCCTTTCATTGTAGGCTGTAACATTTTTTTTGGTTCTCTTTCTTTTCCTTCTTTTCTCTATATGTTTAATAAATTTCATACCTTATTGCAGCTGACTGATGATTAAATGTTTTCATATTTGCAGGTATTTTGGTTCCAAAACTAAGCTCCAAAACCATACGGCAGGCGGTGGGAGTTGTGGGCTGCATTATCATGCCTCACAACGTATTCTGGCACTCTGCTCTTGTGCAATCACGAGAAATTGATCGCAGCAAGAAAGGCCGGGTGCAAGAAGCTCTCAATTATTACTCAATAGAGTCCACTGTGGCACTTATAATTTCCTTTATAATTAATCTGTTTGTTACGACTGTCTTTGCCAAGGCATTTTATGGTACAAAACTAGCCAGTAGTATTGGCCTTGTGAATGCAGGGCAGTATCTTCAAGAAAAATATGGAGGTGGATTATTCCCGATTTTATATATATGGGGAATTGGATTGTTAGCAGCTGGACAAAGTAGCACAATTACTGGCACTTATGCCGGACAGTTTATCATGGGAGGTTTCCTAAACCTGAGATTGAAAAAATGGCTAAGAGCATTAATCACAAGGAGTTTTGCAATTATTCCTACTATTATAGTTGCTCTTATTTTTGATACTTCTGAAGCAGCGCTAGATGTCTTAAATGAATGGCTTAATGTGCTTCAGTCAATTCAGATCCCTTTTGCTCTTATCCCACTTCTTTGTCTGGTATCCAAGGAGCAAATCATGGGGACCTTCAAAATTGGCCTTGTGCTCAAGGTATGCCGCTAATTTCCATGTTTTGCGCCTTGCTAATATGTTAACTTGGCTTGCCTACCATAGTTCTAATCTAATTCACTAGCTGGCGCCTAAAATTCTCTTCCCATATGATGCTCTATTTTTGCTGTGAAATTGTTTGATTTGAATGCATTTGTACATCTGCTGCCGTAAGTGATGTTGCCTGTGGCATGAGTTACTATTCTATTGGTAAACTTTGATCAGTGGCTGTTTGTCTTGCTGAGCTGCAGATCATGATCAGTTCTTATTTCAGAAGAGCTCATTGCTTTTTGTTTGATAAAATCTGAAATCAGGTTATTGATAAAGGTGTTGCGACAAAATAGTAGTTAACCTCCTACCTTCCTTTTTAGCAGGGGAGCAAAAACAACTTTTTTTGTCTAAAAAGAAATTGCCACTTGAGAGTTCTAGATTCAGTACATTTTCCACTCATGTAAACTGTTATACATCTCCTTGACATTATAGATATATCTGAACTTGTTTTGGATACTTGGTCATGAACCGGGTGCCTGTACTGTTTCATTATGCCAAGCGCCAACTACTGATTTATGCTAGCTTATAAATTCCACACATTTGGTTATCAAGATCTTCATCCCTGCATCAATTTACCAAAATTTCCCCAATTTTCAAGCTCCACATGAGTTCGTGTCTAAGATTTGTAAGAGTTTTGGTTCTTTCTCTCTTCTGCCTTCCAGAGGAATTAGGGAGACATGGGAATGGAAATTCACTGAGATAATTTGCCATATCAACATTCAAGCTATGTGGATTAGTAGGCATTTAACTTCTGTGGTCTAGAGATTCTTATTATCCCTTGTTTACTTGCCTTGACTGCTGTAGATCCTATGAAATCAAGAATTTGCGTCACTTCTTTTCTGTAGGAAACCCATGCTTAGCTTTTGGCTTCCATCTTATAATTTTGTGCTTCTGTTTTTGTTTATGCAGTTTAATTTTCCCTCTTCTTAAACTTTCCCCTCTATCTTTTGCAGACAGTTGCATGGCTTGTGGCTGCGATGGTGATAATTATTAATGGATATCTTTTGCTTGACTTCTTCTCTTCCGAAGTCACTGGTGTAATGTTCGCAAGTGTAGTGTGTGCATTTACGGGTGCATATCTCACCTTTATAATATACCTTGTTTCTCGGGGTTTTACTTTATCTGCTTGGCGCTGTTCGGTACCCTCTAAACAGACACAGGGAATTGAGTGATCAGTCTTGGACACGAGATCAGAAGCAGGAAATGCTTACTGCCAATTGTTTTAGGTTAGGGACCATCAAACACTATTTTTCACAGATCTCAAGTCCTCTACTTTAAAGCAATCCTTTTTGCGAATGGATCCTTATAGGGACTTTACGTACAAAGTTCATTTTAGTAGCTTACTTTGTCTCAATTATTGTTTCAAACAACGCAGTTGTTTAGTTTCCATATTATCGTTGAAGAATGTATTTATCATATCCTGCTGTATACAGAGGATTGGAGAGAGCGATGCCCTAAATATAACATTCTTTTGAAACATTTGGAGGAGCCAAACTATGTTATTTCGATAATGTACCTGAAATTTTGTTCAAGCTGGCTATATGTGAACCAGCTTTGAACAAACATGTAATTCTATTGATTTACTGATGGATTTGCTACATTTTTAGCATTCTTTTAATCTTGAACTTTTACCTTTCCTTGTTCTTTACCGTTGACGCCTGCTAATTTTACCAGTAATTTGTGGCAAATGGCAATCCAAGGAAGCTAAAACTGGAAACTGAGGTGGGGAGCCTGGGAGTTACGGAAATTTAGGCTGTTCAAATTGAGCTCAATATTACGAAACAAACGGACTAAAACCCAAAGAAGTTTTTTGGTTATAGGAAGAAAGTAGGAGATTTTGGTAAACAACACCAGCGGAAGAAGTCAAGACCCAATGGTGGATTTCGAGGATTTCGTGGACCTCCTAGTAGGCCAGTGCCACCTGTTTTTAACGAGAGGGCGCCACATGCAGGAATGCCTGGAAGGTATCCTTACGCGGGTCCTAACCCATATAATTATTAAATTAGCAAACGAATCAAATATTAACAAATAAATATATGTTTATAATTTTTTTGTTTTATTTTTAAAAATATTTAGATATTATTCATATTCGATAAAAAATTATTTAATTTATTTAAATAATAAAATATTAAAATTCGTTTATATTTAATTTAATTAAGTTAAATAAATTTATTTATAAATAAAATAACTAAATATGTTTACAAATATATATAAATAAATATATTTATGAATAATAAATAAATTTAAACGAGTAAATTCCAAACAAATATAAATAAACTCAAATGAATATAAACAAAATTTTAAAAATAAAATTAAGATAAATGATAAAAATATAATTTTATTAATATTATTATAAACGAACAATAAATAAATAATAAACGAACAAATTTTAAATAAATTTTAAACGAATTTAATCACAAATATAAATAAATCAAATAAATATCTATTTATATTTAATTTATTTAATAAATAAATAAAAAATATAATTTAACATTATTTATTAAATTTAATAAATAAATAAAAATAAAAAATATGCACAAATAATTTATCTAAAATTTTATTCGTTTAAATCCCTAATAATTGTCAAGTACCGAACCAACCTGCTTGTGCTCGTCAAGCCAATGATCAAAGATTATACTACTATTCTCAAGATGACAGAAGTCCAACTCCCTCTTACAATGCCAGCTACATCCAACTACGGAAACTACAGTGATAGCGGATTGCAACCATCACAGCCGCCGTATATATAGTTCTTGATAGAAAAGTTGACCCTAGATGCATGATTAGTTTACATCAGATTTTTAGCCATTCTGTGGTGCTAACTGCTAATTTTGGCCCCCACCCCTAACTTTTTTTTTTTCCTAAAAATTCTTAACTTAACACATTTTCTAAAAGCTTCTAATGCCTTAAAAACTTATTAGATATGCTAACGTAGGACATGTATTTTGATTACGTCTTTCCCTGTTGAGTCCCATTATCATGCAAGAAATTGCATTCTTTTTTTTTTCATTGGCATGTAACAAATTGTCTTACAAATTACTGGCATCATTCGGGAGGAGAATTAGGTTCAGACCAAGTTTGAAGATATGCTTAATTATCTCTCTATGTTTTTTAGTGCAACATGTTCCCGAAATGTCTGCTTCACAGTCGTTAAAGAAAACGAAAAGCTAAAACGGCACCGTCTACTTAATGAGAAGCGTTTATTAATATTTTATTAGGTCCAAGGAAGTTTGTTGGAGAAAAAAACCGATGCCCAAAATTCCAATCAAAATATTCGTAAAGGAATTCCAAAATGACGATAATGCCCCACTCCTACTCTCCAGCTAAGCAAAGCAATCTTTGCAAAGGACAAAACAAAAAATATTTAACTAAACCCCCAAATATTTAATCCCCAAAAATTGGAAAAAAAAAAAAAAAAAGCCTGAAGACCCAGCAACAGAATAGCGAAATCTGGGTTTTTGTCTTTTTTTTTCCTTTTTTTTTTTCCTTATTACAAAGATTAAGGGACCCAAAAAAAGGAAACCCAAAATTCAGAGCTACTTCAGGTACCATTTCTTCAATATCTTTCTGTTTCCTTTTTCATTTACTTTTTTTTTTTTTTTGGCTTTGAAATCTCTCTTTATTTTTTAGTTTAGTTACTTTTAATTTTGATATATGCATTTGGGCTCTTGTTTAACGACTTAGAGAATCAAAGCCGGCGTTTGGGGTTACTTGTAAAGATCATAGACCCATCAAAATTGTTGAAAGATCTTGATTGAGGTGTCTCTTATTCCCTTTGCTATCATTTCCTTGCAATTTCTGAATATTTTGGCTAATTACTTATTTGGACTTTTTTGTTTTTGAAATAATAAGGAAACGTATTTGATCTAATTACTTTCTGTATGATCATGTTGGTTGATAGTATGAAATGGAAAGGCTAAATGGGTTTCTGGGTAAATGAGATTTTAAGAAGGTCTGAGGGGGTTTTAGGGTTAATTTTAGTTATTAGTTTGTTTAGCTGTTGTGAGAGTGCAAAAAACGGCTTCAAATTGGATTTTCAAAGAGTAATTATTTTTTATGACTATAACACGAATATGTATGCGTGCCAAAATCATCAACGTATCAAAATTGATTTGATTAAGTTCTGATTTTACTATGCTGTTATTGGGATCATATTATGTTTGATTTGGAGAGGTGACTGCTTTTATTATTTTTTTAGGCTTACCTTAATTACGTTTTGATGGATGCTAGGAAGATTATCTGCATAATAAACTTTGAAAGGAAACTTTGCTGTAATTTCAGAGGGTGTTTTGGTGATAAATATTATATTGAATGTTTAAAGTTTCATTGTACTTACATTTAATTTTTGTTTTCATTCTTAGTATTTTAAGTTCGTTAAATCTTGATTTAATATTTTGATTCTGTATAGGGATTGCTAGTTGGCAAAGTTGAGATTTCAAGAATCTGTGGTTCTTGTTATCTAGCTAGTGTAGCTACATAGGCTATGATATGGATATTCAAAAGGGTTTTCTTCAGTTTCATGGAATAATATGGTTTTCCAACGATCAGTAATTGAAAAGAATTTTTCTGTTAAAATTTACGAGAAAAGGTATGTACTATGTCTTTACTTTATCTGGACTTTGCTCTTTCACTTTTTTGCTTCAAACTTTGCAGATTAATTTATGCATTTTGTCCCTATATCAGTTTTGCAACAAAAGAACTGTGATGATAGCAGTGTTGGCAGAATATGTGATTGCCCTAGTTCAGTGATGATTTTTCTTTAGGTTAAGTTGAATGATGAGAAAAGAATTAGGCAATTGAACCAAAGTAATTAGGCTGAAAGCTTTCTCCAGTTGGTTCATGTCATGATTTATGCTTGAATCGACCTTCTTGATTTGTGTTGGAGGTTTATTGAGCATCATTTTCTTTGGTTATTTCTTTAGTTTCTCTACTCTTCCTTTCTTTCTTTTCTGGTTATGCTCAATGATGATATTTTGAGATGAATCTTTGCATTTTCTTTGATTGGTTTGATAACATTGAATGTTAAGCTCATCTATGGGATGTCCTTCGCTGTATATGATTGCTACTTTTTAAGCCTGCAAGCGCACAGATCGCCATCAAGTAATAAAGTTATGAATGAGTATTGTTCCCTTGAGGATTAGCTAATGGGTGCTTAGAAACCAATTACCAAAATTAATCTTTTTGGCCTTATATTTAGATACTTCAAAGGTTGGGTGGAGATTGGTTAAAACAAAACTGAGGCATTCTAAAATTTCTTGGAAATGAAGTGTAGGCCGAATGGGTAAGCAAATGGCGAGAGTGAAGCCAATTAACTAACAAGGGCCAAACAAAGCTAGTTGAACTTAAGAAACATAAAATCGAATGCAATGATGCTATGGAGGCCGATTAAACTGCTACACAAGATGATTACTTGCTAGCACTTGATGTTGCTGAATATAAAAGGAACAAGGAAAATAAATTTGCAAAAATGTAAATGAAATGGAAGGCAAGAAAACTGCAAGGTGATTAAACCTTAAGCAAGTAAACGGCATAACATAGAAATAGGAAATGAACTTGAACTTTAACTGCTTGAAATGTAAATGAAAGAGCTGTAAAAGAACTTGTATTAAAAAGGAGAAAGCTTGAAAACAAGGGGTGTTTTGGCTAGTCTGTCACCTTGGCCGAACTTAACTAAGAAAATACAAGAAAACTTAGATCTAAACCGAAACTAGAAAAGAAGAGAGGAATGGAGAAAATGGGATGCTCTACAAGTTAGCTAAAGAGGCCTATTTATAGTACAAGGCCATGGGTAGGGGGATGAACCTAGAAATTTTGGTTCTAGTTAAAACTCATTTAAATTCAAAAAGTGTTCTTGTTTAGCTAAGGTTGAAATGCTGACTAGGAAAGAGATTGTTGAGTTGGATTCTTGTGTGGCCAAATGGTGAGCTTGGATTGGTTCACTGGTGCTGTTCTTGCTTAGGTGTCCATGCCATGCCAATTGCATTTGAATTTTAAATGGAGATATGAAGTAGATTTGGCCATTTTGAATTCTTCTCCCAATCTTGCTTGATTGGTTTCACTTGAGTTCAAACTCTTATGGAATTTGAAAGAATCCTCATGCACCACTCTTCTTTGACTTGGCCGAATACACTTGCATGATTTTGGGCTTCTTGGGTTGGCATTGCATGTGGATTTGGATCAATTCTAGGCTTGTCACCTTGGCATGATTTTGGGTTTGCATTTTTTGCATGTACTGCAGAATGGATATGTTGAATTCCTTGGGCTTTGGCTGAACGCTAGTCAACCACCTTTGCATGAATTTTTGAATTTCATGCAAACCATGCAGAACATGCAAACTCTTAGGGCTTTTCGATCCAAAGTTAGGTAGAATGCCCGAATTATTCATATACACGTAAAAAAACAAGAAATTAAGCACATTAAGGGAAAAATGGTAAAAATTCATCAAAGATCACAAAAATTTTTTAAATTTAGTATAAAATTACAGTCATCAGTATGCAAAGAGATGTACTGGAGGGTGATCGTTACATTGAAAATCACTGATCCTTTTGTAGGGTATTTTTTTGTTGCAAATACCACTACATGACATATGATTATTTGAAATTCTGGAATGACATTAAGTGAATGGAAAAAAATTGATAACTGAGAGACAAACTTGGCTACTCTAAAATAATGTGGGCTGTAGGCCAGCTATCATGAACTTTAAGAAGATAATATTACTTTGAAGTTACTGACATGTTGGAATATGTCAAACAATTAATTTTTTCCAAATAGTTTTTAAAACCTTGTACCTTATGAAATATTTTGGTACATCATCTAGTGATTATTTTATGTTACCCTGAATCTTGTCATCTTAATGCAATAATATGACTTCATTTGTTTTACATCTCATGTGGGACTTCAAACCTGATGAATTGATTAGGATATGGTTTGCATGCTATACATGGTAGTTTGCCTATTATTTTTTTCAGTTGTTCCTTCTCTACTCTTCTTTCTTATTTGTGGCCCTCTTACTTTTTTTTTTTTGTTGTTGACACAGATCATATGGAGATATCTATGTTAAAAGCACTTCTTAGCAACATTTCCTCATTTTTAAATTTGTCATCTTCGGAGAACATTAACTTAGAACCAGTTCAGAAGTTCTACCTGAGAGCAGAAGAGATACTAAAGTTGTTGAAGCCGATTCTTATCGCAATTGTTGATTCAGAAATTACTTCTGATGAAGTGCTTACCAAGGCATTTGAAGGATTGGGTCTCTGTACAGAAGAATTGAGAGAGCAATTTGAAAGCTGGCAACCCCTTTTGAGTAAAGTTTACTTTGTAAGTTAAAGTTATATTTTCAGTTCACAACATTACTTGGCAATTTTAGTTCACTAGTGGCAAGAAGTACCTATCTAACCTTTTAGGTATTGGCGTACTCCTGATATAGTAAGGCTTTGATCAATTACTCTTGTCAGCATTAATATTTCCTTGTGAGATGTTTGTTGTAGATTATTGTTGTCATTTTACACTAAATGATTGTGCAATAACTAGTCAGACATATGTTCTGCCTATGTGGTCTATTTATGTTCTCTTTTTCTTCTCATCTCTTATGGTTATTAGAACTTTATCATGTTTTTTTGTTAGAGCAATTATTGGATTGTATGGCTTTTTGGAATAAGTTTAGCCTCTAAGTTGTGATTCTTGAATGTTTGATTATATTCTGGTGGAAATTGCTATAGATGGGTGCTGTTTTAGGAACAAACTATTAGTCAATTAGTGTGAGCCTCTATTGTTAAAGCACTTGGATAACCATCTTCTCTTCCACTTAATTTCTAGGTTCTGCAAGTTGAGTCATTAATATCAAAGATTCGAAATTCTAGCCTGGATATATTCCAGTTCTTGAAGTCTTCCCCTCAGCATCTGCCTGATGAATTGAGTTCAGCATCTCTTGAGGTAATTTATGACCAAAAATTATTGAAGCTTTTACATTTATTTAAAGCTTGTACTCGAGTTGTGTTATAAATAGAGCATACCTATTATATTCTCTCGGTGATTACCAAAATGTTATTACTCAGATGAAAAGTCATCTATCGGAGAATGAATGGCATCTAACATACAGTTTTGAGATGTGAGAAAATAAATAGCTGCTCTTTTGATTCAGATTTCTGGGTTTAACACTAAAAGAGAATCCACATTTCAGGATGTCTAACAATTGGCATGATTGATTGCAGCATTGCTTGCAGAAAATTAAGCATGTGGGATATGAACAAACTTTGTCTGTCATTAGGGAAGCCATAAGGGATCAAGTGGATAGTGTTGGACCAAGCTCAGAAATACTAGTGAAAATTGCGGAGAATTTGAGCTTAAGGTCAAACCAGGAGATTCTTATAGAGGCTGTGGCCCTTGAAAAGTTGAAGGAGAATGCTGAACAAGCTGAAAAAACTGCTGAAGCTGAGTTTATTGATCAAATAATTGCTCTTGTAACTCGCATGCATGACCGCCTTGTCTCACTAAAACAATCTCAGACCTGTAGCCCAGTTCCCATACCTGCTGATTTCTGCTGCCCTCTTTCCTTAGAGCTAATGACTGATCCTGTGATTGTGGCATCGGGACAAACCTATGAGCGGGCTTTCATCAAGAAATGGATTGATCTTGGGCTCACTGTGTGCCCCAAGACGCGGCAGACTTTGGCTCATACCAATCTTATACCTAATTACACAGTAAAGGCACTAATTGCAAACTGGTGTGAGTCAAACAATGTGAAGTTGCCTGTTCCCATGATGTCCACGAGTTTAAACCAGCCCTACCCCCTTCTTGTGAATGCAGAGTTTGGCCTGTCAAGGGATTCAAATAGTCATCCACATTCTAGAAGCAGCCAATCAATGTCTCCTGAGTCACGGTCTACAGGTCAATCTGGTAAGAACCTACTGACCCCCAGTGGACTTCATCAGGAGGGAACCTCCCCACTGCATCCACGGTCTACCTCAGAGGATTCCTTGCCAGGAACAGCTGGAAATGGAGAGGATCTGGATGTTGCAAGAATATCAGTAAATTGTGCTGAAGACAGGTCAAACTTGGAACAACAGGATAGTGATTCAGTTGGCCAACCCACTATGTCGCCTTATAGTAAAGAATTTCATAATGCTGGACAGTCATCTAAGAACCATACAAGATCCGCTTCAGCCTCTAGTATGCTTTCTAATTCAGATTTTCCTCGAGGGGCAGTGGGAGATGCCAATGGGACTTCTGAGGGGTCAACTCATCTTGCTGCCTACAGTAGCGATGGTTCTGGAGAGGTGAAATCTGACCCGCAGCCTGCAGCAAGCTCAGCCAACCCACAGAGAGAACCTGAGTTCCCTCCTCGACTGTTGGATGCACGATCTCGAAGCCAAATAATCTGGCGCCGTCCATCAGAGAGATTCATTCCAAGGATAGTTTCTTCTCCTGCTATTGAGAACAGGGCTGACCTTTCTGGCATTGAAACTGAGGTCAAAAAGTTGGTAGAGGACTTGAAGAGCACTTCAGTTGATTCTCAAAGAGAGGCCACAGGTCAACTCAGGTTACTTGCCAAGCACCATATGGATAATCGGATTATAATAGCAAACTGTGGGGCCATTAGCTTGTTAGTTGATTTGCTTCGTTCACCAGATACAAAGACTCAGGAAAATGCTGTTACGGCACTTCTTAATTTATCAATTAATGATAACAATAAAACAGCTATAGCTAATGCAAATGCAATTGAGCCTCTGATTCATGTCCTTGAGACAGGAAGTCCTGAAGCTAAAGAAAACTCAGCTGCCACTCTCTTCAGCCTCTCAGTCATTGAGGATAACAAAGTTAAGATAGGAAGGTCTGGGGCAATCACGCCTCTTGTTGATTTATTGGGGAATGGTACTCCTAGGGGAAAGAAAGATGCAGCTACAGCCTTGTTTAATCTGTCAATATTTCATGAAAACAAGGGCCGGATTGTGCAAGCTGGTGCTGTAAGACACCTTGTGGAGTTGATGGATCCAGCTGCTGGAATGGTTGATAAGGCAGTTGCTGTTTTGGCAAATCTTGCTACAATTCCTGAAGGGAGGACTGCAATAGGTGTGGAGGGTGGGATTCCCGTGCTGGTCGAGGTTGTTGAGTTGGGTTCAGCGAGAGGAAAGGAAAATGCCGCCGCTGCTCTTTTACAGCTCTGCACAACCAGTAATAGATTTTGCAGTATGGTGCTCCAAGAAGGAGCTGTTCCACCACTAGTGGCCTTGTCCCAGTCTGGCACCCCCAGAGCTAAAGAGAAGGTATACTGCTTCTGCTAGGTTTTCTATATCACTTTCTTTCTTCTACCTTTTCGGCAAATAATATCATAAGCTTCTGTTGGTTGCAGGCACAGGCCCTTCTGAGCTACTTCAGAAACCAACGACATGGTAATGCTGGAAGAGGCTGAAAGTAGGAAAACAACCTTCATTGCCATCCGAGGTTTTGGGTCTATACAGTTTGTGTACATTTAATGTTGCAAATAATGCATGTGAAGATTTTGTTGCTTGCATTTACAGGGTTTGTTGTAGAGAAAAAAAAAAAAAAAATTGTGGAGGATTTGATTGAGTCCTCTTGTGACACTTTTTTATATGTGAAATTGTGAATGTGGGAAAAGAATTTCATACATGCGAGTCTTTCAAGTCTTTGCAACGAGCTTGGGCAGGATGAGAACCGATGAACAATCTTTGTCCTGGTTGATGCTCCATCATTATTTTTTGACTCACTGATTTTCAGAAACTACTACTAAATATTCAGACTGATTTGTAAGGTATGTTTCTTTGCAGGCAACGAAGAGCAGGGAATTAATGATTTATTTTCCATGATTTTGAGAAATAATACTTGTTGAAAACTAAATCCTATTTCGGATTTTACTGTTACTTCATGTCGCTTTTAAAATAAATATATGTATTACACTAATTTGTTTTCTAGATTTTATTTTCCAAGGGGCTAAATTTTAGAAAAATAAGAAACATGAAAAAAATGCATTTTTCTATTTATATATTTTTATATGAAAAAAATGAAATATATTTTTAAAATAAAAATTAGAGTAAAATATATCATTGGTACTCGATTATAGTTGTGTTTTTAGAATGATTATTTAACTTTTAAAATTTTTATTTTAGTCAATATCAGTTACTTTCTAACAATGTGTTGACATGGCATGTTCCATTGACAAGTCATTGTCAGTACATTGTTGGATCCTAATCGTTAAGAGATAAAAAAAATTATTACTTAAATTTTAGTGATTAAATTAAAAATTTTATTGATTTAATAATTATTTCTAAAAAATTATAATAGAGTGACCAAAAATATAATTTATCCTAAAAATTATGTATTCATTGTTGATTTGTATATTATATTCGGTATGAAATTATATATTTAATTTCGTAAACAGAGAAAGCAAAATTTTTTTCAAAGGAGTGGATAAGGGAATTTTACTTTTAAAAGTGGCCCAAAACAGCCCAAATGATTAGGGCCAAGGCTCAAAAGAGAAATCACGTGGGGACGGATCACTCCTTTATTTGCTATGGTCCATTGATCTTTTCTCCTCAACACTCACACCCTCGCAAATTCCCTTTTATTAATTATTGTTATTTAGATTTCGATTTTCTTACCACTCAAAAAAAAAAAAAAAACAAAAACCGTCGTCACCGGCGGCAGCGAACATTCTCCCGCGGTGACTTGGCTTCCTAGTCCACCAATCAAAGTTCACAGCTGGAAAGAGACTCGAATGCCAGGTTCTCCTTTTCCTCTTCTCTGTTCCCTGTTCTGCGGTTTAAGGTTTCGCGATTTATGTTGATTTCAATGTGTAAATGTTGGTTTTTCCTCTGTCTCCTTTGACCGAAAGTGTAGGTTTTTTTTCTTTTATTCTTCTAACTTGTTATTTGTGGAAAAAAAATCGATTTTTTTGTTTATTATTAGTTTGTTTATGTTTTTCAATCAGCTTATTCAAAATGGTAATGTTGAAATTATTGATGTGAATTTTGCAGGGAGTTAGTAATTAACTGAATTATAATGAATTGAAGGAGTCTTTCTGGTTGTTATTATTATGGGCCTTGACTCTGAGCCTAAAGACAAGTCGAAAACAATGATGGAAGTGGTTTCGAGTAATAACGAAAATGGAAACTTGCCTCATGATTCGAAAGATAAGTTTATGCATTGTGTGAGTAATTGCGAGGACCACAACTTTGGTGAAGAAACTTTGTATGGAGTAGGACAAGCAAAGATATCCCAAGGAAACGAGGATATGGAGATTAACATAACTGAATGCACAAATTCTGTTGTGGATAGGTTGGCTGTAGTTGAATGTCAGGATGCCACCGAGAATTCAAGTTCTTTTGGTGGGACGGTGTCAGGGGGTGAGAATGATTCGGCGATAAGTGATGCTGAAGCTCAATCAGCATTATGTGGTGTCAGTCCATTGGGATCAGCGTTTGATGGATTGTTTCAAATGAGGTATTTTTTTTTGTAGTTTGAACTATTTTGTTTTTTGTGTTAGTTTATAAACTTATCTGGGAGATTGGTCGTGATGAATGATGATTGATCCTTAAACCTTCCACTGCTGTCCCAACTATTAAGGTTTCTGCGTTTTTTCCTTTTTTTTTTTTTTTGAAAATTTAGAATAACTTTTAGGGCTCATTTGATTCACGGAATCTTGGATTTCTGGGGAAAGTTTGATATCTGGGGTTTTGTTTGATTTTCAGAGTATCTCATTATCAAATTCACTCGTTTGGTTGGAGATAACCATTCATTTTGTTTTAACAAAAAAAACCCAAACAACAACTGATGCCTTAAACAGCAAAGGAAAAGAAAGATTTTAATTTTTTTTAATTAAATATATCTAATTGTGGTGTTTAACTAGACATCAAGCCATAATTATTGTATTAAAATATAAAAAAAATCAATTATGACGCTTGGAAGAGTTGAACGCTATATTTGTTTTTGTAAATATGTTAGAAAAAGTATCAAATTAGGCATTTGTTCAAAGAAATGCCTTATTTACTTTTGTAAAGATTTTGAAAGATTATTTATGAAATAAGGCGTTTGTAAAAAGGAAACACCTTATTTGAATGGATCAAATATGGCGTTTCTTCAAAGAAATGCCTTATTGGATGCTGTTGTATAAATTCTAAAAAAAAATATCAAATAAGGTGTTTGTAAGAAAAAACACCTTAATTAATATTAATTAAGGTATTTTTTTCCTACAAATGTCTTAACTCTCATATATTAAAACTGAATTAAAAATAAGACAAATTTTTTTAAAAAAAATTAAAACTAAGTTTTAGATTTACTTTTCAAAAGGGCAACGGATATATGACAAATTTTTTATTCAGGTTAAATTTGGAAATAAAATAATTTTTCCTTCGGAATCCTAAAATACTAGAGGGAGGGGTGGGTTTTTTATTCTGAAACTTTGGGTACTGTTAGAAATCTGACATTTTCCTTCGTAATCGAATTATCCTAAATCAAATATGAAAAACAAATATCCATCATCAAGATTTCAATGAAAAATTTGTGGATTCTCTTTAACCAAACGCACTCTTAGAAATTTAAAATTGCTAAGGTTATGTGTGAAGAACAATTTTCATTTTGAAAATTTTTCAGCTCTCATTTATTTGTTATTTTACTGATATTTAATGAAAAGTTTTCAATTTTGTGGTTTATAAAAAATCACTACAAATGTACTACTTAAAATCATATTGATGCTCCTTTCAAAAAAATTATATTGATGCTTGCTGAAAGAATTATTGTTTCCACTGTTTTGGCTGGCAAAGTAATGGTAAATAATAAACTGTCCGTTACTATCTTACCCTTATGCGAAGTGTATATTTTTGTACAATTTGATGTCCAATTTGTTGCTTTTTTTAGTTTTTTTTATCTTTTTCCTAAATTTTCCAGGAAGAGAAAGTTGACAGATCATTGGAGGAGGTTTATACATCCCCTTATGTGGCGGTGTAAATGGTTAGAGCTGCAGCTTAAGGAATTTAAGTCTCAGGCATTGACGTATGATAAAGAACTTGCAGAATATGATCAGAGAAAGAAGTTTGAATATGAGAAGTTCACATTGGAAGGGGTTGACGTGAAGTCAAAACCTTTTTCTTGTCAAATTCAGAGAAAAAAAGCAATGAAGAGGAGGAAAAGAAAGCGAGTTGAAGATACTGCTGATTTAGCATCTTATATGTCACATCATAGCCTCTTCTCATTTTATGGTATGAACTTCATCATTCTTCATGAAATATGTATTTGCAAGTACAAATCTGATCAGTAAATTTTCTTTGCTTCCAGAGAGTAAGAAATCTATTGTTGCTACTGCTGCTCTGGATGATGATAATGGTAATTTAGGTAAGAAGAATTATATTTGACTCGGCTTTGGTGATTTTGTAGCTTATAGATAATAGAACAAGGTTCAACAAATAACCCTTGTGATGTGTGTTTGCAAAATTGACCTCCCTTCACTACTTGAGATTTTGCCCATTTTCTTACTTGATAATTTCTGCAGGAAACAAAACAGTCAACAGCAATGATGACTTTGGGTTTAATGATGGATTGTCAAGTCTTGAATTCAGGGATGGTGATACTTGGTCTGAACAGATCCTTAAAAAGATTGATCTGGTTCAATCACAAGTTTGCAAACTAAAGACCCGAGTTGACAAGGTGGTGAATGAAAGTCCTCGAAAGTTCGCTTCCATTAATGCATTAACTGGTTCTAGAAATCGTGCTTCTCCATCTGAGAGTGGAGATAGAATCCCAGTTAAATCTCAATGTGCCTCATCCCAGCATCTATCTGAGGGTAACATGGGAGATTTTTTTATGCCTGGAAGTGCAGTTTCAAGTCATGGAGAGGTGATGCCTTTTCCTGATATTATTGAGGGCACAGGTCAGCATCTTGCTGGGATTTCTTATGAAAATGTGAGTTCTCCTCTTTTGACATATTCTTCTTCTTCTTGATTGGTTGATCTTTAGATTTTCTCTTCCATCATTTTTTTATTGCTAACAATTCTTCTCTTCTTTTAAGGTTTACACTTTATTCCTTTGCCATTGCTAAAGGCCGTAGTAGAGGACAACAAAGGATTGTACTTTGTAATTAGATTTTTGGTTTTATTCTTTGCTTCTGCTAGTGCTGATCCTGCTAAAATGTTATTTTATTTTTATCTATGAATAATGACTGAGAAAGAAAGTTTTTCATTTGCACATCTAATATGAAAGGAGAAAATCCTCCTTGCTTTTCCCTTCCTCTTCTTGCAATGCCCTCTTTACTTGTTTGGTTAGTATTTCACACTATTCTATGATCCCTGTTTTTCTGTAGTCAGGTTTCTTTTTGAATTTTTTTATGAAAAGATGTTATGAATATTAGCTAGTTTTGGATTCCAAATATGTATTTCAATCATCTCGTTTTCATTTATAATTCAAAGTGATCTTCATTCTATCTGCAGACCGAGGATGATGTTTTGATACATAACCAGGCTGCCAAGGAAGAGTTGTTTAATTTTCGAAGTGGTTTAACTCAGCAGTCAGAGGAGCCGCAGATACCAATTGAAAAGCCTAAGCCTGTTTCTACTGTTCTTGCCCCAGGAGATGACCTCCCTACAAACCCTTCTGTTCAACTAAATGTGAAATTATCTTCAACTTCCAAGTCAAAGCGCCCTAACAACAAAAGGAAGAGAGGGAAACGAAAATCAGACACAAGTAGGTGGAAGAGATTATCAGGTTAGCTAAATTTATTAAGTTGGGAATTTGTATCTGTATGTGTTCAAAGCAAACAACTTCTGGAAGCAGTGGTAAACTTTTCATGCTCAATGTCTATTCTCCAATATTCTTGTTTCATGTTTCAAGGATGATCTGTACGTGCACTTCTCGCCCTGATGGGAACATTGTCGTTCAGTTTAGATGATGTGCGGTCTCTGACTACAAAGTCATCAAACGAAGTGCTGTCTTTAAGTTACGTGGGTGTTTTCCTAACCCTTTTGGTTAGTAAATTATCCTCAAATGAAGCCCCTGGCCAAAAAACCAGCAACATTCGAAGTAAATTGCCCTGCTACAAAGAGTCTTCGCAGTTAAGCGAAAACCATTAGATTTATCCAAGCAATGCACTTATATTTTTGTAAGACAAGAAAAGCTCTCTTGTCCAATATTTGACTTCTTGGGATAACAGTATGCATATATGCATGCTATTGCTAATGATGCTAATTGACATTAGCTTTGTAAATTACAATTTTGTATAAAACCTACGACATCTTTTTTATATTGCTGTGTGAGGTTGACTGAGGCAAGCTTGAGATCACATGTTTCTTCTTTACTTTATTTCTATTTTTTTATTTTTTACTTTCATTTTAGAAGAAGCTTCTCTGGCACGGGCTCAAGGTCTTTGGTCTCATCTCCATTAAAAGACATGGATCGGCTGGGTTCGGACTGCAGGCTTCGCCTGTAAAGCCTTCTGGACAGCTTGGAAATGACTAGGGCAATCATGGTCACTAATGGAACAAAAGCAACATCAGGAATATTCTTAATCATACTCAAATGTGGCAAAAGTTCTCCTGCTTTCTTAGCTGCCATGGCCGCCGGAGGGGTTACTATACCAGTCAAAATAGTTGTGTAATCCAGCTTGCTAAGCTTTATTTTCTTCATAAATTGAATAAACACCTCCTTTTTAGCTGCCTCTCTTTCATTTTTCCATTCTTCAAAACATTTCTGAAATACTGATGGTGTAAGTGACACAAGATCATTTCAGGAGAGATAGTATATGGAAAGTTTAAATCAAAATAGACTGACCTCTACTTCACTGCGAGCAGGAGCATCATAATGTTTACCAGGCAATGCTGAGTTAATAACACTACAATCAATGGAAGATTGTTAAACAAAAAATCAGATAATTTTCAAATAAAAGAAATGATCAAAAACAAATAAATAAGGCGATGCCCTTGCTTTATTGTGGTCTTCATGTGTGAAGAATCCTACTTCCTAGCTTTACATATAGGCAATGTCATCTGAAAAAAGGAGAAACCGATTTTTCTTTTTTTCATGTTGATTTTATTCTACAAAATTGTGGATGAAATAGGAATTTCTTACTTCAAGGTATCAAGAATAGCAGCACGGAAATCATCGAAGTCCTTGATTTCTGTTTCAGCGAACTGTTCGTAAAGTGATTTAAACACAAAGCTTAACATCTGTGTAGATGGCAACCCTGTCATGAATAAAAAAAAAAAGTTGAGGAACATTTCTCATTTCAGGCAGGCATGAGAAGAAAAAAGATAGCATACCTTTTCCAATGAAATTCCCCATGGAATTCCCCATGTTGTACAGACTTGAATGAAACTTGAGACAATATTAGTGGATTCATTCAACAATGATATATTGTTTATATACAATGGGAGGAAAAGAGTATATGGAAACTGCAGGAAGATTGGAGAATAGCTTCTTAGTTCATTTGCTGAGTGTAAGTAAGGAATCCATCATCTGTTGCAGTTACTTTCTATCACAACCTTATTCCTGCCTTGTAATTTGCAGCTAGCAATCAGCTTCCTGGAGGAGCTACAAAAAAAGTGGTTTTTCTTGCTAGGATTATCTCAGTTTTTAACTTTGTTTATTCTTCCTCCTGCACCAGCAAGAGGTATCCTCAATATTGTTTGAACCATGTCTCAAATTTTGCCGATCTCAAACCTGGTGTAAAAAATCAAACATAGTGATAGGACTGAAGTATGCATTTTCACGAGGTGTTGGTTCAGGCGGGTCCCAAAAAGTTCTGTAAAAAATTCTTCATAATAAATTTTTGTGTCACATGCAAATCACGCCTCTTATCTTACAGAATGTGATGATGCGATAATATACGTAGAAATCTATACTTATATTCGTGAGGTACATTTTATACGGTAAAATCATGAAATTTTTAAATTAAAATAAATAATATTTTAATTAAGTACGAAATTTTTATAAATGATATATGGTATTAAAATCAGATTTGTGATTTTGTAATGTGATTGATATTTAGATATAAGTTTTGAAATTTGTGATGAAAATAAAGTTTATTAAAATAGATAAAAAAAATTAATGATAAGTTTGTATGTAATTAATTTTGGTACAAATTTTGATAAAATAGTAACGTCAAGCCCAAAATTATTAAAGGGGTGAATTTTGATATTTTGGAGATCTTATACATAAAATTGAGGTTAGATTTTTTAGTAGAGAAAAGTAACAAATATACTAATAATGATCAAACAGATCTAAAATAGACATTTTATTTCATGATATATATATATATATGTATATATATGTATATATATATATATATATATTGTTGAGTTAACAAGTCGAAGTCACAGATTTATTTGAAGGAAATAATTATAAAATTTATACATAATTAATGGGCGATAGCTATCAGCATATTGCTTTCCAAAGAAGCGGCGGATCAGAATTCAGAACCGATGGGAAGGCAGAGAATGGTGGCAGAATCAACCCTAAACTGACGAACTGATACTGGCAAAGGAATACGATACTATATATAATAAGACACAGGTGATGGATTAGGGTGAATCTGATGAGGTGTCCAAGGGCACTTGGGCTGGCCCTTGGAGTTCAACCTGTCTCGATAGCAAGGGCATTCCGACTTGTTGCCATAGGTCCCTGAAGGAACACAGTTGCATTCTCGGCAGCATATCCCACAATACTTCAAGCACCAGTCCTTGACTCCAGCCTTGGCACACCTCTCCCCGCACTTGCTATCACAGAAACCTAATAATTTTCTCTCTCACACACACAAAAAAAAAAAAAGTTTATCACAAATATATGTATATAAGTATATATATATAACCCCTCAAAAAGGATGAATTATAGTTGGTAGATTATTTTTACGTAAAATTATGTCACATGCATGCATGGGTAAGGACTAAGGAGTAAAGAACATTACGTGGAGGAGGGCCATCAAGTGTAGAAAGAGGAAGTACTACGGGCTTGGCAAAGGAGAGTTGGACAAAAGATGAGCTCAAAACCAGGGAAACAAACAACAAAGTTGCAAATATAAACTTCATTTTTGTTATTTATCCTTTGTGGGATGGATGGTAAAGGTATATAAAGCAAGGTAGAGAAAAGGGGTAACAAAAGGTCGAGTGATTTTGTGGCCCTCCAGGTGCTGCTAGTTATCATTGCTGACGGATTTGTCAGGTTTTGCCAAGGTATTTATAGAGGCGTTTTTTCATTTGGGAGTTATGGAGAAAAAGAAAGAAAAGGAAATGCTCGTGGCTGCAGCTATGGTACAGACTGTAAGCAGTAAGGTGGTCCTTTTTGTGGGGTGCGGGGACAATTGCCTCATATATAAATGCTAAGGATCGACAAGATACCTAAACCTTTTCTGCAGAGACCCTAATTCTTTTCTATTTAAGATGATCACCTGCCTCAACTCCAATCGAACCTTGCATTTTTCGAATAATGAAAACGTGTTCCTATCTTTGTAATCAATAATTAAGAAGATTGACATAGTTCTTTTTTTTTTTTTTGGTTACATCATGAGTGTAAAATCTTAATATAAGTAAAAGGGAGTAAGAAGACCTGATTTCAAACCAGGCCCTTAATGTCTTTTCAAAAACCTTTAGTCACCAGGCCAAAGGCTTGAGCATGATTGATATAGTTATTTGACTCCTTAACACATTGATCTATGACATTATGTCTGTATCAAGTGACTTATTGATAGGTTTCATTACTAGATTGTGACTTATTGTGAATTTGTGATGATGCGTTAGCATTTAGCATGTACTTCAATCATTTTCCAACCATTAAACCCATTTAAACAGATCATTTTCGATCAAGTCAATATCACATCAATACTAATTAGGTGTTCTTTGAGGTGTCCAGGCTGTTCGAGGGAGGAAATATCTGGAAAAGATCCCATAAAATCAACAAAACAAAAAACTACAGAGACAAGAAATTAGATACCACAGCAGTATAGCAAGGCCTCTCTGGTCTCTCACTCAATTCCCACATCTTGACATCTTTTTCAAACGAGGATGAGAAGCAAACTTAGCAACATTAATAGGTTCTCGATGCATATTAGTTAACACTTGTAAACGCCCTCCACTGCTAAGAACAATGCCTTTTGAGTATCCAGTTCCACTGGCAACGAACCGGTCATCTGTTGAGTTGACATGAACAGAAGTTAATTATTCAAAATCCACTGCATCAGAGCCACAACATGCGTCTCCTAGTTTGGCTGGCATATGATTAACGTTGAACAACTACAAGCAACCATTGTCAGATCCAGCTACATGCTGATTGTTCAACACAGAAGAAAACCATCTGTACTGATAGTTAAAGTTACAAGAAGCAACATAGAGCTGCCCAAGATATAATTAGGTTCAACTACCTATTTCTAGGTGAAAACTCCACACCAAATTTGAATGTATTATCTGTTTTGATCTAAAAGTTTCATAATTTTGTATAAAAAAAATATCGTGTAAGCATAAGTTTAAGTCTCAATATATATATATACCATAATAGACACTCAAAATATCTTGACATGAGATTGTGGTGTTATATTTTTTGTGTATTGCTCATGGTTATTACGTAAAATTAAATATATGATCAGGCAATTAACTGCTATCCAATTTATCCCATCTCAGAATAAGAAATGTGAAAGTTTGCTAATGTTGCTTGAGAAATCCATGAGATACGAGTATGTAGTAGATCAATTCCCAGGGAAAATGAACCATAAACAACTAGCAGAAAGAGCTTGAAAATCTCCTCATTTTTCAAAAGACAAATCCTCAAAAGATTCTAATGTAAATCTGAAGCCAACTATATATTTTGTTTATCATATATACTATCTGTAGACGTAATGAAATTCACATTATTTTACCATACGGAAACAAATTTCATTCAGATTGAAGAAACAGGTCACTTGGGTAACTAGAAACTGTAGATAAAAATATATAATCAGAGAATAAAGTGCATTTCAGTGCACCCATATTTTGGAACTATATTTCTAACTAACAGAGTCCTAGAACACTGTTCACCTTTCCTATAGATGAATTATAGCCAACATGTTCCCAGTCATATCATATGATTGATAACAACTATTTCACCATCAGAGTACCAAAGGCCTCAAAGCTGGAGTTGGAAGGATGGTACACAAATTGCCTTGCACGAATGAAGCTTCTTATTTTCTTCTTTGGATACATGGGTAAAGCTGAACACAGGATGTAAGAATGGCCATGTGGAAGACCCAAATTTGGCAGCATTGAGAGACCTTGAGAAAATGGGTATTATTTTCTTCTGAAACTCCCATGAACAACCCACAATTTGGCTACCAAATGTCTATATTAAGAAAATGCGTATATGAAAGTATAACCATGGCTCATCAAATCAAAGAGATAATGGATCAGAAAAATGGGTTTATACAACGTCTCTCACTCATCCCACCATAACCAAACCAAGTTGGGTTAATCTTATTCTTCAGCAACTGAAAGGAAACTCTTTCAAGTTCTTAGTCGAGTTTCAACAAGTGAGCTTTCCTAATCTATCGAAGGTCAATCAGTTCACAGGGTCAACATTTTTCAGCTGGATTACACCCATCAGTGGCATTCCTAAAACAATGATTAAAAAACAAATGTTGCTTTAAATTGCAATACCACTTTGGATTCATGGAAATGACATTACCATTACCTCAAATATCTACAAATTCTAAACCGCAGGGTTTTCTTCATAATCAAAAGTCAACTCCATTTAATCAGACCATCATAACTATAGGTTCTCAAAAACAATAATTGAACAATTAACCTGGAAAAAAAAAAGAGAAAGAAAACAGAAATTACGCAAGAAAAAGTGGACGAACCTATAACCTGGAAATATCCATGGAAATGAATAATGGGTAACCATTTTATGGCACATTAGCATTCTATTTAAGGTAGCTTTTGATATCATATCCTTACCTTTAAGATGGGGTTTTCACAAGTTTGGGGTTTTAGCTCTAGCTCTAACCAATCAACTCCTTGCATGCTTCAAAGGGTTTTTTTTTTTTTTTTTTTCAATCATAGCACCATTAATCTTGAATGTTAAAACAAATTTCATTGTCAAATTAACAGACACTTACGTATAATTATAAAGTAACTATTACTATTTATTTTGCATCGGCAGGAAGCATATAGATCACTTTTTTAGGCACTTGGTAATTGGTACGAAGAAAGCATTTGAAGATGCCTTCAAATAGACGACCCCAAAGTAAAAACATTCTTGATTCTGTCCTTTTCCCTTGCAAACATACTTTCCTTCTCTTTGGTTTTTTCCTTTCTCTTTTGTGGATGGCCTACAAGGAAGCTATGCACTTCTTTTGGTCTCTTAATTATTTTTTTTGTCTCAATTTTATAATTTATTTAGTACTACTACTATATATATATTTATAATTATGCTACAAAAGAAAAAAGAATTGGTGTGACAAAAATAATTAAATAAGTAAAGGGAAATAAAATCATTAAGTGATATAACCAATTGGCATTTGTTTTACATGATAAGCCGACACATCCATGTGAGAAGTGGGTTCACCGCCATAAATAAGAATTATAAAAGTCCTATTTAATTGTCAATTATAAAAAAAGAAAATTGATATAATACATAGAATAATAATAATAATAATAATAATAATAATAATAATAATAAATTATCAAATTGAGTTTTTTAATTAATTTTTTTAATTTTTTAAATATATTAAAATATATATTACTTTATTAACTTCATTTATAAAATTAAAAAATTCATTAATAATGTACTAAATATTTCTCGAATAAAATTCACATGTGACGCTGAGATTTGAGCATGAAAAATTTTTCAAAATCTTTCTTTCTAGTGATGCAAAGTTTTATTAGCATCAACTAGGATAATTACTTGACTGTCCATGGTAGCTTTCGGTTCCTAGAGGCTGCGAAAGTCCATTTTGTGATAGAAATCAAATGGATGAGTTGCAGCTGAAGCTAAAACAAAAAAACAACAAGGTGCCTTCTGCTTCGGTACTTTATGGTCCCAACTCTGAAGGTGACTCAGATCTCAGATGTCAGTACGTTTTTTTTTTTTCTTTTGTCAATTCGTATAATTTGACAGAATCAAAAGATTATTTTTGCTTATCAATAACGGAACTTTGATTTGAAGGAGAATCCCAAGGCTATTATTTAGAGCTGATTTTGATAGTTTCCATGAAATTTGTTTTTCTTTTATACCTGAAAATGGAACTCAATTTGACATCCTTTCCCCTTGAATTTTGGATCATTCATCTAAATTAACCTGTTACAATCAGCATTTTCTTGAATTTTGGAAATGAAAATCACTCTTTATCAACGAAAATTAACGAAAACTACTATGATCAACTACCCTTTTTTTTATTTTTTCTTTTAAAATGAAATGATTAAATTACACCCAAATATTTGATTTAATAATTGAAACACGATTTTCTGCTAAAAAACAAAATTCAAATTGTCACTTCCCAATATAAAAAGAAAAAAAGCAATGATTGAATTCTAAACAAAGAAGATACTTCCAAGCAGATAACGCCTGGGTCATACGTGAGTTGTGCATTTGTCGGTGCATTTAGACTGCAGCTGATGAGCCATGGGGTCAGATCAGAATGGCACGCATTGTTTCAAGTGAGACAGGCATGCACCCATTGGTTAAGTGGTTAACCATCCTGAATGAATTGTGACAATACAAGTTTATCGGAGGATAAAAAAAAAGACAAGAACTGCAGCCTTAAATAGTGAATTATCAAACGTTTTTACATATAATAATAGAATAATATGCGTTTCACAGTCACGTCCACTCGTGGCTCATCTGCCTGGAATATCTTGGACTTTAGATTGGTTGGATTTGACAAAACTGTCATTGAAAAATTATACACTATTTTCCAATTCAAACTGAGTTAAAAAAAAAAATTACTGGAACCTATTTATTAACAAACAAATAATAAGCATAGGCAAAAAAATTTCACTTCATTTAAAAAAAAATTGCTAAACAAATATTATGATTTATTAAAAATAGAACCGTAGAATAAATCAATTGTTAAAAAAAAAATACTAAATGGAATAAAGCAGTGGAATTACTAGTCTTTAAAAGGAAACAAATGGAGTAAAATAAATGGGATTATATATCAAATGTGAGACACAAGAGGAATTAAACAAAACAAAAAAAGAAAAACGAACACTGAATTCAAATCTCTCTGTCTGTCTAGAAGATCCAAGCAATGGCTGCCCATCCCAATGCCAATCCTCCAATTATCTTCTGAACGCTCTTCATTGTCTCTGCTCCACTCTGCAATTTTATTTTATTTCCAAAAAATTCATAATTTTAGAATTATTCCTTGATTAATGCAACAAAAAATTGGATTTTATTATATAAATACACGGATTGCTGTAATTATTGCTTCCATGCATCGCGTATGTACGATCTGACATTAATTGCTACTGATCTTTAAGTGCCGTATAGATCGCCTCGAGATCCGTTGGATCTTTTTCAAAATAATTAATGGATACCTCCACCTTCCTCGGCGGCGCGTCATTCAAACGCCCTTAAACGAAACATGCTCTTAACTTTGAGCCACTATCCATTTCCACATTCTAATTTCTAAAGTTCATTTTGAGACATCTAATTATAAAGTCGAGTTAGCTAACTTACGCCGTGTAACTAAATATTTAGATCTGGGAGCGCATTGTCGTACGGTGTAAGTAGAAGCAAAACAGATTGAAATGTGAGAAAAGTAGAATATACCTGATCGGCGGCGACAGAAGGGCCGGGGGAGGAAGCTTCGCTGCTAAGTCCAGGAGCTCCGATAGGTGGAGCGGGAGGTCCAAGCAAATCAGGTGAAGGAGCAGGAGCATTGTGTTTCTTAGACTTCTTCTTGCTCTTGCTCTTGCTTGGAGCTGGTGCGGGAACCTCAGCAGTGGTTGGTGCCGCAACAGGAGCCGGAGGAGACAACGAGCTCTCTGGAGGAGTTGTCGGTGCAGCAGCCGGAGGCGAATTGGCTGGAGGAGAGCTCACAGGAACTGGAGCCGGTGGAGAACTTTCTGGAGTAGCAGCTGGAGGAGAAGAAGAAGGAGCAGATTTAGATGGAGCAGGAACCGCCGCGGACTTCTCTGGAGCGGCAGCCGGTGGTGAAGAAGTTGGTGGAGAAGTGGTAGGAGCAACGGTTGGAGCTGGCGATTTAGGTTTACTCGCAGGAGCTGTAGCGGGAGCAGTAGCAGGCGTAGTCGCTGCCGGCGGAGCCTTAGTGGGTGCGGCGGCCGGAGCTTGACCACCGACACCGACCACCACAATGCAAATAAAAGCAATAGCAAACGCGCTTCCACGGTCCATATTTTTTTTTAATTTTTGTTTATTCGTTTGAGAGTTGTCACTAAGGGAGTGAAGTGGTAGGAGAAAATGGTGGCAGAGAGAGTATAAATAAACGAAAAAGAATCAATAAATAAATCATGATGACGATGCTGATCAAAGTAACGAACGGGTTAAGACAGATCTGGACCGTAAAAAATAAAAGGGCCCCACGCTTGCATGGTTCGGAAATAGCCGTTGGATGAACCTATTGGGGCCCACGGGCCACGGGCATCGAACAATCAAACAAACAAATAGGCTTAACACAGTGTACTTTGGCCCTCAACACAGCCTGGATTAGGGGCCCACTTGGAAGAGGGCTTCCAAAATTAGTGCATGTGATTTGCAATTATAATTCAATTCAAATTAAACCTTTGGTTTAATTATTTTACGCGTTAGGATGCGTTTTTATTTTAATTTTGTTGGGCAGGAAATGAATTAATGGACTGCAGAGACAGCTGGAACGGTCTTGCGGTGGGGTCATGCTGCGCAACGTGACAAACCAATAGTAGGTGACAAACCAATAGTAGGAGGCCAGCGAGAGGGTTAGCGGCAATGATTGTTGGGTAAGCTGTTACGGATGGTTGCGTGAGGCTTACATGGGATTATCGGAGGACGGAGGGTCACCGGCTAAAAATTGTGGGTCCCATGGAAAAGTTGCGTCCGTGAACGTGCCATTTATCGGTACCTAATAAATGGAGGTATCGTCTTTGTTCTTTGTTATTTTACAATATTGGTATCAATTTGCTTTGATGTGGTATTATTTAATATTGTTAGAAAAATACATTTTTATTACATATAATTGATATATTTATATGTAAGCATAGATTTAAAGTTTTAAATATTTAATATCTAAAAATTTTTAATTTTAAATAAATAATATTAAAAATTAAAAATAATAATTTATTGTTTAATAATCTATTTTAATGATTATATATTATTTTTGGATGAATTATTAAAAGTAAATTTTAAATAAATAAAATAAATAAAAATAGAAAAAGAAGAATAAAATTAAAAATAAAAAAAATCATGTATCAATTAAGATTATCAATATAAATTAAAATGATTAACGTAAATCAATACAAACTTATATAAATAATATATGTATATAAATTTAAATATATCGATTTTCCTCAAAATTATGATGTCCTTATGTTAACATTGATATAAACACACCCAAATTTTCATTTTGTTAAAAATTGTAAATCTATTAAGGGTTTAATTTTTAAAAATAATAAACTTGATGTGATATTATGTTTAAATTGCATAGTAATTATTATAGTTTGCTATGAATGTAAAATCAGGTAAGATATAAATTTTGATTAAAAAACATTAGTTGAAGTGAATTTATTTTTTCATTACAAAATTAAATAGAGACTTACAATTGCTGATTCCATTCAATAAAAATGCTAAAATAAGCTTAAAATATTTAGCTTTTTCTTTTGTTTTTATGTAAATGAATTTAATTGTATTTATTTGATTTGATTTGATTTGATTTGACGGTGAAATTTGAATAATATTCCTATAGTTTAGAAAAAAAAAATCATTGGTTGAAATAACCAGTAGCTAGGTTGTCAAACATCTTCAAGAAGCTTACTTAATTTTTTTGGCAATTAATATATGTAGTTTATATTGGTAAGTCTAATAAGGAAAGGGACAGATCAGATTTCAATAGCTTCATTATTTTTTTCCCTAATATTTTAAAATCATATGTTAATTAATGACAATGGAAGAGCATCAGATTCTTTACCATCTTTTTTTTTATTATTATTTTTTCTTTTTAAAGGTGAAAGACAAGATGAGTGAAAAGATTCTATATGACATTTTGGGATTTACTTAAGAACCCATGCTTTTGAGTTTGTCCTCTTACTTTTCTTTTTCAATCAATTAAACCTTTAATTATTCCTGTATTGTAGTGAAATTTTGGTGACACTAAAACTCAAAAATTTCACAAAATGTACCAACTTTTCCTTTTCTTTTTCCATAGTTTTAGTAATGCCCAAGTTCTTGGATACTTTGTTAATTCCTTTCTTCCATTGTTTTCCTTCTTCAAGTTACTCTCTAAATCAACTACCTTTCTTACTTGCTGGTGAGCTGTGACCAAATTCCTTTTTAATTAGAGATAGAATAAGCCGTTTGTTAAATTCATGACAAGTTTAAGAGAGAGAGAGAGAGTAGTGATTATGAATGAAATTTTACCTAACCAATTAATAATAGATCGGTTATCTTTTTCAAGGAGATACCGAACATAAATAATTCATAATTTAAATATAAAATTAAAATATTTTAATCGGTATTTAAAATTGAACATCATTATAATATAATTATCGAGTAAGCTTGATTTTTATAAAATTATACCCTTCATTATAACACTAACATTAGTTTTTTCATATATGTTAATTGAGCAAATGCGTTCAGAGTGACTATGATGGATAGATTGTATCTAAAAATTAGAAGTTCACTCGGCCAATCTTTCGGAGCCAAATCACTCAATTTTCTCTCCTGAACCTGAACTATTTTTGTCAAAGCTAATCCTTAGAATTGGATATTGTATTGGATTGAAAGGCCCAAAGGTTTCATATGTGAGCCCAAGTATGGCCCAAAATTTCTGTTGGTTTGAGCAGAGTTACGGCAACCCATCCAACAAAAATCATGGGCCACTTTCGGGTCAGCTTGTATGAATCAATATATCTTTGGGCTAGGATATCAGATTCACAAGTTTGGCTTGACTGGTTACATGTCAGCTTGACGTCCGCTTTGAATTAATCTGGCATTGTACATTGTGACATGAAGTTCTCGAGATTTTATTTTATAAAATTTAACTCATAAGTTTAAGTTTTTATTTATATATTATAATAAATTTTTTTAATATTTTGAAATAAGATTTATTTTTTGAATCTTTCGATATGAGATTAAGATATCATAAATTTTTTTGTTAAAATTTGATGTCTTTATTAAACCTAATATAAAACATAAATAAAATCATGTTTTGATTCGAATATTTTATAATTTTATCTTATAAAAAATATCTCATAAATTTAAATTTAAATATTTACTTATATATCATATTAAATTTTTAAAATATTTTGATTTGACATTGAAGTGTTCCAATGAATTATCAAATATTATATTACACACCTTTTCATGTCCAAGAAAAATATTTTTCTTTTAGCAAGCTATTTTAATTAATTAGGCTTTCTCTTCCATGCTATAAGCTGGTAAGCTCATGTGCCTGGAAATCAATGCTGAGCACGCGAAACTACCAACTGAACTGAACTTCATGCATCTTATTATTCAATATTGACATATGTCAAGATATGAACATAACTCCTATAGATCCTAATTATAATCATTAATCACAGTTAACAACATCCGAGGAAAGATACATGTTCTCTTAGGCAGATTAATTAAGATACTAATCCTAGCTAGTGTAACTAAACTGTGTAGAGTTAATCATGCTTTCCAGTATAGAGTTACAAGTTGCATATAGTATCTGCATTTGCATCAACAAGAATAAAAAAACCATGTTAGCGAAAATAAAGTATAGAACTAATCATACATTTTCAAATCGGAAGCCGCATTTTCTTGAGAGCAGCCCCAGTTGTACTTGACTGCATATTTTTATGAGTTCTTCACTTTTTTGAGTTGGAAACAAACTAAAAAGCACCTTTGAATAGATTATTTTGATGACAAACTGCATTTGATTGGCTTCATATGAGGGGCCATGATTTCAGTTTACTTTGATCTAGAGGGAGCGAGTTGTAGAAAATGATTACTCAGTTTGTACACACTTCTGCAACTGCAAGTTTTCGTTCAGAAAAAAAAAATGTTTTAACAGTTTGCTTTTCAAGGGGTTTACATTTACACTCTGAAATTTGAATGATTCATTTCAAAATTATAGCGTGCATGTTATTCGTAGGCTAGAAGAGGAGTGTGGTCCATTGTCTATATCGTTGATAGCTGTCTTTTTAACTCTTTGATTGAATCATACAACCTCCATTTTAGGTGAATGTATCAACCTTTTCCCCAGATTAGAACTGATTCATGTAGGTCAAGTGTAATCAAATTGCTTAGGCAATAAGAACAACATATGTCTAATAATATAGCATATGTGAGTTTGGCATATCAGCAATAAGAATTGAATTGAATTGAATTGAATTGAATTTAATTTATAGCCAGCATCCAATTCTGAGTCTTGACCCTTTCAACATAGATTGGAAGAAGAGAAATTTGGTATGGTATTCATTTTAATGCTTTTGCATATATAAATGTCTAATATTCTGATCATTTATTTTACATTTGATTTAAAATCTGGATACTACCTCAAGCATATTCGTCATTCAATGAATATGGTTTTTATACATCTTATCACATGAAGCTTCCCATTTTAGCTATATCAGGGTCCTCCTTTTATCACATGAAGCTTCCCATTTTAGCTATATCAGGGTCCTCCTTCTTTGTGGCACTAGCTTGACAAGTGTTCCTTCAATGAATATGGTTTTTATACATATCGTAACGCATGAAACTTCCAAGTTTAGCTAATCAGGGTCCTACTTCTTTGTGGCTCTAGCCTGACAAGTGTTCCATTAGTAAAATATCGGTTAACCTCGTTTTCTGGCTCTCTGTCTCTCTACTTTTTCCTGTTGTTCATAATAGCCTCATGTTCAGCTTAGCTGCCTAGTTGTAACTCTTCACCCACCAGAGAGCTCAAAGAAACTGATGAGTGCAGCCTTTTTGTTACCTGTCATATTCATCTGAAGATGAAACTCATCTGGATTCCAACTCTCCTTTTCCTTCTATGGAGTCACCACACCTAAACAATAAAGCCAATAACACTGCCAAGATGCACTCACAGCCACCATGCAACAAGCCAAATTGTTTCTTCTGCACCTTGAATGAGCCAGAACCACCTCTAAGAAGAGCAAAACTCAGAGAATGTTTCAAAGAGATGCCTCTCAGAGATGACCAAGAACACGTGTTGGTCTTAAGTGGGCTCTGGAACATTTCCATGACTCAACCTGATGATCCAGAATTTCCCTCCCTCGGTATATTTGAATGCATGGCCAAACTGATCCATAGAGGCATCAGTGATCAGGATTGGCTTCTTAGAGGTCAGAACATCTATATCCCCTACTATGCTGCTCATATTATCGGTTCATATACGATGGACAAAGCCCAATTTGCAGAAAGAGCCGTTAAATCAGGTGTTGTTTTGCCATTAATGGAGCTTTTGAGAGGTAAGATGAGTTGGGTTGAGCAAAGAGTTGCAGTCCGGGCACTGGGTCACTTGGCCAGACATGACAAAACATTTGAAGCTGTTGCTGAGCATGAAGTAGAGATCGTAAATTTGACGATGGAGATAGCTGGAAATTGCCTTCAAGTGGTTTATAAAGAGTTTGTTGGAATAAAAGATAGGAAGAGACCGAAATATCATTGTGACCTGCTTACAAGAGGACTTGGAGGATTGGAGTTGCAGTTCAGGAAGGCTGAGGAATGGGCTAGTCAGCTTCAATGTTGGTCACTTTATCTGTTGAATTGCTTTGCATGCAAGGAGAGGTCTCTCAACCTGATCTGCAAGAAAGAGTTCTTGAATAATTTGTGTGGAATGTGGGGCGGATTAGTGAATCTCACATCTCCTGCTGGAATTGGATTGCTAAGAACTATTTGTTCCTCCAAAACAGGAAGAGAAAATGTAGCAAATTTGAAAGAAGTAATGGTGAGTCTTTGCAATATTTCAAGATCTTCAGATGATTGGCAAGACATGGCTATTGATGATCTTTTGTTGCTTCTCAAAGACCCAGATACAAGATACAAAGTTATTGACATTGCAGCTTTGTCTCTTGTTGATTTAGTTGAACTTAGAAGCCTTGGAGAAAGAAAATGGGTGGGAGAAACAATCACCCAGACACTGTTGCAAGACTACTACAAAATCAATTATGGTTTTTTGAAGCTGAAGAGCAAGAAAGCTGAGAGAGCATTAGAAGAATTATGGAAATTGAAGGTGGAGAATATAAAGAGAGACAAAATAATGTCTGAAAAAGACATGAAAGAGATAGAAGTGTTTATTGGGAAGTTGAAAAAACAAGGCAACCAAAAGTTTTGGTCTGGTAAAATTGATCAAGCTTGCAAGATATACTCCAAGGCCTTGGATTTGTGTCCATTAAACATTAGAAAAGAGAGAATTGTTCTTTACAGCAACAGAGCTCAGTGTTTTCTGCTACTAAAAAACCCAGAGGCCGCCATTAGTGACACAACTAGAGCTCTATGCTCATCAAGTTCAGCTAGTCCTCACAGTAAAAGCTTGTGGAGAAGGTCACAGGCTTATGACATGAAAGGATTGGCCAAAGAGAGCTTGATGGACTGCTTAATGTTCATCAATAGTCGCATAAAATCCGAGCACACCAAGCGTGTCAGAATCCCATACTACGCAGCAAGGATGATCAACAAGCAGATGAATGCCACGTGGCTATTTGCAAATGCCAAGTCAAAAATTTGCAGTATAAAAGAGGAAGAACTACATAAATCCAAAGGAAAATACCAGCTGCAGGAACTGCTGCTGAAGTTGATGGATGCTAAGGTCAAGGGTTTCCCTGGTAAGCCTATAACGTGAACCCTGTAAACATTGCCATTGTTGATATTAGTTAACATGCAATGGAATTTCTTTGATCTTACTGCAAAATCTTTTGCTTTTTTCAGAACAGTTCGTTGATGTTTTTTTCCCCTTTTTTGTTGGTGTCTTAGATATGCCAACTATTGTAGAAGACCCTATAGTTGCAAAAGCAGGCAGGAGACGAAGAAAAGGCATCATCAGTATCCCTGCTGGATTGGCACATGCCAAAATGGGATGAGAGATAATCAAGTGCTGTCCATCACACAGTAAGAGAAGGAAAGAGACCATGATCAACAATAACTGACCTTTGATAACCATAAACAGTAGGAGGGATGGTAGAATAATCAGAAAGTTTACCTATGATATGCAGCCTAGCCAAGGAAAATGACCTCTTCATCCTTTTCTACTTGGGGCACTCTGTTTTTAACTTGGAGGGTCAATGTGTCAAATGTCAAGAGTCAAGGTTGAAGTGTCAATCCCATTGGAAAAATTATATCTAAAAGTCCATACTGCAACTTGTCAAAAACATATTGTTCAATTTTCATGTGGTTTCGAGCCACCATCACCATGGTAGAGAAGAACCCACGACCATTGTAACTTGAATTCTTTTTCCCTTTGACCAATGCAATTAATTGAACTACAAATGCAAATGGAAGCTACATAGAAATCACCCATACTTTTCCATTATTTCTTATAATATTAAAACTAGGGATAGATTTCTATCATGAGCAGATAATGCATTTGAATTTTTTTCAATCTTATACCAACCTATATGAATATCTCCCTTTGCCTGGACCTCCCCTCTTCCTGAGAAGGGAGAATATGGTGAATCTACTAAGACTGCTGATGATGACACTTTCAATAATTAACCAAAGATAAATTATCAATCACTAATTTTGTTTCAATTTTAAAAACATCATTAATTTTGTTTGCATAAAGAAGAAAAAGGTTGAGTTAGTATGTGTTGCATGATAAAATGGTTATTATTATTTTTTTTTTATAAATGAGATTGCAGTTTAAGCAAAAAAAAATTATAGTTATTATAATTTAAATTTTAAATTTATTAAATGTGAAATTTTAAATATAATTATATAAATTAATTAAATTAATTTTCGAACTCGATAACACTAATTTTTTAATGTCTACTAATTAATCCATAGTCCAGCTATTACCTCCTAAAAGAGGGATTTTGACAAATTAAGACCTCTTAACCAATATAAATTAAAAAAAAAATAAAGAAATTTAAACAAAAATCTTTGGTATTAACTAATCTCTTACCGATCGTACTATCTTATTTCTTACAAAGTAAAATATTGTCCTAATTCAACCATACCTATAAAAGTAGTAAAACATACTTTTCAATCAAACACAATTTATCCTAAATCCAAATCATATTTGGAAATTGGCCAAATAGCATAACCTTACCCCTATTCAAAGAACCATCCGGACACCACTGACCAGGCAATATTTACCCTTTGGAGGCATTCAAATGATTGAATTTGGGGAAAAAATCTTTTTAAAAAACAATATTATTTTCACATATAATTTAATTTATTTGGAATTTCACATGTATAAGCTGGGCAGGTAATTATCAAAATATAATAATCTATTTTGTAAATAAAAAAGTTTTGATTGAATTTGTTTTTGCACGATAGAGAGTAATTTGAAGAAGAATTTGCAATAGAGAACAACGAATTCAAGCAATGAAAATCAAACTAAAAAAATTTCAAAATCATTTTGTTGTCCAAACGGGCTGTTGAAACAATGCTGTACTGCCAAATATGATAAAAAAATAATTTAAAATTTTAACAATAATTATACATAAATTTAACAAAAAAAATTTAATATTTTTGAATCAATATGAATTATAATATATAACTTTAGTATAAAATACAACACAAATACACTAATTTCAATACAAATATTTCATAAGACACGAATAGCCAGATCGCCAGATCTACTGCCAAAGAAAAGATATCTATCCAGATGTGAGACATTTGATTTACAACATTATTTTGTAATGTTGTACAACAAATTGATTTACAACACATGTTTTACAACAGCGCAAGACAGTGCAGAAAAAAAGAAATCTGGCCCGAACTGATAACTGTCCGAGGTTGCGGTTGATGTATGAGCGTTCTGAACAACCCACTCCAGTACAAGAGCAACTGCACAAATTACATTTATGCTGTCAATAATTCTGCAACAATGTTTGGATTAGAAAAATTATGTGTTGATCAATAAATGATGAGTCTACTCCTACAACCCTCAAAATCGAGGTCTTTCCCTGATACCATCTAATGATCAAATCAAGTTTATTTCAAGAATATAATCATAGAATGATTGATATTCACTTCGAATCATTTTAAGTGCAGTCGTCTAACTCATAATGTTTAATGATGCCACTCGAAAGATAAACCCAAGGTTTTCATATGCCATTTAAGATCATAAAGATTGAGAGATGCAAAAATGATGAAAGATTCGACTACTTCTGACCCACCCGTTTGAGTTGAGAGTTCAATCATCATATGAGCTGAGAGCAGCAACAACTGATCCTGTTGTTGCAAAAGTCGAGGCTACATCTGGAAAATCTTTCCAAGATGTCGTAATCTTTATGGATGGATATAGCCAACTCTTAATGGAATCGATAAAGGAGTTTGGATCAAAGTTCAGAATGGCTTCCCAATCAACCTGCACACCTTTTGGAATGTTGCCTGTGAACTCCATATTAGCAGCGAGTAACAATCCAAGCAAAACAACAAAGCCAACTACTGCAGTGCCCCTTGAGAGTGGCATGAAATTGTACCTGAAAAGCAATCAAGTATCGTTTGCATTAAAATCTTGAAATTGTAAAAACATAAAGCAACCGTTTGCATTCCATATCACATGTCATACCAGTAATATGTCATTCTTAAAATAGCTTCTCTCACATTTTCAAGGACATTGAAATCAGTGGACGCATAATTTTCACCACAATAAGCATTGCAAATGGCCTGCAAACCCATAGTTGGTAAATTCAAATGTCACAATCAATCAGAAAACAAATAGAAGAAAGAGAAAAAGATACTTAAAGTAATACCATAAGGAAAGGCAAGGGCTGTCAATCGATAGAAATAAAAAGCTAATTAGGATTTTGCTGCTTCCTGAATTTTATGTGGATTTTGCAGCATTAGAGAAACAGATAATCTACATAGTAAATAAGAACCCAGCAGACACTGGAACTCAATTCAATGCCATTTTCAATAGTAAGTTGTATGTTTAGGCATTTACATATCTGCTAAAATTGAAAATCAGTATGAAATTATCTGAGATAGTTAGAGCAAATATGGAGTAACAACATTTTTGGCAAAGCAGAATGCTAATAGAGTAAGTCTGGCTAATAATTATTGACTATTGGCTCAAGTTTGAGATCAAGAGCAGCTTACTTCCCAAGCAATTCCCATTTCGGCAACAAATTCCTCCCATCTGGAAGGTGTGCAAGGTGTTCTGATTGCGAAGTCATATCCATGCTCTCCCCTGTAAGAAACATTCAATGTTTTTCAACCACAAAAGTCAATTGAAAAAGAAAAAGAACTGTATAACAAATAAATTTAAGAAATAAAAAGAAAAAAGTTGACATAGACTTACATTTTCACACAGGTAATTCTAGTCCCTTCAAGTTGCTTCCTGAAATAAGAATAAACCAGTATTTTATGACTAGCTTATGACAAGAAACTTTAGATTCTAAGAAAGATCATCCTTCTAAGTTGTTGGAAGCTTACCCCTCAACGCCTGTGCTGTTGCACCAAGTAGCCAACCAGAAGTCCTCACCCACAATGTCATAAAGATCATTACAAGATTTTGCATGCACAATCTGCAAGTGGTATGTTAATATTGCTATATACATGAATTTTTTTTATAAAGGCAGATACATCGAAAAACTATTTGCACTTCAAAATCAGTCAGAAGATATGACTTAAAAGTCATAATATGCAGAACCATGGACTCCATAAGATAAAACGTAAAAGAACTTCAAAGAATCCTTTAGGCTTTGTTTGGTTTACAGAAAATTTGAGGAACAGGACATATAAAAAAATTGAAATACAGAGTATTGAGACTTAGTGCTCTAATGTCGGAAAAGATTTACTACTAAGAATATAACTAATCACAAGTAAAAATAAAGTATATTTTTATTTCAATTTTTTTTCTTTTACTTATTTTATCCACCGTCAAAAAATTGATGCTATGCACACACTACCAATCAATCTGCTCTTTTTGTATTAAATTTTAGCTTATTCAAATTAAAATTGATATATAACAAACTAAAGCATATTCTAACTCTTACAAGGGAGATCAAACCAAAATTCCAATTAAGGACGTATTACAGAACAAAATTTCTTCAGAATGTGACTTTAACCAAACAGTTAATGGATTTAAGTACTTGATATATTCTAAATATTAAAGTTTTAGTAAGGAATGCTATTGCATCTTAAACATCCATAAATTTAAATCCTTTTTATATTATCACGGCCATCAATTTTGCAATAGATTGCCAAAATTCAAATCACTTCAAAAATTTCTAAATGTCCATCTAAGTTTCTAATTCTTCAAATTTCATGACAGCCAGTCAGCCATGGTTAACTTACAATCAGAGCAATTAACATATGATGTCAAAACTTAAATGTTAGCAACAACATAGTCCTATTTATGTAACTAATACACAATAATGTACATTCTGTCAGACACTAACTTTTTTCTTATTCCTTTCTCCTGAATGGTATGATTTGAACCTACAACTATGTCAAACCAACACTAATCCCTTTATCACTGGAAAAGTGAAAAGTTACTCTTTCAGGATTGCTCATTTAGAGGATACAAGATCATTGCAGACTATTAAATACTCCAATTGCATGAAGATGTTATGTTCCACAAAAAGGTGATGGCAAAATGATATAACAGGTCTAAACCAATCATGCAGAACTTACATATTCTGATTTCCCCTCTTTGGATAGATCAATAATTTCATCTGCCTTGTTGTGCACAAAAAGTTTATCCTTCATGATAGTCTTTGCTATATCTAATGCTCTGCAATATCATCAAACAATGAGGATATATAACAACCCTGTTGTTAACGAATCAAACCAGATATTTACCTTTCATGGTTTGGGAAATAGCGAACAACTTTTGCTTGTCCGAGGACCATTGGTGTGTGAGAACCAAATCCAGAATTGAACTCTTCACTGCAAAGCAAAACAGTGGGGCACAAGCACAGTAACCAATCATATATTTTAGTGTGAAATCCTCAGTAAAAATTGAAACTATTCAAAAAATGTCATCTGACTTATCCTAGGTACTATAATGGTGATAAATATGCTCAGGATCTTCAACAGCATATGTTTAGTTTATTTGTATTGAGATGTATGATCCTGAGTAGAACTATAAGATTTTCTCCAAATTGAAAACAACCAATACTGCAATAAATGCAGCATTCAATTATGGTAATTGCATATATGACCAGGTGGGACTTGTATGCACTGTTGGGGGAGAAACCAATAAATAATGAAAGAATCAATAAAAAGCAGACTTTAGGATTGTACAAAAATCCAGAACAAGATAGCAGAGAAATTTGTAGATGACAAGGTCAAACCCATAATAGATTGACAACACAAGAGATGCCAACAAACAATAAGGTGAATATTATGCTTAACACATTTTAGTATAATTGTGTAGGTAATAAGGTTAAAGATAGCAGACCTCAACTTGTTAACCCACACAACCTGGTCACAAGGCTCAGAAATTTGTCTCCATTTGACAGCCAATGAATAAACATCTTGCCATGACATCATAGGGCGACTAGATGATCCATCTTCAGTAATGCCATAAGAAGGTGATATTTCTGAGGAACTGCTTGTACTACAACCAGCACCACCTCTGTTCTGGCTAGCCATACTGATTCTTTCCTTTCTTCGAGCCCTCTTACCATTTTTTGAGCTTCTATTAGAATGCTTCCAATCTGCTTGCAAAGAACGCCATGCTTTTGACACCTTCTGCGCAATTTCAATGGCAGCTAATCCTGCCATACGATGCTGGCACATACCACATGATGTAAAATAATTAATACACCAAAATGCAGGGAAAAAAAAGCAGTTTATAACCAAGGGAGATCATGGGGAAAAAAAAGCAACTTGATGGCAAGCTTTTTAGTTGTTTTTTCCTTTTCAATGGCGAAAAAGGTGAGCAAGAGTAAGGAAGAAAATATGAGAATTACAAAGCTACATAGGTCATTCGGACTCTCAACAGAATTAGTATAAAGCTGAATCTTAATGTCGAAATTAACCTAACTTGAGATATGAGACAAAACTAAGTAGTTATTTTATCAAAACATATTGTGACATTTTTCTGATTGGTATCAGGGCAAAATAATAAAAATGTGGGGCAAGCACATACATAGACATGCTTGAAACTTGAAAACAACTGTAATAAAACCAACAACATCCTTGTTGCTGCTATATTATACATACAAACATATAGGAATCCATCCTTGTTTTTTTTTCGTACACAGACCTTTTAAGAATGTTTCAAACTGAAACAAACATGTAACAACTGTAGTCTTTCAGAAAGAGTTTCATACTTTTCATCAAATCTGTTAAATTTAAGAAAGAGGAAAAATCTTAAACGAGAACGAGTAGGATGTAAACTGACTTTCCAGGGAGCCAAAAAGGACACCGAGGGAGGGCAGGGAAGGGGAAAAATCCAAAAGTACTTTAGAATTATTCTCAAAATTATTCACCTGACGCCTATTGGGTAAGAAACCAGGACAGTCATATTGGATTTTCTTGCCAATTGAGTCAGCAGCCAGCAGAAGAGCAGTCCTGTTCTTTGTAATGGCAAAATCTTGCTTTCTAAGCCTTCCCTTCTTCAGAGAATCACGCAATGGAGGCTGTCTGAAAACCTTTTCACATACATTCTTGGGGTGCAATCTCTTGCACCAGTATTCCTACATTAGAACAAGTATAAGAAACTAAAAGGCCAAAAGACAAGAAAAATCTCCACCAGGAAAATAATTGAAGTTTTAAGGAATTTGCTTTATTATATCTTTAGAGTGGTAGACTGATTTTATTTCTCAAAAATATGATAAACTCTCAAATGATGGAAAACTGAAGCCATGGAAGAGACAAATATTAATTTTTCTTACAAGTAACATAAAGCCAAAATTGACAAGCACAACTTTTGTGCAAAAGAAATACACCAGTGAACTAAAAAAGAACACAAAACAAAAAGGCATACACGCAACAAGGAGCTTTAAGTTTAATGATGATTATCACTATGAATAATTACCTTGAACAGTGGATCTATGTCTCCATCAATATCAAACCAACAAAACTCACTGTTGACTTTGCAAGCAGTGTACAAAGCAATCTCTTTCTGAAAGTGAAGAAATGCAAATTCAGAGACCCTATTGCTTTCAAGTCAAGGAAAGTAACAACTATTGTCAAATAAGATAATCATTACGACAGCCAACTAAACTATAAACTATTGTGTCTTGAGCATATTCTTCAAAACAACAATAAACCCAAAACTCAAGTAGAACAGATTTCCAAATGCACATTTTAAGCAATGTGTAATTCCATTTTTCAATATAACATACATAAAATGGTAATATCAAAATAACTGCACCGGAAACAAAATGAAAAAATTGCACATATATATATATATATATGGAAGGGTAGTTCATAAAATACGATGGAAACATGTGTATTTGGCCTTAAGTTGAAGGGCATACAACCAATGAATACACTTGGGAGCAAAAGGCATGCACTGTAATAGAGCCACCTCACTTTGAGAGGTGAGAGAGGCTATTTTGCTGTATTACACCTCACCTTTGTGCCTAGACACACCTCGACTATAAAAACTAAAACACCCCAAAAAGTCAAGAGTAGAAAAGAATTTGGGACAATAAGAAGCCATCCACTATCATATAGAAAACAAAAAGGAGGGAAAACACAGAAAATACATGCATATGACACCTTTTTTCATCTTCAAGTAACAAAATAACTTTTGGGTTCAACAGAAATATCCAGTTTCAGGTGCAGGTGAAATTGTATAAGGTGAAGGTTAGTACTAATGACAAGCGAAAGCATGAAAGAAACAGACAGGTGAGTATGCTAATAATTCCTTCAATGAAAAGAAACATATGAAAGAAAAACCTAATGAAGCAAATTTCATACAAAAGTTATATTATTTCAACACAAACCTGATAGAAGGCCAAGCATTGAAGAACAAACTTTTCCATTGAGTCCAGTTCAACATCTAATGCAGCATCATAGTCCTTGACCTGTGAATGTTAAGTTTTAGTACAATAAACTAATGCCAAAAAGCAATCAATGCAGTGTTATAATTTAATGAAACAAAGTATTTTAATTCAAATTCTTAGTTACCGCCTCTGCATATTCTCCAATAGCATGATAGCATGAAGCTCGTAAGTATAAACACTCAATATTTGAGTTCTCAATGCTCAACCCATTTGATAAATCCTTAATAGCCTTCCTGCGACAGCCAAGTTGGGTCACTTAAGCACAGATGAGAAATGATAGTGCAAATGTAGAACAACCTCAAGTGATCGGATCAAGTAATAAATAATTAGGAGCAAAATTTGGGTCACTTAATCAGAGATGAAAAAAATAATATTGCTAATGAAGAGAGACCTCAAGTGAACAGATCAAGTAATAAAGATTAGGGGTGAGAAATAATATTGATGGTTGACCTATACACGAACAACTGACTGTAAATATTAAATAGCAGATGCTCCGATAACAATTGGGCCATCATACCGATCGATGAAATATTTTAAACATCAGAATATTTACGTCATGAGATAGTTGCACTTCAGAGAACAATTATATCACAGATGGTTTGTATCATCATAAGAATGATTAAATACATTGCATTAAATCAGAGAAAACTAAACCATTCACAAAAACATAGTTGATTGAACACACCTGTGCTCTCCCATCCCATGGAGTAGTAGCCCACGTAAATGATATGCTTTAGAATACCTATTAGAAAGACATTAACAACATCAAGTTTAGAAAAACATAAATGAAACAATTTAGTAAAGTCTGGAAAAAAAAAGTACACACTGTTATAGGAGGGATATGATGGCTAAGAAGGCAAAGACAAATGCACCTTCCATCAATTTGTATAACTTGTTGAAGACATTCGAAAGCCATTTTAGAGTTTGCTAGATCTTGATAGAGCTGCCAGGGAATCACTTAGTCATGCCGCAAGACATTTAAAGCAGCTTAATAGAAAAAAAACTAATTTTATTAGGCAAAATAATAGTTCTCACAGATGCATACACATGGTCACTCACCACCATACTCTGTTCGCTAAAAAACTGCCAAGGATATTTCCTAGTAATGTAGCAATAAATTCATGGAGAAAACTAGTTTTAAAACATAAAGTAGTAGTTTCTAGGAAAATGCACACAAATTGTTGTCAGTTTCATACGCTGCTGGCACTGACCTACAGAATCCTATCAAAATTGGGATTTTTCAGTCGTCAGCTAGGATATGCCAGCCAATTTTCAACTTCTCAGCTAGGAAACTGAGTTTACCATTTAGGCCAGAAAAAAATTTAGTAGAAAAAAGTTATTTTGGTCATTTTGACACATTTTTTTGTGAATAATCATGGAATTTTAGCTTTAAGAGCACAGCAATGCCTTGATAGAAATTGTGTGGATAAAGCACAATAATCAGCAATCGTTACCTGGGTAAGATGAACCCAGGCTTCAAGAAAACTTTGGTCAAGTTGGATAGACTTCAAATGTGCCTCCTCAGCCCTCTTGTATTCACCTATTGAAGATAATGCCATTCCCTACCAGAGTGAACACAAGTTATTGAGACAAAATTCCAAAAAGTATCAGATTCCTCCAGAAACAGCAAGGTTAAAGACATTTAATACTAACCAAATATGTGTATGCAGACTTGCTATTCTTATCAAGCTTCACACATGCAGATAGGTCTTCAACAGCAGCAACAAAATCCTTAAACTTGAAATTCACTATTCCTGAATTAAATAAAAATTCCACAGATCACTTCTTAGGCACAAAGATGTCACTATTCTCTTGTAACAACATTCTTTTGAGATATAATATGAAAATTTATAACTGATCAGATAGAAAAAACATAATTGAAAAATCAGACACAAATGTACATAACTACTTTCGACATTCATATTGAGCAAAAAAAAAAATGGACATAAAAAGGTGAGCAAAATTTCTTCAGCATATGAGCAAGTCAACTGCAAGCAGGAAGGGGAGGAAATGAAAATATGAAATAGCAGGATTAAACAAGTTACCTCTTTCATGTAATAAATCAGCTGAATTTGGATCAAACTCCAATGCTTTGGTCAGATCTTCAATTGCCTGGCATAAGATGTAAAATTTGAGTTATGACAAGCACTAAGCTCTTTATTTCCTTCACAAATGAAATATACTCAGAAATATAATGTAGTGACAGGCACTAAAACTCTCCATCATTTAGTTCATAAATAACATAAATTGACATTTTGCATCCCTCTCCCTTCTCTTCGCAAAATCCAATGATTTTATGGAAAAACTAATGTAACATGCACAGCAACAGAAATCAGCCTCTAACTTAAAGGTCTTAAGTAAACCTTTATGTTCTGGTTGACCATATCAATGTACCAAAGCCGAGGATCTCATGCAATTATGGAAAGACACTGCAAGAAGTTTTCCTTTGGATAGAAAGACAATATGAGGATGAAATTATAAAAGACCCTCACCTCAACAGATTCTCCCATAGCAGCCCGAGCCTGGCCTCTCCTTTTCCAAGCCTCACCAGCTGATGGTTTTGATTGAATAGCCTAAAGGAAAAATTAATCATAAGGAGCATATAAAATAGAAGTTGTCACTTCTATATAGACTGCAGAATCATGAAGATATATGTACCTTTGTAAAATCAGCAATAGCGGCTTCAAGTTCTCGTTGGAATGCGTATGCAGTCCCTCTTCCTATTAGTGCCTCAGGATATGTAGGATCGTCTTTCAGTATCTGCATGATATCAAAAAAGTAAAAATAAAAATAAAAAATAAAAGCACATATGTAAAATTTTTATATAATAAAGACAGAAAAAGACCACAAAGGCCACCCCAACATGGTAGAACCCAACTACAACAATTAAAGAAACCAAAGATGTACCTGGTCAAATATAGATATGGCAGAAGCATAATTCCCTTCATTAACCTGCAAAAAAAAGATCAAACAGAATGCAAGACTAAAGTTTGTTTACAGTACAAATGGTAATTGCACCAAGTTGAAAACCGCAAAACTTGTGAAAACATACCTGTGCAATGCCCCTTGATAAGCGAAAATCTACATTGATTGACTTGGTCTTTGAAATCTTAGCAACACAAAACTTCTTGTTCCTCTTAGTTTCATCAGTTATTTCATTATGTATGTCAGATATGTTAGATGGCAGAGAGTGACTTTCAGTTTTATCACTTGACTTACTGGAAATGACAGAGGATCTACTGCATTGTTCTGATTTCTCACTTAGATCATTACATGAATCTGAAGCATAACTTGGTTTGTCAAAATTACTATGAGTTCCATTTGTCAGGACACAAGGCATCTCATTCGGACAAGTTTGATCACTTAACCCTATGTCAAAATTATCACCAGAAATGCTACTGCTCTCAGAAGCATCAACAGACTCCACACTTAATTTAGATCCATCACTTAACACATTGAGACTTTTGTAATTTTCAAATGTTTTGTCAATGGTGTCAGATGCTAACTCAGATAAAGACATTGATGATTTATTCCTCTCTTCATCACTTGTTTTATTGTGTGTCTCAAAATTGTCAGTAGACTTTTTGTAGATCTTTGATCTATCACTATGTTCTTGCAATAATCTAGATGTATTGTATTTATTTTGATGCTTGAAAGTTTCATTTGACTTTCCATTGATGTAAAGTCTTGATTCAGATACAGGGTTAGATAACTTAGGGTCAGCCACATGTTTGTCACTAGTAAAAGTTATGTCTTGTTTGCCTGGTTTTGCTACCGTCAAAAGCTCTTCCAGTTCCAGCAATTGCTTCAGATCAGCAGATTGCCGCAATGCATGTTCATGCCCTTGCTCCCAAACAGCAATAGCGTCCTCTTTCCTTCCCAACGCAGAAAATGCACAGCCTAAACAAGGGAAATAAAAGCACTGAGTTTGAGCACCCTATCCTAAAGACAAGAGAATATTCTTTGCTGTCTACAGTCAAATAAACAGTGATTACTCAGAAAAAAGCATCAAGGATGCCCCACAGAGATACATAACAAAAAATCATCAATAGCATAAAGCATACACAAAATTCTAAAGAAAATCTAAAGATAGGGGAAACACCACTTTGATTACAAATTCTACATTAGATCAGTCAATTTTATCATTATGTTATTATCCGAACAGTTTTAATCCAAACTGATGTCGTAAAACCACAACGGACTTTTCAAATGAGAGAGAGAGAGAGAAAGCTTAATCTTTGTTCTTGGTTTAATTATCAGTAAATTGCATCAACTGTTTATTAGTACTTACTCTAACTAGCATCAATGCTACAACCTAGACTCTTGAGATACACTTCGTACCTCTTAATTGTTGGCATCAAGGTTCTATATTACCATATTCATTCAGCTCTATCACCCATGAGCATGTCTGTGCTCTATGATAGCAAACTAAATTTCAAGAAGTCGAACTCGAACGTTAGGTTTGATGTTGAAATAAAATGTGCATTACGTGACTCAGAAGCAAATATTAAACCCAACTGAACCCTCCAAATTCTCTTATTTACAGCAAAATCACCAGAATTGAAGGATTTTGGTTAGTACTATAAATACACAGCCTAGAACTCAATTTTTGGACCGAAAAGGGATGCATGAATTGGGAAAGCATCTAAAATTAATCTAAATTTCAAATAACAACAAACTGAATTCATTAAAAGGCCAGGAAATCAAGTGCCAAACAATGCAATTAACATGTCAAATAAAACCGAAACAGTTGGATATTTAAGGATCAAGAACAAAATACCTTTAAGAATATAAGCTTGAAGAAGCGTAGGGTCAAGCTGTAGCGCCTTATCACAATCCTTAATCACGTGCTTATGAAGCTCCAATTGACTATAACAAAACGCTCTATTGCTGTTATCGAAGGAAACACCGATCAGCGAAATGAAAATGTAAAGAAAAAAAAAATTTAATGGTAAAAATTTGAAGATCAATTGGGACAAAGATGGAAACAAGTTTTAACGGACCAGATGTCTTGGATTGCGCAAGACTGAGCGAGGAGTGAGTCAAGGACTCGGATTGCCTTGGACCAGTCACGGGAGCGGCAGAGTTTGGCGAGTTCGACTCGCTCCGAGATAGCTGAGTTCATGGTGATTGAAGCAGGAGAGCGAGTTGGGAAAAGAGTAACATGAGAAGCTGCGAGGAAAGTGATGGGGGGAAAAACGGGGTCAGGTGAGGGTTCGCGTGTGGATCTGGTTTTGACCCCTTTTAGTTTTGGTCTTTCAAAATTGGATAATAGAGATGGAGCCTGCCTGCCAACGGCTCGTCTTCATGTGCGTGGGTTGCCACTCGGAGTTTACGGACTTACGGTCCCTTGCTTTTGGGCCTCTAACCACCACCCCCCCTCTTTCCTTTTCTGTTTCTTTTTCTTCGTTGAGGAATTATTTCAACATCTCGAAACGCATGCCTTTGATTTGTATGCCGGCACAAAATTGATGGTACAGTACAAAACCATTGAACCACAAGTCAACGAGACAATGACATGACACTGTGGTTACTATTACAAGACAATGGTTTTATGTTTAATCACAACTTAGATTCCAAAATTCGAAATTCCAAAATCGGTGAAGTTCAAACTCACGATTAATTTCCCATTTGACTAAAAAACCTCTAGAAACATATAAATAAAAATCGTGGCGTAAAACAAAAAACTCCGATTACATTTTTGTTTTGTCTGCTAATGGAAAAAAAAAAAAAAGCTGTTCATAGTCTACAATGCCAAATTTAGCCCGCGTTACATTGCTTAATTTGAGCTAAATTTATGTTGCAATTTCAACTTCAATTTGAAGAATGAGATTAAAGTAGGGATGAGAAAAAATATCAAAAAAATCGAAGATGGATTGAATTTGTAATATTTGGTTTGGATTGATTTTTTTTATTTAGTTTGAATCAATTTCAGATATTAAATATATTTATATTAGATTTAAATCAGATTTTGGATTAAGAGGTAAAAAATAAAAAAAAATTAAATTAAATCGAATTATATATATTTTTTAGTTTTTATATATATTTAAATTTTTATAAAATAAAAATTTAAATTTTATATTAAAATCTACTTAAATATATTAAAATTTTATATTAAATAATATTTAAAAATTAAAAATCAATAAACAAAACTGAAAAGATAAATTTTGATTTGGTTCAATTTAAATTATATGAAGGTTCTATTTGAATTCAAATCAAATTTTAAAATTTTATAATATTATATAATTATTAGAATATGTTGTCAGTAGTTATACATTTAGTTATGTGTGAATATCTTTATACTCTCTCATGATATAAATATACATGTCATAACCTTAAATATGATAGGGTAAAAAATTTATTCTTTATAGATTCATTTCATGGGATCAGAGCAATGGCATTCTCTCTTTTCATCATCTTCAATTCTGATCCAAATAATTGTCTTTTTCTTTGATCTAAAAACAATTACTTTTTTATTATTTTACTCCAATGACTTTCTTTATAATATATTATTTTTTAAACCCTCTAATGGCTTTCAACAACCACTCCTCTTTTATACAATCTCTTTCATTCTCTAACATTTCTAGCCTTATTTTCATTAAGTTGAACTCAAAAAATTATTTGTATTGGCATAGTGAGATAACACTTTTTTTATTATGCAGTGATTTAATGGAGCATATTGATGGTACTATTGCACCTTTTCCTAAAAATAAATAAAGATAATAAAACTATATCCAATCTTGCATGTATAAAGTCGATAAAAAAGGATCAATTTGTTCCTTCCTATCTAAAGGCAACATTGTCACCAAGTGCACAAGCACAGGTCTTGAGTTTGTCATCTTTTTACCAAGTTTAGACAACTTTAGAAACTATTTTTCATCAATAATATCAAGCAAAGTTAGATCTGTTGCATGATAAATTATAGAGTTTGAGTAAATGAACTATGTTTATTGAAAAATATTTTCCTAAAATCAAATCTATTTTTGATAATTTAGTGGCCATAAATCATCTTACCTCTGATTCAAAATTGGTGACTTGTACTTTGAATAGACTGTCAAATATCATTGAATATCAATCAATTATCTTTATTCTTAAAAGCATGAATATTAGTTCATAAGCAGCGCTTGAAAAGAATATCGGTATTATCATTACAACCTATGAATGCCATTGTTTGTTCCTATGAGACAGACATGGTAACTCACCCAAATTGTCAAGGTTAGCACTTTAATAATTCTCGTTATGATTTTTGGTGCACTTAACAGGTTAATCAAAAGTATAATTATCATGATTCTTGATCTTTTTCTTGCATAAATTATATGCCTCAACGAGACTTTCAATTAAATAACCGAGATAATAAGAATTTTTCACTTTTTTAGCATGCAAACCATATCATAAAGTGTCAGATTTGTCACTAATGCAACCATACTACTAGACATGTCAATACCATTACAATAAATTTGATCATAGTCTAAGTAATTTTTTTATTAGTCTTCATCTTTCCACTACTACTTCAAATGATACTTCATTTAATGCTCAAATAGACAATGACAATGATGTCTATTGGCTGACAGATTTAGGTACTACTAGTCACATAACTTTCAATCTATCGTTGGTACATCAGTCCACTTTTTATGCTGGCAATAAAAGTGTTTTTATTGGTGATGGTAATTCTCTAAACATCATTCTTATTGGTGATTTTGCTATATGTCTTAGTTATACAAAATTAGCATTGAAAAATATTCTATTTGTTTCAACATTAAAGGAAAATTTATCTATTTCTAAGCTAACCAAAACAATAACTATGGTTTTCATTGTTTTCCTTGGTTTTGTTATTAAAGATCTTTGTATAGGAAAAGTACTTCTGGATAGACCAATTCAAGGTAACCTTTATGTGATTCCTGCAATAGATGTTGAACGATTCGTTGGTGTGAGACAATGCAACCAACAAGATTTGTTCAGTGACAGTTCTTTTTCAGTTTCTAGAATAATTTGATAATGATAACTTGGGCATCTAGCTAGCAATATTATAACACAGTTAAAATCTAATAAATTTATCTATCTTAAGGATTCTTCTTTTTGTAACTTAACTTATACAGCTTGTCAAGTAGGAAAAAAAATTTGTTTTTTGGTTTATTGCTAGGATAACTTCTAATGTTCTTGAATTAATTCATTGTAATCTTTATGGGCCACCGTCCACTGCTACTATTACTAATTTTTGCTATTATATTATTTTTGTGGATGATTTCGATTGTTATACTTGGTTTTATCCATTGAAGCATCATCCCAATAATGTTACTTATTTTAAAAATTTTAAAATTATGATTGAAAATTAATTTGGCAATAAGATCAAAATTTTTTAGTGTAATGGAGCTAATGAGCTTGTTAATGATGATTTTAAAAATCTTATGGTATTTTTCTTCAAATTTTTTATCCACATATCCATGAACAAATGGTTTAGCAGAACGAAAACACAGACATATTGAGGAAATGAGCCTGACTCTGGTGTTTCAAGCTTCCTTACCATGATCTTTTTGGCTTGAGCCATTTTTTACAGTTGTTTATCTTATCAATCGATTTCCTATATCAGTTTTAGGTAATCATTTTTTTTTGAGGTGTTATTTAACTCTGTGCCAAACTACAATCATTTGAAAGTTTTTGGATGTGTTTATTATCCTCATTTAGTTTCTTATAAAAAAGATAAGCTTTCTCCAAAATCCACCCATTGTGTCTGCTTAGGGTATAGTTCAATCTACAAAGGATATCGTTGTTTAGATCTTTTTAATGATCGGATTAATATCTCATGGCATGTTGTCTTTGATAAAAATTGGTTTCCTTTTGCAGAATATTTTGGTTTTATAGCTCATGGGATTTTTTTCTCATTCCATTGACTCTTTTACATCTCCTGAAGTTAGTTTCAAGTTATCTCTGCCTATACCTCCTACTATAATTGTGTCAAAACCATTACCAAATGCTTCAATTCAAAATACAACTAATTTTGAACTTGATACAAGTGTTTTGGCACCCTTTGCTCAACCATCATCTGAGCCATCCACTTCTTTTAGTTCTAGAACCATACATCCTATAGTTACTCAAAGTCGAGATGGTACTCAAAGGCCTAAAGTACTATACTCTTTATATGCTACAAATTATCCATCTTTTAAGTCAAAATCTTTCAAAGAAGGATGTCAAGATGAAAAATAGATTTTAGCTATGAATGATGAATATTATGCTTTGATGCAAAATAATTCTTGGTCTTTAGTGCCTTGTAATTTATCCATGAATGTTATTAGTTATCGTTGGATCTATAAAATCAAAGAATGAGCTGAAGGTACCATTGAACGGTATAAAAGCAAGATTAGTGGCCAAAGATTCACACAACTAAAAGGTATTGACTTTAACTCCACCTTTAGCCTTGTTATTAAGTCCACCACTATTTGAATTGTTCTCCATATTATTGTTAGTAGAGGATGGTCCATTAGGCAATTAAATGTCAAAAATATATTTTTACATGGCAAGTTGCATGAAAAAGTTTATATGACACAACCTCCAGGGTTTGTGGATCCTAATCATCCTCATCATGTTTGTAAATTATATCACTCTCTTTATGGTCTTTACCAAGCTCCACAAGCTTGGTTTCAGATATTTAGTTTTGCTTTTCATGCTTTTAGTTTCAAAAGCAGTCAAGCAGATCCTTCATGTTCATGTGGCATTCCTTATCTGACATAATGTTACTTTTACTTTATGTGGATGATATCATTCTCATTGGCTCTTCATTAAATGTTATTCATTCATTTATTTCACAGCTTTTTTCATAATTTTCAATAAAAGATCTCATTGGTCTTCATTATTTTCTTGGCATAGAGGCACATCATACACCTAAACATTTATTGTTTACACAAACAAAATATGTTTTATTTTTATTGTCACGTTTAGGTATGGAAAATTGTAAACATACTTTTACTCTAATAACTACTAGTAAGAAGCTTTCTCTATATGATGAAACTTTACTTTCCAACCCATCACAAATCCCATCATTGTTAGAGCTTTACAATAACTTACCTTTACTAAACCTAACATTACCTATGCTGTGCAACAAGTTTGTCAATTTATGCATACATCTCATAATATTCACTTTCAGACTATGAAACGAATCTTGAGATATATTAAAGGAATTATCAATTGTGGTATTTGATTATTATCTTACACTATACCGAATTTGGTATGTTATATTGATGCTGATTGGGTTGATTGTTCAAACATTAGATGTTTTACAATGGATTACTGTATTTTTTTAGGTTCCAATCATGTTTCTTGATATACTAAAAAATAAGTTTTTATTGCTCAATCTAGTAATGAAGCAAAGTATATGGCTCTTTTTATAACTTATCGAGATATACTTTAGATTTCTTATGTATTGAATGAGGTTAGATTTCCTTTTGCACTACCTTGTTCTATATATTTTGATAATATGAATGCTACTCAATTTGTTACTAATCCAATCTTTCATGCTCACACAAAGCATATACAGACTTCTTATCACTTTGTTCATACCTTATTTGAAATTATTTTCTTCAAATCCCTTTTGTTTGTTCTCAATTACAACTAATTGATATATTTATCAAACGATTTTTTTTTTTCAAATTTCCATCCCTTTTAAGAATAAATTCTTGTGAAAGTTTTCTTTAATCACTTGAGGGGATATATTAAAATATATTGTTAATAATTATATATTTAATTATATATAAATATACTTATACATTTTCATGATATAAATGTCATAATTTTAAATGAGATAAAATAAAATATTATTTTTAACAAATTTGTTTCAATAATATCTAAAAAAACCAAATCGATCCGAAATTAAGGTGCATTATTTCAACGAGGCATTCAAACCTTGTCGAGACATGGAATTATTTTATGAGGAAGGGAAAAAAGGTGGGACCCTTTGCTTAATTCATTTACAAATGAAAGAATTGTTTCATGACTAATTGACGACTGGAAGAATTAAGCTCGTTTTTGAGTTTTTGACACTCTTAAAACCAAACCCCTGGCACCAGGCCGCCCATTTTGACAAGTGTCGAATCAGAGCACCTTTTGTTTCCTTAGTGACTGGTGCTCAGTCGAACACATCACCCCACTTACGAACATACACGTCATTTTCCAATTAAGTATTAGCAGTCAACAAAACAAGTAAATAAATTAATGAAATGCTTGGAAAAAGAAAATCCCAGCCGCCTTACGGTCGCCAATGGAATTAGCTTCAAATCATAATTAACTTCTTTTCAACTTGAGATTAACATTTCAAGATTATTAAAATTGAAAACAAGATTAGTACTAAAATAACCCTGATTTAGCTTTAACCGAACTGGTAGTAGTACTTGATTTCATGCTTTGATATCGAAACGAATGTGCCTAAGGAGCACTGGGATAACGATCTCAGGGGAGCTAAGCTGAGGAAGGTGACCATCGGATGTCATGACTTCAACGATGGATTCGCCACCCAGGTTTTGGTGTAAGTACTCGGACACGACGACCGGGACAGCCAAGTCTTTGACACTTTGGAGGATGTGACAAGGGACCGTGACAAGGCTGAGGAATTGTCTCATGTCGCTTTGGAATATGATTTGAGCCACGCTAAGGGCTATGTCAGGTCTCATGTTGAAGAGGGTACGGCTGAATTCTTGAACCGCCACGGATTCCAGGTCCCCTCCCACGGCTAGCGGTGCGAACCCTGAACACCAGGCTTTGTAGTTGGCTCCCATTGCATCGAAAAGTTGATCCAAGTCTTCTTGCTCAAATCCTCCATAGTAATTCACATCATTCAGATACCTAAAACAACATCAATAATAGAAATGGTTCAATTTTGGATATAAAAATAGATTTTTAACTAAAAAAATAACTTGAAACAAATGATTTAATATATCTTACGTCTCCCTGAAAGCTACTAGTATATGTATATATACATATATTTTACCTGGGGGAAGCAGAGATCATGATGATTTTGGAGAAGAGATCAGGGCGAGAAATGGAGGCGATGGCACCAATCATGGCAGAAACAGAATGACCAACAAGAATACAGGAATCAACCTGGAGCTCTTCAAGTATAGCAAGCAAATCATAAGCATAACCTTCAAGAGTAGCGTAACGATTGAAATCAAAGTATTCTGGGTTGGTAGTTCCAGCTCCCATGTTATCATACAAAACCACACGCAAATCCTCCACCAGGTGAGGAACTAAGTGCTTCCAAACCGACTGGTCGGTCCCAAATCCATGGGCCAAAACTATGACACCATCCCCTGCCCCCAAAACCTTCACGTTGTGAGCTTCTTCCACAATACCCATTATTTTTCTTCCCCAAAGCCGCCAATCCCAAATAAAGTGAATTATCTGTCACATGTGGGTTTATTTATATCTGTTACAATTGATTTCCGTGACGCTTCAAGGGCATTAATGGCTGGCGGTTCACAAAGACGATATTTTTCTTGGGATAAGGTTATTGGGTTTTTCTACAGTATCATTGGGCATAGAGTTACTGTTTTTAAATCATACGGTTGAGAGGGGTTTTGGAATGATCATGAACCTGTCATTAATGGTCGAACTAAACTGTTTCCAGACATCGACAGGTCCGGTTCCACACAAAATGGGCCTTTGGTAGATGGACCTGACAATGAGATCCAAAGTTTGATTGCAAGTGGTGGAAGAAAGTCCCATTCTCACTTTTTGTTTCTGTTTTTCTTTTTTTTGATTAGTTGTCATCAAATTTATAAAAAAAAAAAATTGTTTTAAAAATTATTAAAATTTTATCCAGTTATCCAAGAAAACAATTACTCACTTCGTCTCAATTTTTTTTGTCCATCTTGTTTTTGAGATATCTTAATATTATATTTTTTTAATATCCAAATTTTTTATATTTTAAAATTATTTTTACTTTTTAACATTAAAAATTAAAAATTTTTAATTTTATAAAAAAATTAAATTTAATATTAAATACATTAAAATCTTTTTTTTTTTTTTTAATTTCGTAAAACTCAATACAAAACAAACACATAGGTACAAAGGGAATATAATTTTAATCTACCTATATTGTTTAAGGAAATTATCTAAGCTATAGTTCTTCTCATCACATGTTCTCCCTTCATTGCACAACTCTTCCGCCCTTTTATCGGTAAGAGCGAAAAATTTCATCACAGCACCCATTCATACCACTTTTGTTTCGTGCTTATAAATATAACAAACATCCAAATAATTTCCATATGGAATATTTAAAATTGTAAAAAAGAGTGATAATATATAAAATTGTAAAATTGCAAAAAAAGTTATAATATATAAATGAAATTAAGCATAATCATGTATTTAGATGATAGGAAATAATTCGAGTATTCATTGTGATACGTGGAAAACATGTAGAATTGTGTCAACAAATAATCATGTAATTTATTGATAAAGTGATTAAAATTTTTAGTTTAATGATACACTATATTTCAATGATAAATCTTAATTTATTGCAATTTTAAATATATATAATAATAATATTTAATGAAAAATTGATTTAGTGGAAAGAAGAAGATTATAGAATGATTTTAAATTTAAATTTTATTGTTTATGATTTTGATTATTTAATTATATTTTAATTTATTAATTAATTATTTAATGATAGATGAATATAATAATTAATTATAATTATAACTTCTTTTCTATTTGCAATTAAAAAAATACACAGTATAGAAAATTGTTTGAAAGAATTACATCATGTGAACGTATAATTTTTCATTCAAATTATATTATAGAGTTATATTATTTAAAAATTATTTATTTATTATTAATTAATTAAAATAAACATTTGTTATTTAATTATTATATGTAATATATAATTAATAATTAATTTTTTAATAATATAGTTATATGATATAATTTAAATAAATATATATTAATATGGCTTAATTATTTCGTTCTCATCTTTTCTCCAGCCACGGCACCCACGTCCCGTCGATTATGCCGCATGGCTAGGCGCTGTCAAGGTTATTCCATAACCAGAAAAAAAACAAAAAAAAAAAAAGAAACTGGAGCCAAATTCGTGGGTGGACCAGTGGCATCTATCTCTTTAATCCTTATCCTAGCGATATGAGGTGACTTCTACTTTACCCAACTTTAAAGGAACCCATTGTGAATGAGTGTATATATATATATATATATATATATATATATATATATATATATATATATATATATATATATATATATATTTAACTGTTTAATTTAATGATTAAAATAATTTTATAAAAAATATTAAAATTAAAATTCGAATCTTAATTTTTTTTTAATATAAGGCTTTACTCTCCCGATAGAAAAAATATATTTATAATATATTTATTTATTTTTAAATAAAATTTAATTTGATTTGCATAAAAAATTTATTTTGTTTATTTAAATTTAATTTATTTAAATAATAATTAATTTACTTTCGATTTATTTTTGATTCAATTAAATTGAATAAATTTATTCATAAATATTAAATAAATATATTTATAAATATATATAAATAAACATATTTATAAATAATAAATAAATCAAAATTAAATAAATTTAAATAAATAAAATTTAAATGAATATAAATATATTTTAAAATAAAATATAAATAAATAAAATAAAAAATATAATATAATTTTATTAATATTATTACAAATAAATAATAAATAATAAATGAATAAATTTTAAACGAATATATTTATTAATATAAATAAATAAAATAAATTTTTATTTATATTTTATTTATTTAATAAATAAATTATTATTATTTAAAATTATTTATTAAATTTAAAAAATAAATATAAAAAATTAAAAACTAAAAACTAATCATTTGATGAACAGTTCATCCAAATCTCTTTTTATATACAACCGAAAAGGAGTAGCGCTGATGTAAAGGGGCTTGGACTTTGAAGCTCCCGTTTTTCAACGGCACACCAGCCACTTGTTTCAATCAGCTGGTCCTGCAAAGTTAACACTTTTAAAGGTTTTCACCTTTTGTGGCTTTTTCCCGGTTTCCCTTCTCCTTTTCACTTTTTGTTTTTTATTCCCTCGGAGAGCCTTTTCTTGGACAATAACGTATAGCTGTTAGTTAAAGCTCCAACTAATTCATGGCCGACATATCCCACCAATTAATCGTGTTCTGTCCTGCTGACTAATTAATCAACAATCAAGTTATAAGATAAAACTTGTTTTTCTGGGAAAGAAAAAAGATGGTGTGTCCTCAAGAGAACCACATAACAAAAGTTGATTTACTTCGGGAAGGAAGATGTAATTGTCTCCCCAAAAGCCATGGAAGGAATCAGGGAAATCATATTAACACTACCAGAAGAGAATGGCTGGAGACTGGAGAGGTTTCCAGCCTTTCCGCTTATTCCAAGGCTTTTGGTGTTACCCCATATCGCCTGGAAAGTATCATGCTAGCTCAAGAATGCTTCAAGGCTGAATCAAGTTGTATCATTGTTTGCAGCACTCCAAAGAGAGGCATCGCCTGGATTAAGGCACTTACTTTTTACGTTGTTACATTTTTACTGTTTAAAGGGCCGCATGATTGGCATAGACCCAAAGGATACGCTTGTTTCCTTGTTTCTTTTTGCAGCAAGGAAAATAAACCCATTTATACGTAGGAGGCTTTGGAGCTGTCTTGTGAAGGCAAATGCTAGTGACAACGATTCGTTTAGGAAAAACAAGGTTGGAGACTGGCGCAACTACCTGACACCCCATATGGCAAATGGCCTCGACAGGATAACTGAACAGAAGCTGAAAGGATCTGTCTTGACTTTCGATAGCTCATAAATCAGTGATAGGCAATTAATAACAACAAGATATGCATTTTCAGTCTGCATTCTCACTATTCCAAAAGTGAACTAGACCTTTGCCTCATGTTAACTTGTTAAGCGCCATAAGCGGCAAATATATATATATATATATGTATAATTTTTTATTTGTGAAAGCTTTTGCTAGATTTGGATGGTATTAATTGCATCTTTCAATACATAGTTGTTGGAAATTGTTGGTTTTTGTTTCTAAAAACATAGTCGTATATGATAAGGATTAGATGGACTGATGAATGGTTAGCACGAGACTTTTAGCTATTAGAATTTGGAATTCTTATTTGTTGTCAATTTCCAATCTTGAAAAAGAAGGGATGAAATTTATGAGACGCACGGGAGAACAGACATATTTTATTGTGTAAACAAAAGGTGACTAGTGCTCATGCATCCTGTTGGGCTTAGTTTTCTCCGCGTGGAGGTGATTTAAAATTAAAGCTCATTTATCATAGACTTTTTAGTTGTTTTAGGTTTGGTTATAGGGTTTTAAGCGCTTATATGATTGAAAAAAAAAAAAAAAGACAAAAGAGTGTGATGGCAAAATAGAGAAAAAAAAAAGAGAAAAAAGGATTTTGTGTAATTCCAATCAAGTAGTTTGATCGAAGTTAATTCATTGTTCGATTGAGCTAAAATTTTATTAGTGTGTTCACGACTAATTGTTCTTTAGTTTAAACGGTAAATATCAAGTTTTAAGTTTTTTACTTACTGATTTTATATGTATTTGTTAATCCCTACATTTACTGAGACTTCTCTAATTTTTTTTTGTAATATTATTTCTTTACTAAGATTATTTAATCTTGAGATATTGTGATTGTATATCTCTAGTTCTAGCTAAAAAGAATTTTGTATTTTCATTATTTTAATAGTAGAGATTATTTGTTGCTACCCGTGATTTTTACTTCTTGTTTTATTGAGGTTTTTTACGTAAATTGCTTGTGTTTTTGTACTTGTGGTTTGGTGATTTATTTGTTAGCTCTATTTATTTGATTCCTACTAGATTCACACAAGAAAGTGATAATTTGATTTTTTTCGCTGCGTGACATATTCGATTTGAATATTATTTGATGTTCTTGTGCTTGAGCTTTGATAATACAACTAAGCTTTGGCACAAATGACTTAGTCACATAAGCAAGAAAGGTTTGAAGGTTTTGGCCAAGAAAAATCTTTTTTCTGGAGTAAAGAATATATCCTTGAAAAAGTGTGATTATTGCTTGGCAAGGAAACAAATAAGAGTTACATTCAAGACATCCCTTCCATCAAGAAAGCCAAGTATACTTGATTTAGTATATTTTAATGTTTGTGGTCTTATAATAATGAAAACACTTGATAGTTTCATCTATTTTATGACTTTTATAGATGATCATTCAAGGAAGATATGAGCTTATACCTTGAAATCAAAACACCAAGTGTTAGATGTATTTAAACAATTTCATGTTTTAGTTTAAAGACAAACAAGATTGAAATTAAAATGCATAAGGACTGATAATAATGGTGAATACACTGAACTTTTTGATAAGTATTGTAGACAGTAGGGAATTAGACATCAAAGATTACCTCTTAAAACTCCTCAGTTGAATGGGTTAGCTGAAAGGATAAGCATGACACTAATGAAAATAGTGAGATGTTTGCTTTCACAGGTACAATTATCAAAATCTTTTTAGGGTGAGGCTTGAGTATAGTTGTACATCTTTTGAATCTCTCACTATGTGTTCTTTTAGATTTTGATGTTTCAGATAGAGTTTGATTAGGCAATGATGTGTCCTATGATCACTTACACACCTTTGGATGTAAGGCTTTTGTGCATATTTTCAAAGATTAGAGATCCAAGCTTGATGTCAAGACTAGACAGTGTGTGTTCCTCGATTATGGCCATGATGAGTTTGGGTACAAATTTTATGATCCAATGTAGAAGAAACTTATGAGAAGTAGGGATGTTATTTTTTGTTAAAAATCAAACCTTTTAAGATATTCATAAGACTGATACATTAGTTTCATGATACAATGATGATTTGATTGATTTAGATCTAGTTTCTCTAACACATGTGCCTATAGGGTTGAATATGTTGAAGATAACCAATACAATACAGGTGATGTTGATATCAGTCTTACACAGGTTAAGATAGGTGATGATACTTATGAATAGTCACTAGTATCAGAGGTTCAACTAGAGGTTTTACCAGAAGTTTCACTCATGAGATCTATTAGAGATCGACAACCTTCCATATGGTATTTTGGTTGTGAGTATGTGCTACTAATTGACGAAAAAAAACCCAAATGTTATGCAGAGGCCATGAAAGATGAACACAAAAAAAAAGGGTTAATACCATGCAAGATGAGATGAAGTCTTTGCATGATAATAGTACTTTTGAGTTGGTAAAGCTACCAAAAAAGAAGCTTGAAGTTTATCATTCAATCATCGGAATGGTGATTCCCTTTACATAGTCGAAAATGAAGAGATTTGCTGGGCTTAGTTTCCTTTATGTAGAGATGGCCTAAAACTAAATCCTATTCACTAAAGATTTTTTTAGTTATTTTATGCTTAGTTATATGGTTTTAAACCCTTATATGGCTGAAAAGAGAAACAAGAGAGTGTAGCGGCAAAATAGTGAAAAGAAAAAGAAGAAAAAAAAGTTTTGTGTAATTCCGATCAAGTAGTTTGATTAAGGTCAATTTGTGGTTTGATTGAGTTAAAATTTTATCAGTGTGTTTACGGTTTATTGTTCTTCAGTCTAAACGGGGGAGATCAAATTTCTAGTTTTTTACCTACCAATTTCGTGGGTATTTATTAATCTTTAAATTTATTGAAACTTCTCAAATTTTCTCTTACAAGATTGTTTAATCTTGAGATATTGTTATTATATTGTAACGTTCCAATCCCACATTGGGATGTTTGAAGATTTACTATGATATATAAGTAGAGGCTTAAACCTAAACTTATGAGGCATCTTTTGTAGGATATATATGCCACTAGATCTAAATTCCTTCTAGATCTACTTATATATGCCACTAGATCTAAATTCCTTCTAGATCCACCAATAGTCATAGCCAACAACCCTATAATTGCAGATGGATTTATTATTCGTGGAGTCAAGGGAGATGCATCCATAGAGCCCTAAAGTCTTCCATAGGGTGCATAAATCATGTAATCAATTGTCACTTCTTGCACCCCAACAAGGCAACAACATCCAAAATTTAACTAATTTCTTGCCACCAAGGGATGACTGGCATGTAAATTATAAATAGAAAACATTGTTTAGAAACAAATTTCCCTATTTTTCCTGTGTATTATCTTACAGAATAAAATAACAAATGGTATGCATAGGTAATTCCATATAAAAGAGGAAACTATTTAAGATGACCAAGAAAAACCCAAGCTGGGAAGTGAGGAGCAGCTTCAATTTAGCACCTCTAAAAGACACAGAATTATGTACAGCAACCTCCAAGGATCATTATTTCAAAATCCCATTTTCTTCTGATCAGGACCGGTTCAACCTGATATATCATTTCATTCACTAGACAAGAGAGCACCCCTTTGTCCTGGTTGTGCTGTTTAGTGGCCAGGATGGAATGCGTCATCTGCTTCCTTGGCATTAAGAGAGAAGATATCAACAGGGGCGCTAGTGCAGTCAATAAAATTGTGATCCTTGGATCTACCATTAGAAGATCCCAAAGGATGATCCAAGTATATCACTATAACAGTGATATCATCGTGGAAATGGCGTCTTGCTCCTTTTTTAATTCTCTTAATATCATCATATCTCATTTCTCTTTTCTTTGCAGCCTCCTGAAGTGCAGCTCTTACCAATCGCTTTGCTATTCCCTATGAAAGAAGGATATATCATCATCACCTTTATCATCACATTGCATAATATTTAATGATTTGAGACCAAGTATATTAACAGTGAAAGTGACTGATAAAGTTATAAACGAGAAGTGCATGAAACTATTTATTAGGATGGAGTCATACTACTCTAGGACTTTTCAAAACAATCTCACAAGCTGCTTGATCACTTAATTGCTCCCAAAGACCATCTGATGCAAATATCAAGAACAAGTCCTGAGGCTTCAGCTTCCGAATTAATATAGAAGGCTCTGCTGTCATTACAGGTCTTTTCAAAGGAATTGGGAATCCAAACTGCTGAAATAGAGGATCCCTGTTGAACTCAGGTTTCTTCAGATATATATCTCCAATCGATCTCGAGACCTAACAGGAAGAAGAGTTTTAGTTAAAGCCTCCTAACTCAGATGGTGCATATTCCAGGGATGATATCAGAATCAGACTATCAACTTGAAGGAAAGAAAAGCACATTTACAGTCATAAAGTTGTACTAGAGCAACAGATACCATGTGACTCTTTTCATTCTACAAGAATGGTCCCAAAGTAGAATTGGAGAAACCATTTTTGTTTTCAGTTCTAGACTGAAATTTATTTCTGACTCATAGTGCTACAAATTGTGTTAGCAAAGTGAAAGCACGGAAGTCACAAGCAGCAGCAGGTATACAATATAAATGTTCATTCACCAGTTATTATAATATGTACCATCACAAGACAATACATTCAAGGTTGTGATTCACCTATACCTCACCATTCACTCTTTGAATTCATTACACCTAATATATCAGATGAGAGAGCGACAGTGCCGGAACAGGTGGAAATGTGATATGCAGAGAAAGAATAAATACAGATGCGACTCAAAGAAATTGCGTTTGAAGATTTCCTAATACACTTCTATAGGATAGGAATATAATCATTTGGATAATAAACTTCTAAATGACACATATAACTGATTCAAGGGCTACCACAGAATAAAGAATAGAATATCATGCCTTCTATCATAAACCAAAGCTATATTTTGCTCTTCCTTTTTAGTTCAGATGAAATAATCTTTTGCTTTCCAGGAATAACTATAAATTAAAATACTCGAAAAATAATATTAAACACGAAAAGAAAATTTTATCTGGGAGATTCATAAATTACTGCAATGTAAACAAAGACGCAAGCAGTGGAAGACAAAAGGAATATTGAGATGGAAAAATGTTTTGGGTGCATTGGCACCACATCTATGAGTTTGAGCATAAAGCTAGATTTTCTCCAATAATTTTCAACTTTTTAAATGTCAGAAAATCTCAAACCTTTATAGCCATTTTAATGCTCATAGGAAGGTGAAGAAAGTGTGCATCTATCAAATATTAAAAGAAGATTTAGATGCCTGATTGATCTATTGGCGTATCATAATATTCAAAGAAACAATTAGAAACTACATGATAGACCCAAGAGAAAGGCTAAACATTCGACTAAGAAAGTGAAGTCAATTCGTAATATGAAAGAGACTTCGGTAACCATAAAAGGGTTCTGAAGATCTACATATCTGCAAAAATGCCTAGATAATTTATCATAGAAAGGTTCATTTCTTCAATATAGAAATGGTGGTAACCCCACATTTTAATTGGTGTGTAGAGCATAACATAAGGAATTAGGAGCACATAAGTTGCCATTTGAATTGCAGATTCTTGACGAAGCAGCGTAGTAGGAACATAAAATTTCACCAGGATATCACAAAATGGATCAAATGCTCATAAAGTTGCAAAGTCAATGCTAATAAAAATTTCAACATTAACCAGAAATGCAGATTTGCATTTGCTATTGGGGCAACTTGTTAAAACTAATATCTACAACCATACAAATTTATGGTATTATAACAACAGAAGATCGAAAACTGTGAACCACTAAGACAGTTAACTGAAGAAACCAAGAAGAATACAGAAATTTGTACCTGAATTATGCCCTTTATCCGCCAAACTCCATGGTTATACACTACAATGTGAGAATCATCAGGGTGGAGTGCTACAACCTCCTTCCTCACCTCTTCAACACCAACATTATGATCAGTTGATAACCTTTCTGCCACCACCAGATTATTAGTGCCATTTGGGGACACTCTCCGGCCAAGCACTGCCCTCGAGTCTCCCAGATTAGCCACATATAAAACATCGTTAGCAATGGCCCCAACAAGACAGCAGGAACCAACTGAAGCAATCTGTGGTCTAGCTGGCAATGATCGCTTCACTAAGTGCAAAAACTCCTCCTCAGTAGCATCAAACGCCTTCTTTATTACTTCTGCTGACAACCCTCCATGCTCTGATGCAAACTCTACCATAATTGAACCAGCAAAAAAAATGAACTTTTGTTTCTCTATATAATTGACAAGAGCTATGAATTAACCAAAATTTTGTTTACTTTGGTTTATAGCAAATGTTATTTTGGAATCAGATTATATTTTATCATTAGTTTCTTTTTCTTTTTATTCTGTCCTAAACATTCTAACCAGTTCAAAATCTAAAAAAAAAATCCCAAGAAACATGCACTTACTATGAAGAAAAGGAAACAAGTGGTGAGTGATGAAACGGGAAGCCTCAGGTCCGCCATGACCATCGTAGACGCCAACGTATGTGGCGGAAGGGGAAGTAAACACCTGTCCTTGATCCTCCAAGGAAGAATTCGCTTGCACAACTGCTATGGAGTAATCTCCTGAAGCGTGTGGCTTCAACTCCATATGCCACAACAGCCCATCTCCTCCACCCCCTCCTCCAAAGCACTTCTCCAATGGCCTTGTGCACATCTCCAACATCCTTTTTGACTGTTAGAAAACTTGTTGAACTTCACGATAAAAAAAAAGTTGTCCCAATAATAAATAATGGGGAATTTCTTTTCCAGGGAAAAACTGCGGGGTTTGCAAGGAATTTTTCCAGGAAATTTTAAAGGGGGTGCGGCTGTGAAATGTGTGATATATAATGGAATATATTATTCCTTTGTTTTTGTTGATATTGGTATGTTGTGGGAGTTTCAAACAGGACAGGAGGATGGTCGAAAACTTCCGGTCCAAACTGGAATGGTTCAAAGTAAACGGTTAAGCAAACAAGAAAAGAAGGGAAAGAAAGAAAAAGAGGAGAGGAATTGACGTTGATGTTGGAAAACTTATCCAGTGCATGGCAGCTAGTTAGAATCCAATTCTTTAGCAACGAACGCGCGTAGTATCCAAATCAGCCCTCAATCTTCTGCTTAAATTCTTCACGAAGCCGTGAAGCTCACGTTTACGCTTTGCCATTTTGTTCCATTGAAAAATTAGATACCTACAAATTCAAACTCTCTGAAGAATTTAGTCCTGTTTTTTTCCTTATTTTAATTCCTTCACTGTTTAGTAGCCATGGGAGATGTATGAACCCAATTTTTGTTTAGTGCGGCTTGGAACAAATCATACTGTATCTTTTAGCTGTAAGTAAAGTAGAGTTTTTCTTCTTACAAAGGTTTGATGTGTTGCTATTGGAGAAAATAAAAGAGAAAAATACATTGCAAGTGAGAATTTACCTTGCAATTGCATGATTACAAGAGAGAATAGGCAAAGCTAAGCAAAATTTTAAGGTTTGTAAACAGCTGGCGGTTGTTGAAACCTCAGGTTCAGGGTTTTTTTTTTTTTTTTAATGAATTCTGTTTGTATCTTTACAAGGTAGCTTTGAACAAAATTTGAATTTAAATGATTTTTTTTTTTCAAACTATCATTTCTTCGGAAAAAAATGATAAAATCAAACTGATTTTTCCATCTTTGCATCATGTAATCACGCTGAAAAAGTTTCATGGATTTTTTTATACCAGTAGAACAAGCTTTTTCTAATCGCCAATTGATTGATTTGAAAGTTGATTTCCTTTTAATTTCCACTGAAAGTGGCGATATTTGGTATTGTTAGTAATGGGAGAAAAAGGAAGAAAAAATAGGTATCACCACTCACCCTTCGATAAAATCAATGGACAGGAACAAAGAATAAAAAAAAAAAGATTTCACCATTTTTTTTCAACAAGGCCTGGTCACTTGACTTTCAAGGTCTCAATTTTTGTCTTATTATGTGAATTATAATCAGAACAAGAAATTCATTGCCGTACCTGACACTCACAATCTCACATTCTTATGGCAATGTCTGAAAACATATCACTAAACTCTTACCCCAAAGTCAAACAGTTTACACTTGTAAGAAACACACGTAACATTTTGATTCTCATGAAGGATGTTTTATAAGAGTAAGATTTAATTCCTTGCCGAAATGGGGAAAACAATAAAGAAATCTGATAACACTCCATTTTGTTGAAAACACTTGAAGTTTGTCGGCAGTGGAAAGTGACGTACCATCTTAATTACCTTGTAATGTGTTTTATTATTTTTTATGCTGCTTTTGATGAACAACCAAATGTGGGTGACATAAAGAAGCTAAAAAAAAATCCTGGGTCTAATTAAATTCTTCAAATGCATGCCATTAAAATTTCAAGACAAGATCTTGTAGTTGAACAAGATTGGTGTCTTGTTGGAATCGTTTTGAAAATTTTAAGTTACTGTTTTTTAAAGTTCTTGAATACGTTTGGTTGATCAATTTCGTTGGTCTCTTTGGTCTGCTACTTGCAGCTGCCATTTTTAAGTGTGTTTTGTGGCTGACTAGTAAGATTGCCATGCTTTATTCTTCAGTTTATTTGACTTTGTTCACAAAAAACAGTATATGATCTCTTACTTGAACAAATTAAAATCCCCCTTTAACAAATAAAAACAAAGCAAATAAGAAATGGTTTTTCATGGATTAGGCCTTGCTTTAGTTTCCAAGCTAGTTGGGCCAACTTGGCCTGATACTTCAATGTTGTAGAGTTGATAGGAATCAGATTTCCTTGCGCACCAACAATAACTTCACATCAAAATATGCCCACTTGAGCCACGGTCCAATGAATCATTGTTGTCTATCACGCACCATGTTTGGAATGAACTGAAATCATCATAGATTCAATAATTAGAAAACTCTCCACTTTTCCAATAATCAGTTAGGTATATTTCTTTTGCCTATAGGAGGGCCCAACATGCATTGTTGTGGATAAGCATTCTTTGGTTGAGCAAGCAGCTTTCTTGGCTATCCGGAGCAAGATCAAACCTCTCATCATCAAAAGAACAAAATGGGATTGAAATTGAAAGAGATATTATCCAAATTCCTTCCTTCCATGTTTTACTTTTGCTTTTCTTTTGAATTGCATGTTTTCAATTTCTTTTTTTTTCCCTTTATCTGTGCGCTTCTCTGTTTCATTGCGGTTGTGTGCTTTAGTGACAGTCACGAATTGCGGTTTCAATGTCCTGTTAAAGTTGACACTTCAATCATTCTCCACAACCATCGCCATATTTGTTCATGCTCATCATTTCCCACCCATCTTTTCAATCATCAATTATTCACATATCAGAAACGTGAATGGACAAATATAATCAAAAGAAAATTCAATAATTAACTTCAAATCTCTCAAGAGACAGTGAGAGATTTTCTACATACATAGTCTGCACTTTGAAGTATTTCCATATGCTATAACGTAAAAAATAACGAAAACTTAAACCAAAAAAAGAAAAAAAAAGTTGATAATGATGAAAGAAATGAAAAAGGGTAGCATGCGAGGGATTGTTCATGGGTCTTTGCTTAGGCCTCATCAACATAGCTTGCATGTGAAACTGAAAGCTCCTTTAACCATTCAAACGTTCGATGACGTGATAAAGCTTGCTTTCCTTCTTGCTTCTTCTTTTCTTTCTGTTTCATCTTCTTGTTTATCTTCAATTCTTGCAGCAGCTTCTTCTTCTTCTTAGCTTCCATGGCGAAATGCAACATTGCTTTCTTTTTCTCATTGTTCTTGTTACTTTTGATGACTACTGTGTTGTTCAATGGAACCGTTTCAACTGTATTAACTGAACACTTACATCCACCAAACAACCCTATTCTCTTTTCTAAGAAACCCTTGTTTAAATCTAGCTGATTCTTTGCAACTTCAGTACCACTGTTGCTAACAATCTTGCTGGTGCTGTTCTTGGTGCTTGAACTGCTGTTACTGCTATTGCAACTGCTGTTTCTGCTGACAGAGTTTCTATTACCGTTATTGTTGTTGCTACGAACTTTCAAGTCTTGCAATCCAAGTTCTGGTGCTCGAACCAAACCTAACCTGAAAAAATCCCACATTGATGATTTCTGGTTTCGGCTGCTGACATTGACTGGCCGAGTTTTGGACAATCTTATCTGGGGTTTGGGACTTGGATGTGTGTTGAAGTTGTTTCTGATTTTAATTGGCTTTGACTTGGTATTGGAATTGGAACTGGAATTGGTAATTGAATTGAAATTTCTTGCTGTAACCGTGGAGGAATTATTGCTACTTGCTGAGTAATGACTACTTCTAGTGCTGCTGCTTCTGCTACTGCTACTAACACTTGTGAACCTGCTTAATGAACCATGGTCCATGGACTCTGACCTTGACAAGCACCGGCTAGTGTTTTGGCTATCTTGGCGGCACCTTGTCAGGCCGCTGTCTGAACTAACTGAGAGACGCAGGGGTAGAATTTGGCCTTTAAAGAACACTTCATCAGCTGAACACATTTCTGGTTCTGTTGAAAGAGAGCCACCCCATGAGCCAAACTTGAAATCTTCTTCTGTTTTAATTGCTTGGGATTCACCATCTTCCTCATTCCTTGGTTGGACTTGGTTCTCTTCTTCAATCAAATTGACTGGCAGATCACACAATGACAATGCTTCTTCTTCTTCTTCAGCTTCCCATTTTTCTTCATCAACACAACTAATTGCGGTACTCTTCATGGCTTGAAAGTTAATACAAACTGAAACTTTTGAAATTCAAACACTGTTTGGGTCCTCCTCGGATGTAGCAAAGGGTGCAAAAGTTGGATTTATATAGCAAGAACAAAGTAATTTTGAATTGCGGAGAGAGAAAGAGAAGGGGGGAGAAATAGGGAGACAAGTGGAATATAAACAATTATAAGCTACTGCAAAAGGAGCAATAAAGAAACAATAGAAAATGCCATAAGTCGGTGCAGGCGAAGCAAACAGGGTCTCTTCCTTGTTTGGGAGTAAAAGAAAGTGAGGGGCTCTAGGCTGGCCATTAGCCAGCCAAGCTAGTATTTATGCACTCTCATTTTCATCAATACTCTCGTGGAGGACAAATGGGGGGTTGGATTTTGTGCTCTAGTGGGGCTAAAGCTAAAGACTATTGGCATGCAAAATTTTTCCAAATTTTGGAAAGAAAAAAACATGAAATAGTTAAAAATAGAATCTTAGGTTAATTCACAGTGTCAATTGTCTTTTGGGCAGCAAAGCAAGCTCTAGGATTCCATCTTATGAATGGAATTCTTTTGGGTCTATTCAAGAAAAGAAAAGTTGAACTGTTGATAATGGCATATATATTGTTGAGATGGAGACTAATAGAGACTAGAGACAGGAGGGCTGGTGTTGTTTTTATTTTACAAAAAAAGAAATGGGTGTGTAACTTTTTAGAGTCGGTGGCCTTGGGTTTGGTTTTATGGGATAGATTGTGATTTATGTGGTGCAAAATGGAGCTCTAAAGATTTTGAATGTTCATGGCAACGGGGTGACCTTTCATGGATGAATAGGACTCATTGGGTCTTTTTTTTTTTTTTTACTTTGTTCTAGAAAGGTGTTTTTGCCTTCGCTGATCAAGCAGGAAAGGAACGACATGTATTTTTCATTGTATACGAGAAAGTTTTTTTGTAAAATGTGGAAAAAAAAAACAGGAGATTTAAGGTCATGGACCACTTTAAATTTGATTTTACTTTGAAAAATGAAAGGCTGAAGTTTCCGGATTGGCATTGACAGTAGCCAACATATCTGTTTGTTTGTGTTTTGGTTGTGAAAAAAACAGGTCCAGAAACATCTTCTGTTGAAATTTCCTTTGTGTTGCCATAACTTTACAGTGATTTTTAAAACTGAAATTGAAAAGATTCTGCATTGATCATGGAGTTTTGATATGGTATTCATTTTCATTTGTTCAATACTTAATGAGTTCTTATGGAGAGATTAATTGAATTTGTTTATCACCCAAGAATAGAGTTGTGCCTAAAAAAGAATAAAGAGTTGGCTTACAAAATTCCGAAAATTGATTAAAAGAGTAAAGGTTTGTGGGCTTATCAGTCATCTCCCGTTGGGTATGCTAAAGTAAACAAAAGTAATCTTGGTAAAAATTATAATTAAAGATAAAATAGCTTATTTATGACTTCATCACTTCAACCATCCCGATGGGATTGAAAATTTTCTCTATTTTCTTCTGTCTTTCCTTTTCAGTTCTTGTTGGATTTAGTTTCTTTCTTGTTCCTTTAGATTTTTCTAATGGCTTTAAATAATTGGAGAAGATTTTGGCATTTAAATCTTCTACAGGTACAATTTTCAAAGCAAATTGACCATATAAAAATTCAAAGTGACCAATATGCAATCTAACAACTTGCGTAGATCTTCCCATTTGCAGTACTGCCCTCCTGCTAATGCACGATAAAATCTATCCCTGCAGTAGACTGGTCTTCCAGCACCAGCCTCTGCAGCAGCTGCTGCTAGATCATCATCAGTCATAACCTCCACTGGCAGTCGAAGCAACTCTTCTTTTCTACAATATACATGGAAATGTTGTGAGAATGGCAGAAAACCTTGAGAATTTGAATTATCTGCTGATCTTCATATGCCCATGTACCTTATATTGAGCTTTGTGTTGGGTTTTGAAGCAACAACATTTGATGGGTTGTCCTTTGTGGCAAAGGCTGTTTTAAAAAAATCCTCTACTGGCGTCGCAAAGATAAATAGAAATACTGCTGTAACAAGTACGACTCCTGTTCCAACTAGTGTCTGTTTCAACAACTTGATAACTGGTTTAACCTGGAGGCAAAAATTTTTTATGTGAAACTTGCATGCCTTTTTCATAAGCACAACTTTTTCTGCATGCTATCTACTACAATGACTAAGTTGTTTGCATATGTTAGTACCTTATAAGAGCCCAACAATCTGTCACGAGCCAGGACCTGCAAAGGAAAAAGGAATTATGGATATCAATGTAGTGCATGAAATGGTATCTGCCTGATGAAGAATATTTCATTCTTGTTGTTTTAGTTCAATTGATTTCAACGAGCAACTCTAATTGGCTGTGCTTGAAACTTGAGTTTCTCGAAAATTTCAATCTTTTACATACATTAGGCAGAGTGTTTAGGTTTTTTAGTATTTGGACTACGCTTTCTGTTTCAGACAAGACATTTCAATGAGCCACTTTTCTATGAACCATCTGGGAATTGTTGGCTGCCCTTGGAACTTAATTCAATCTTAGCAAGGTGGTCCATTTCACTTGATTTCCAATATTGAATGCTCAAAACTTAATAATTATTCTTGCTTTGGAAACTTGTAGCAGCTTGTGGCAAAAAAAAAAAAAAAGAAGGAAATTTAGAGCAGCTGTTAAGAATAACTTCGGGCTTCTGTCCTTGATTGTTCCTTTGCTCCTCTCCTGACAAGAAAGAAAGAAAGAAAGAACGAAACAATATGTACTAACCTCAGGTGGTTTTACCCACATTTGACCATCATACCATCCTGTCTCTTCATATGGTATTACTGCTGATAGAAGTCTATCGCCAACATAACTCCATCCCTGCAACATGCTGAACATTAACGTTTTAAAGTTCCAAAGAAATTGATGCTTGAAGCTTTGGAATTATGGATAATTAACAATAACTGTATATGGTTGCTACTAAGGACAAGCTGTATCTTAAATTAATTCTTTTGTTGTTTCATTTATGAGAAGTTTTGTGGTGCTGAGCTTGTGCAATCATCTAGCATTATGACATTTTTTGTTAAATTGCTTAATGATTATTCTAAATGTAGCCTCTCAAATGAATTCAATTGTATTATGCTTTTGTTCTTACAGCTAATTGGCATGTTAGACATTTTGATTCCATGTCTCCAATCAAGGAAAGACTTGAATAGACCTGAGGCTCCAATATTATCACGATATATTTTCTGTTCTTACATATGCATGGCATACACAATCATATATCCCCAAAATGATTCACAAATGGCCATGACAGAAACATCCTTATTTACCACAGCAACAAAATAGTTAAACCTGAAAAGAAGACAGTCATACCAGATAAATTCTTAATACAATTAGTGACATGAGGAAAAGAGTTCCTGTTCCAGCAGCAAGCACAAATCTTAAAGGTTCCTGCAAGGTGTGAATTAGAATGTTAAGTGGCAAACTTTTTCTGGGATTGAAAATATGTAGCTTGTCATAAATTTAGTATTCTCTTGATTGCTTGTGTGATTAGTTGCTTCTAGTAATCTTTGAATGAATTTTCAAATTTATGTATGGCCCTTTGGTCTAGTGGAGTGATCATGTATTTATTTGTTAAAAGGTGGGTGGTAATGGGTACAAGGTTCAAATCCTTTATCTCCATTTGATCCCATCATAGAAGTAATAGAACCTTCATCAGTAGTTTTTAAGTATAATTTGGCATTAATTCTTTTATGTATTATTGAGACATTATTTATGCAAATGGTGATAATGCAATGGTTTCTGCACCAGTTCCTCTGCTCTTAGACTTACCCTCAAAGGATTAAAGCTTGCAGCTGCTATTGGGACTCCAAGAACTGTGAAAGTTACTAGCCAGAGCCCTCCTAGACGAAGGAAAAATTGCCCCGGTCCCAGTTCGCCCCACGAATACAGAGGTCCATCTTTCAGAGACGAGTACTCGTTCACCTATTTCAGGAACAGATGATTGTAAGTATGAATAAGAAATGCATTGATTATAATATAGCCTACAAGAATGTTACATCCGAATCAGAATCCACGTATGCCTGGCAAATCACTTGCTTTTTCATGCTTTACATTATTCTTTTCTCGTATGCTAACGCCGGTAGAACTTTCAGTGTTCAATAATGATCATATGTTGTCTGCTAAGCTATGATAACATAAATATCTATGTTTTTAATCTCGGCAAGTGAACATCATATGAAGAAAGTTAACATAAATATCTGTGTTTTTAATCTCTGCAAGTGAACATCATATGAAGAAAGTTTTGATTTGAACATACCGGCCTTTGTTCAAAAGGGACCTCAATTTCCAAGCCAGGTTCCCAGCTCCGGCCTGGAAAGCCACTGCTCATACCATCGTCCATCTCATCTTTTAACACCCTGACAGATACCCCCCGAGGAAGCTTCTGTCAGTTATGATACGTAGTTAAGCATGAACCATAGCTGCTCCCAAGCTTGATATGTCTTGGACTAGGAACACTTGGAGAACAATAAACATTTAATCTAAGCATCTATTGCCCGAAGTAGAAGCAGCCAACTAATCTGTTAAGTATGTTTTACGAACAGGAAAAGAGCAGGAACAAATGATTGTTGAGTTCACTGCTTAAAAGGGCATGGATTAGATTCATTTGGGTCTTTTCCGTGGAGCAGAAACAACGATACAAATGCTTTTGTCATCTTTCATTGATGATTCTTTTACGTGGATGAAACCGATAATCACGAAATAAACAACTGCCAATATTTTTTGTGGTCCGAGAAGGAGAGTTTGGAAGCGTAGCTTGAAGCACTGTGGCAATTGTTGCCTTGCACGCTATTTTTGTGTGCAATCCTCGTGTTTCCACGGGCGAGAGTGAGATTGTGAGAGCGATGGATCTAGGATTTTCTCCCTTATGAGCTGCGGCCTTTGGAAAAAAGAAAATTCAATTCGGGTTTTCTTACATTTCTAATCTTCTGCAACTGCCCAAATATTTGACCTCACAAATGTAACTCTCATCAGCAATTTCGTCGGCTTTTATTTTCTTTTGAACATTGATATATTTTCACTTTCAGCCATGGAATCAACCAATATTGGCTTGTGGGTCAAAGTCGAATGAGAGTCTTTTCGTTTGTTTTTTCGTCGCCTAAAGTTTACATCATGGCTGTCTTCACTCTTTGATAACACCTAATCAACGTGCCGAACATAGATTTAGTTTCTAATTTTTTTTATTTACCCTAATCAGGTGTTGAAAATTTCCCCTTTAATATATATTTTTTATATTTAAAATTATCAAAATTTAAATTATAATCGTTAAAATTAAAAGTCTTAACATTAGAACAGGTCATATATCTGATTGCGTTTTAATTTCATTCACCTTACCAAATCCATCACTTTTTGGAAACTCACTTAATTCTGATTCTGCCTCCTTTTTAGTTGTTATGATCATACCTTCCCCGCAAAGAAGCAATAGCAGATTATTATAAACAAAGTAGACTTTATCTTAACTGGCTTTCAACATTTCAGCGCTTTTGTTTTCTTTCTTTGATTTTTAATTCTCTTTGTAGTGATTAAGCCTTTTAGAATGAGTAGCACTCAAATGTTTAACGATTATACACCAAAAAAGAAGGCCAAAAGCAGATTTTACATCTTCTTGTACAGGAAGTCCAAAGCAAACCTGGGGTTTCCCAGCGTTTTTCTTTTCTGCTGTTTCTTCTTCATTGCTGGTTTCTTTGCTTTCAACCTTCTCTCTCAGGTAGTTGATTAACTTTCATCTTTGAAAAAATGGTAGAGTTTTCAGTTTGTTGTTGATTTTTTTATTCATTTATTTGAAAGGGGGTTCCTAGAGAAAGGCAGAGATCGAGGAGGCTTGAGTCACTGGAATATGACTTGATGTCACATGGAGAAACAGGAGATGGTTTTATTTCTATGATTCCTTTTCAGGTTCTTTTTTGTTATTACAGTTCGATTTGATAAAAGAATGTGTTGGTAATTTGATTGGTCTTTTTGGATGTGAAAAATTGATCTCTTCTGATAAAATGAATTATATTTGATATGACTCTATTATCTATAAAAGGTTATAAGCTGGAGGCCGCGTGCCTTTTATTTTCCCAAGTTTGCAACTCCAGAGCAATGCCAACGAGTAATCAACATGGCAAAACCAAAACTTGAACCATCAACTGTGCTTTTAACAAAGCAAGAAACTGAACAGCCCAAGGACATTAGAACAAGGTACTATGTTTAATATGCCGATGTATATGAGTGTGTGCACGTGCCTGTATGCCTGTCTTCATGAACTTGTGACAGTTAAGAACATAGAACCTTGATTAGGTGTTGAAAACTTTTAATGTGAAATTATTGTGGTTTTTATATCATATTCATGAAAGATACCTTATGTTTCAACTCAATGAATGGTAAGAAGTATCTGTTTTAAAGTCCCTTTGTTTGCATGGTGGGAGGGACTCCCTCAGCTGTGTTTGAATAAAACAACATACACAGCATGGGTTCTCCCACCACGCATCCAAATGAACTCTTAATCACTCTGGGGTTAGCTTTATAAATCATTTTTGAATAAATTGGCAGTGCAGAAAGTGAAAGTCACTGGTATGATTTGGTAAATGAGGTTAAGAGTAGAACTGATTTCCGAATTCTGCAAATTATAATTTCTTCAAAAATAGTTAGGATGGAAGTCATTATATTTGCAGTGATATATATATATATATATATATATGTATATATACATTATTTTTCGCCTGTATTTTCTTGTTAAACAGTATGGGCACGTTTCTTAGTGCTGATGAAGATGAGACTGGGATTTTGGATGCCATTGAGGAAAATATTGCAAGGGCCACAAAGCTACCAAGAGATCACTACGAGGTATTGTATCATAGTAAATCCAATTATTGCATAACAATCACCGGAGAGATGAGAGCGTAAACAAATAGCAAAAGCAAAAGTATTGATCAGCAAATGGATTAATCCAAATTATCTGTGGATATGATCACTATGTTTCAGGCATTCAATGTCTTGCGCTATGGAGTAGGACAGAAATATGATTCGCATTATGATGTGTTTGATCCTGAGCGATATGGCCCGCAGAAGAGCCAAAGGGTATGTACAATAGAGCAAGTCCGTTGTCAATGGAAACACGGGAATGGTTAAAATGTGCAAAAACTTCAAAAAAAAAAAAAGACTTTCTGCTGATCATTATTAAATGAAACATTCTGATAAATCTCGATTAACCTCCACTCAGGTTGCTACTTTCTTGGTGTACTTATCAGATGTTGAAGAAGGAGGGGAAACTGCATTTCCATTTGAGGTAACTTCAAGACTCCTGCTTGTCCTCTTGCTTCTGGTTTGAACATTTCTCAATAGAAACATATGGATTGGTAGTTGCTCAAGCCTCAATGCTCTGATCTGCAGAATGGCTTGAATATGGATGGAAATTATGATTTCAAAAAATGTATTGGCCTGAAAGTGAAGCCTCGCCTAGGAGATGGGATTCTATTTTATTCATTGTTCCCAAATAATTCAATTGATCCAGTAAGTGTTTTCTATTATTTTCAATTTAATCTGTCAAATTCAAGGCTTAAACAACATGGTATCGGACTATGAAACAACATTAATGGCTGCTTTTGCAGACATCAGCTCATGGGAGCTGTCCAGTCATCAAAGGAGAAAAATGGGTGGCTACAAAGTGGATCAGAGATCAACAAGATTTTTAGATTTCCTGTCTACTTATAGTTAGATGCTTGATTCACAAATTCGCTTAGATTTGTCTTTGTATCCAATTAACCTCTACTCAATAAAATTTTTTCCCATTTAGGGTAACATCTTCTCCTTTGTGAATGTTGAAAAACAAAGAATCAGTTGGTACAGTGATACAGATTTCAGATGTGTAAAAATATGTAATAACTCTACACTGTTTTTTCAACTTTATTTATTCTGCAAGCAATTTTACATTCTCCTTCTTGGTTCATCACTTTGCCTAAACTAAAAATTTCAACATTTTTTGAAAAATCATACATAAAATATACAAAAAATTAAAATCAAGCACTCAACACAAACAATATTAAGAATTATTACATTAAAGTAGCATTTGATATTATTTTCAAAACCATTGTAGTGATCTAATTATCATGGTGATAAAATTATCAAAGTGATTTGATAATTAATGATTTTAGATTATTATATTTGGTATCATATTATAAATTATTGTGTTTATATTATGTGAAAAAATAAATCATATAATACAAAATATCTAACATAACCTTATAAAAAAATAAAATATTTAATATTTATTGAATCAATAATTTATAAATTTGGTAAACGGTATTTTATAGAAAATTACAAAATATAAATCAATTTTGATAAAATTAATTTCTAAAATAATTATTAAATAAGTTCATTATTTGTTTCTAGTCAATATAAATTTATAGCATAAAACTTTTTTTTAGAATAAATAATTAAAAAAAAGTTTTTTAAAATTTTTAGTGACCAATTTCTTAGAGTAATATTAACAATTTTTTTCACAAGAATAAATTAATCAAAAATAATATTAAAAATTACTTTCTATGGCCATAAAACTTTCCTATGGTGTAGGTTTAGAATCAATGCACTCTCTTAGGCAATAATTTTATCATTCCAATAATTTAAAATCATTATCATATAAAATTTTTAAATTATTATCGAACAAATGATATAATTACTAAATGTAAATCATTGTAATTTTTAAACGAATCACTTTCTATCAAACACTTTTTAAAGGGTCATATCACAAATTTAAAGTTTAAATTTCCTTACTTGTAATATATATATTTTTTCTTTAGATCTCTTTTATATAAAAAATATATATATAAATTTGGCACTTATCTATTAATTTATAAACAAATAAATCAACTTAAATTATTAAATTAAAATGTTTAAAACTTTTAAAACGTTGACCCAAAATTCTAATTGAGAAAATCTCAACCAAAACATGGAAATAAGATTATACAAAGTAGGAAATAATAAAGTTTCAACTTTGTCACCAAAGTTTCAACTTTGTCAGAATTGAAAACACGGGAAGAGGGCGTAATCCGGTGTGCCAAAAAGACAGGAGACAACAGTTTCATAACACAAATCCGCGTACTGATCGCCTATATTTTATTTCCGTTGACTCCCATTTCCCAAATGGAAAATTTCGTTTCTGATTTCTCTCTGTGTCTTATAAATAAAACTTCCGCTCTGTATCCTCCCAGGCTACAAGTTTAACATCAGACGAAGACAGAGAACAAACAACATACATAGTTTTGCAGTCAAAAGCTATACTGAATTTTGCATGTTACAATGTCTACCTCTCAGATTCTTTATGATTATACTCCTAAAATGAAAGCCAAAGCAAGAGCTTACTGGTACTGGAACTGGAACTGGAACTCCAGAGCAAGGTTTGGTTTACGTGCTGTTTTTCTTTTCTGTTTTTTGTTCTTCATTGCTGGCTTCCTCAGTTCGAGCCGTCGCTCTGAGGTTCTTCCCAACTTTCCTTTCTTTTTCTCATTTGTGCTTTCATATTCATTGTCATTTCCTTCCTTTTTTTAATCTGTAATTGATAGTTTTATTTCCTTTTACCATTGGAAGTGGGTTTCGGGAGTTAGGCGGAGAACAGAGAGGCAGCTGGACTCGATGGAGTATGATTTGATGGGACATGGAAAAACTGGAGATGATTCTATTTCTGTTATTCCTTTTCAGGTTCTTCAGCTTTGGGTTTTTTTCTTTTTTATTTTTTTGTTTATTAGTGGTAACATTTTGTTAGAACCGATTCTGATGTTTCTAATATGCATGATCAAATTCATTCCAGGTTATAAGTTGGAGGCCGCGGGCTTTTTATTTTCCAAAATTTGCAACTCCAGAGCAATGCCAACACATAATCAACATGGCAAAGTCAAACCTTGAACCCTCCAAATTGGCTTTGAGGAAGGGAGAATCAGAACATAAGCGGCAGAATGTTCGAACAAGGTATGCACACTAACTACATATGTAGTTGCAAAGTTATTTAGTAAGCGATTTCAGAGTTTAATTCAATTGATTCATGTAACAAGTGGTATCCAATTAGTCTAGAATTCAAATCTCCGCAACACTTTCTCTCGTCTCAGCTGCGGCCTCTTGCTAGCAAAATGTTATTTGCTAAGCTCAGCTAACAGTTTCTTGTTAATTAACAGCATGGGCACGTTTCTTAGTGTTTCTCAAGATAGTACTGGGGTTTTGGATGCCATTGAAGAAAAAATTGCAAAGGCCACAAAGCTTCCAAGGACTCATTATGAGGTATATCATTGCATGATAAATTAACAATTTACTGCTAGGAAGAGCCTAATTGAGGACTTCCTTTTTCTTTACTCTCTCTTTCTCTCTCCCTCTTTTCAGATCAGCTTGATTCCTCATGTAGTTCTGGGGATATATTCCATTGTTTCAGGCTTTCAATGTCTTGCGCTATGAGCTTGGTCAAAAGTATGACTCACATTTAGACGCGTTCCCTTCTGAAATATATGGCCCACAAAAGAGCCAAAGGGTATGTCCTTTTTTCTGCTGCTATTCTATCTATGATTTTCATTGTTTTCCTCTCTCCAAAGGCATGCAAAGCTCACGCACCTGAGAAACAGGTTGCTACCTTTTTGGTTTACTTATCAGATGTTGAAGTAGGAGGGGAAACTGCATTTCCATATGAGGTAATAAGGTCAAAACCTCTGCTTCTCCAGTTCTTTATTTTTGGTTTGACATTTTCTGAATATAAAATATATGGTTCCAATAGCTTCTGATCATCTGCAGAATGGGTTGAACATGGATGGAAGTTATGATTTCAAAAAATGCATTGGTCTGAAAGTGAAGCCACGCATGGGAGATGGATTTCTATTTTATTCATTGTTCCCCAATAATACGATTGATCCGGTATGCATTTTTCCATTGCTTTGTCCTTTCTCTCATTGCAAATTTGTTAGCAACTTTTGTATTGTTCTTTTATTTTTCATCATCTGATGGATGTTTTTGCAGACATCACTTCACGGGAGCTGTCCAGTAATCAAAGGGGCAAAATGGGTGGTTACCAAGTGGATAAGGGATCAAAATTTTCTTTAGTTCTGGCATTCAGCATTCAGCCTCCTGACATCAGTCAAGTTGTTTAGAGTTTCTGACTTTTCTTGTTTATAACAAAATTTTCCCATTAAATACCAATAAAAAAAATTCTTGCACATAGGTTGATCCTTTTTTCTCATGTATTTGTTGGAAAAAGAAGAATAAGTTTATACAGATTTCACATGTGTCTAGATATAATAGCAAAAAGGATAAAATAATATTTGCAAAAGAAAAAAATTTCTGTTCTCTTATTAAATCTAATAATTCGAATATTTGCATCTTTATTTTTATTTCGATTGCATGACAACACACGAAACACAAAATTTCATATAAGATTTTTGTTTGCTTTTTATTTTTTTCTATCATTTTCATATGATGTCTTGTCTGCAAAATCTACTTTTGTCCAATTCCACTTGATAAATACTGGCGATCTAAATAATAACAGATGCATAACCTTCTGATGCTTTCCAGTGACCAAGACACGGCAGTCAACTTGGACGACTCCAATGCCTTGCCTGTTGATCTACATACAGCATATGAAGGAACGCTTTCTTTGTTATTCTCAATTCTATAAAAAGAATCTGTCAGCCGTAAATCAAAATGACAAAACAAAGCAGGATCTTCTTGTCTTTCGAATTTAAACAACCTTTAAACTACGACAAATAAAACCCCACTAAAGGAAAATAAAACTTGGTTTCAAACAAAAGATGATTCTCAATGAATCTTTCATGCCTGAAGTTTTTGCAACTCTATTAATACTAACTCCTTGAAAACAAATCTCAACCTTCTCATCAGTCAGGTCCACTGCTGCATTAATCCACTTTCAAACTGAACCTTCTCATTCATGGATATCTTGCCATTAGTCCTATTATTTCCGGCTGAATTTGTGGAGCAGAGTCGAAATTGCTTGTGAAATATTGCCCTTGTAACAGACAACTTGCAGTGGAAATTCAATGGCCAATTGTTACTGGCTGACTACCTCTGCACTTGAAGTTTCTCAATAGAAATCCTATGCGATTATCGCTTACCTTCATTAATCATTGAAACTTGGATTTTGTTAGATTCTTCTTTTTTACCTTTTTGCATATGTTGAATGCCTCCCATCATATGCTTATGCAGCAAATTTAAGGTCCAGGATCATTTTCTGTTTAATCCTTTGCTTCCATCAGTAACTAATGACAGACTCCAGAAAACCATCCACGTCAGCAAATATGGGCCAATAAAATTCATAATTTGTGCCAGTTTTGATATGGTTGCTTTCCCCACCGCTTCAAAACATGCATGCAACCAGCTGCAACGAATAGTCCGAGTGCAGCAAATGCTATGATTGTTGCATTCTCAATGGTCCTATAGTAGCCTCTCTGCAAAATTAAGAAGCTAGCTTGTAAGTTCATTGGAAAAGAAAGTAGTATTACATATCATAACTCCAAATTCTCCCACAAGATTCACCAAGGAGATGCTAAAGTCTATTTTTCCTACCCTCAACAGCTCCAGACAAGAGATAAGCACAGGCACCAAAGAAAACACAATTGTTGAATTCATACTCAGCATTTTATTTCAAAATAACTATTGGTCAGCCTTAAGTCAGAATTCTTAACCAATTTATATAGCAGCAAGTGACAGGAGGTTAAAGTGGTGTATCTTGATTTGTACTGCCATTTCCCCTCTTCCCCAAAAGACAAATCATACATGTATGCAGATGTGCATGGATGAATGCAAGCAATTGTAAATTGGGCGAGGGACACACCTGCATTAGAACAAACAAAATTGCTGCATTTGCCGGAGCTAGAGAAAGGCTTATCATTCCTCCACGCAACTCATTTGGCACATACCTACATAAACAAGATTAAAGCAGAATGATTTAAAACTAAATTTCTATAAATAAGAGGCACTGCACAATAAAAGATTTTTAATACTTGATAAAAGAAAAACAGTATGCAATGTACATTGTCCTCAATCTTGCAAGTGAAGGCAGAATCAGGCCAATGCAGGCATGGAATAAAGAAAACTGTGTTACCAGAACTCCAATTTCCTGCAAGCAAAACCACGCAAACTCTGAAGCCATGGTTGTAACAAGAACAAGTGGCCCTAATCTATATAAATACAAATATATATACAAAGAGTCAGCATGCACAAACCTGGTAATCATAAGCTATTATGGACAAAAGAAAACCCTGTATGATAAATGCATATGCTATGCAATCCTCAGTTCGAAGTGATGCATTAATAAGCCATGGAAACACTGTGCTTCCTAACATCCTTGCCCCCAGCAAACATGGATAGATCAACCCTAGATACACTTCTCGACCATCAGCCTAACTCACATGTAAAATTATCTTATATTGGTACACTTCAAAGAATCAAGCTTCCAAGAAGACAATTAGAAAACTTAAAGGGAAGAAATAAAAAATTGAGAACTAATCAAACATTCTTCTCAACAACAGATATGATCTTACCACCAGTGTTGGTGCCCAAAGAATCCAGAAAACTACAATGGAAAAATGTAGGCAAGCTTGTGCACATGCCAGTAGCCATATCCTTCTATCTGCAGAACACAAGCAATTTAGCCACCACTCGTAACATTTTTTCTTTGTGGTAAAAGAAGACCACTATGAGTCAAAGCTATTATCTCACCCAAAACCCATCATTCTATCATGTAGCAGTCAAATCAGTCATCACAGTTGAAAGGAATTTAAAGAAAAGTGAATTTCAAGAAAAACTCCAATGTATCCTAAATGATTTCATGTATTTGATCATGTAACCACACATCCAAAACTTATAACTGTGTTTAGTTACAAATAAGGCTAATATGAGAGAACTACTAAAATTGTCATTTTGAAATGTTCTAGCCCTACGAGTTCTCTTCCATGAAAGATGAGAGAATTAAATCACTAATGAAACTACAAAATTCTTACCACCAAGAATATATGTACAAAAGGACACCTTATAATCCTTAAACGTCACTGACTGTGGAGTCCCATCATAATCCCTGGACATATAGATGATGCCTACTATCGCCAGTGAGATGACTGCAGTAGAAGGAGATGCAATCCCTTTCTCCAAATTACTACTCACCAACCAATTGCCAATCACCTGACTTCCAATCAAAGATGCAGACTCAAAAAAAGTCATCAACCAAAATGTTTCATTCAAAATATCTTGCCTATGACCCTGCTGCAAAAAAACAAAAAAAAAGTATCAACATCATGATCAAACTTCTCACTTTTAGTTAGCAAACCAAGAAACATATCGAGAAAGAGCCAAAAGTATCTTTGCCCCAACCTTGTCATGTTCAACAACGACCCATGTCTCGAAACTGAAGGAAAATATTGATGTTGCCAAAGACAAACATACATTTGCTACCCAAAAGCTAGGACTTGATGTGATCCTCTTCCATATTCCAACAATAATGTGCAAGGTATAAAACAGCAAACAAATTTTCTTTTGACCCCTGCATTAATAAAAAGAAAAACCATCAAAATTTCAGAATTCATACGACCCATTAGTCCATAAATAACATTGGTTAATTCATTAAACAAAGGCATTAAAGTGATTAAATAAAACAAATGGGGAGATTTAGTTTTACTCACATTAAATCAGAGACAACACCTAAGAAACAAACAAAAAGAGCAGCTCCAAATCCAATAAGCATAAGCGTCACAGTATCTTCCTTGCTTATTCCATAGTAAACCAGCTCAAACTCTCCGCAGACCGACCATAATCCTTCCAAAACTGCGAAAACGACGACGTAGAAATCAGATCAACAATCAAATTTCATTTTTTTTGTCCGCTATTAATTTAGAAAAGAAAACGCAATTAAAAAACAAAGGTTGAATCTTTTTGATAATGTACCTGAGGCAAGGGAATAGAGAAGGAGAAAGTAACGTTGGAAGCGGAGAGAAGAGGAGGTGGTTGGGTTGTCGGAGAAAGGAGAAGATTTTGTAGGGGCGTCTTTGGAGTGATAGACAGGCAAGAGAGAAAGTGAGAGGAAACAAGAAAGGAAAATGAAGATGTAGACGGAGGCACTTGGTTCCCAAACTGAGCTTTCGATTACAACTCCCATTTTGATCTCAGACGGAAAACCCTAAATCGAATCAGGAATTAAGGAGGAGATGGAAAGCAACGGTTAAAGCATTTTGAGCAACTGAGAACCGAGAAACGAGGAGGAATTCGTTCTCAGGAGCTTGAGTACGCGCCGTTTTATTGTTCCAAAAGAGGCAATCGGTTTTTTGGTTTTTTCCTGGAAAACGGTGCCGTTTCTGTCTTTAAATTTTAAACTTCTAAAACCAAAAATAAAGGGTTAAAGAAAAATTTTAACCTGAAATAAAGAAGCTAAGACATCTTAGGAAAATAAAATTTCACTGCAGAAAAAAAATTTTATGAAAAATTTAAAATTTGAATATTATCAATAGGAAAATAGAGGTTTGTGTTTTCTCTAATATTCATCAAATTTGGATTAGTTTTACTTCAGGCATTCTTAATTAAATAGTTTTTTTTTAGTACAAAAAAAATTACAGTATAAAAATAAAGAAAAGTCGAGTTTCACGTGCTAATGTCATGCTAAACGTTCTAAAAAAGAGTAGGTAAAATATTTTAATTTCACGTGAAACTTGTTAAATATTGTTAATTTTCATATTGTAATTTTTTTATTTATAGTTTGTCTTATAGTTGTAAATTTATAAGTATAAATAATTGATATATAAATTAACAACCAACCAAAATTTGAAGTTCAAGTTGCAAAAGAACGAAGGAAAAAAAAATTGACAAGAAAGATTATAATATTTTTATGGTTTTCCATGTGAAACTATCATGTAAGTAACAATTAATCTTCTATTCAATGAACCGGTTCGAATCTCCATTTCTCAAAATAAAATAAAATAAAAAAAGGAAAAAATTGGTCCAGAAATGGAAAAACATGAGAAATATGAATATCACAAAGCTGAAAGCTGTACATCCCAACTCAAACAAAAAAAAAGAAAAATTCACAAAGCTGAAAGCTGTACAAATACAGTGTTAGTTGATTATTAGCACTGTAATATATATTTTGGATATTACTAAGCAGAAGCTCCTGACAATTGTTCTTTAAGCAAATTCCTTATCCATGGTTGTTTGAAGCTGTGAGATTTCTGAGATGAAAGCTGGTTGATGAAGAGCAAACCGGCATAGGATGCAATGATCCAGTTGCCTTTCCTGAATTGTGAACACAAGTAAGTTTTAAAGGACTTGGTATCCAATGCAGCTCAAAGTCAAAGCACATATCAGTGATTCATAGAATTTATATCCTAATCTTCTGTAAGTTGGATCCTGTGGAAAAGAAACTCTGAAGTTGCATATAATGGCTGCATGAGTAGGAAGTATTTCTGACAGCCATTTGGTTTCCCTAAAATTTCAAAACTTTACACATTTTTTAAGCGGCAGGGGTTCCGAGGCTTTGTCTAATACATCCTCCTCCCAAGCTGATCCAAGCTAATTTATCTACTTCGATCCTAGTGCATTCATGAAAAATTACCTTCTCACAGTCTCCTAACGAATTCAAACCCAGATGATAAAGAGAGAAGCACACTCTCTTTGCCACTTGAGCTAGCCACCCATTGGTCAAACTCATACACGTTTTGGTAGCATATATTGTTAAGTTTACTGTATCAACAAGTTCTAAGCCACCACTGTGTCTGCATATGTCTGCTTATGGTCTGAAAATTGGTTTTATCTAGGGAACACGTTCACAAATTGACACTGTAGATGTTGTTGTGATAAAACTGTTGAAATCAAAGATTAGAACTCAGGAGGTAAGTAAAATAATAGAGGATCTGGAACAGAACTTTTCTTCAAGGTTCTATAAATATAACTACATTCCAGCTCGTCAGTTTTAACTTGTGACTGTGAGGGATGATTCGGCTTAATGAATCTCTCTAAGCTGTTTATAGTGGAACCGCAATTGGCAATTTCAAGCAGGTCTTTGCCTTTTGAGCACATTTATGGGAATAATGATGCCATTAGTTTTATCTATAATTTGCAAAATTGAAGTACATCAACATCCAGAACCATTCGCTAAAATTTCCTGTTTACCTTCGAGTGTGCCAGACTAAAGGAAAATAGGAAATTCAAACTATGAACATACAAAATGAAACAGCAAGATGTAATACCTTATTCCAGGTGTGTAAACAGCAGATCTTGTCCTGTCAAAACTTTAAATGCGCGCCTTTGATTCATTAAAAGTCCTGTCGGAGTTGTGATCAGTGGAAAAGTAAGCCAAGCAAGAAAAGGAAATTTAAGAATTCTTGTCCTGAGTCAATCCTATATGAAAGTACTTGTACCATTACCTGTAATCTACAGCTATTGGTTGATTTGCTGGCATCGTTTTTACATCCAAAGGCAGTTTCCATGATGCTTTGAGATCTGCAGAATACTGTTTACCATCCTCCTAGAACACCAAAACAAGCAAGGAACATAAATGGTTAACCCCGGATTCTCCCTTGGTGCATAATCACTAAAGGGACCAGAAAACCGCAGGGTGCGGTGAAAGTATACTTACCCAAATGTCATCTTTCATCAACCCAGGGATGCTTCTTGAAAGAAGGGTGATATACTGCTCCATGGCCGCTTCTGGACTCATGTTCCCAAGTCTTTTCCAGGCATTCCTATCACAACAAAAACCAGTTTCTTCAATCACTCGAATTGAACAGTTAAAATCCTACAATTATGATGGGCAATCATCCAGAAACTCAGATGGAAGACTATCAAAGGCAAAAAGCAACAAAGGAAAGGATCTCAATTGGTTATGATAAATTGAACCGACAAAGCAATTAGGATTCAATTTACTATTTTCAATCCATCAGTCCACAATCATTTTCTTTGTATTCTTTTCATTCATTTTCTCTATCAATATGCTTTTGTTCTCTACTTCCAGTCTTCATCAAGTCTATTCTAGTCATTTTTCTTTATGCATGTCTATCTATGAAGTTCTTAATCATGAACAGGAACACATTTTCCATGCGGATTATACCCTTCAATCGGATTCCATCTTCGATGAGATTAGATCTCAAGTAAACCAATATCCAGATTTTGATTCAATGTATTTATGGATTTCAAGTTCAGACAATCCTATCAACCTTACAAAAGCAAACAGCTTTAGATGCTTAAAGTTAATCCTCATTCACAAGATTGCAATTAAAAATCAAAGGCAAACACCTAAAAGGTTTTCTTTTTCAAATTCAATGGAGAAAGCACAAACAAGATTTACAAAGTTTAAACCCCCAAATTCAGAGGAGAATTTTACCATTTTGCACGAGCAGACAACTTCAATGACATAGGCTGAGGCTCATGGCAAGGCCCTTTAGTGGCAATCTTGTGAAGTCCATACAATTGCATCTTTACATTATTGCCAAGTTTCAAAGTTTGATCAGCTCTACTTCTACACTCCAAAAAACACACTGCAGCACTAAAATCCTTCTCCAATTCGGTTCTTTCAATTTCCTCCCAATCACCATCATCATCATCATCCTCATCAGATAAGCCCTCCTTTAAGCAATCTCCTTCATTCTCTTTTTCACACTCCAAAACCTCAATCTCTTCTTCACCCTCTTCAGCTAGTTCTATCTCAGTGGTTTCATTAACAAAATTCTCCTCACCACAACTAATTTCTTCCATAGTTTCCTCCGTTAGTTTTGTTGATCCATAACTACCATTCAAAGACTCTTCAAGAGTACTCTTTTCTTCCACAGATTCACCTAATGCATCAACTTTTACAACTTCTGAAACAGACCCAAGTTCCTTTTCACATTGAAGAACATATTTTTCTGATTTAGTTGTGACTTCCATCCATGATCTTGACACAGCCTCAAGACGTTGATCAATGATAGACGACAAAGAAAGAAGCTTAGCAAGAATGAAGGAAAGAATAAAAGAAAGAGAAACAGTAAACACAAATTCAAGAATAAGTTCCATGCTACCTTGGTTTTTGGTTAAGAATTGGAAGGAAAAAAGTGAGAGGAGAGAAGAGTTGGGCTTCTTTTTTGTTGGTTGAAAATAATATATGAAGGGATAGGAGAAGTCGGATTTTGAGGAGCAAAGCAAAGTATGTTCTGTTTTCTTTTTTTTTTTTTTTGGTGTTTTGGAAACTGCAATAGCTGGAGCTATGGCAAATGTGCTGGTCGGTCCCAGGGAGAGTTTAAAGATTAAAGAGGGACAGCTCTTTGGAAAAGGACTGTTCCGCTAACTGCTCTGTTTGTGGACTAGGAAGTGGTTAAGGTATCAGCTCTTTCACTCTTCCTCTTTCTCTCTCTTTTTACAGCTTTGGAACCCAATGAGACATTGGGGACTGTTGCCTGTTATAACTTCAAGTCTGAGTGCAATCAGTTCACATCCAAGGTTTTTTTTTTTTTTCTTTTTTAAGTTAATGTTGTTTTGGTTTTACGGATTCAAGTTTAAATTTAAGAAGTTGACATGATTTGAAGCATTCAAAATGGAAAATGGATACATGAACATCTCATTCAAGCTTACATTTATCCAACAGTAAAACCAAAACAAATGAGTTCTTCAAATAGTCTGTTTTAAACTCCTTCACAACCTCAAGATTAGACATCTCCTGGTTATCCTCCTCACGATTTCAGCCCCCCTTGATCTTGTCTTGTCCTTTCGATGTTACCATCAACTTTGTTGCTCTCGTGTCGGTGGTGCTTTCTTCCCCCTACTCGGGACAAAATAAAGAGGAATATATGTTCCTTTGAGGCCTACCTTCAATCATTACTTCAGGAGGCTGGCAGCCCCAGGCCCCCAGCCCATTTTGTCAAGGCTGATAAATCAACAAAGAGAAAAAAATTGATCCTGGTAAGTGCAAAGACTGGTACTTTCTCTGTTGCATCATCGGACAACAGCAGAAAACAATGATCATCCTATCAACTACTACACAATTAGACTAAATCTAGATTGAGAGATGAGAATGAATGAAATTGGGAGGTAGATTTCAGTTGCCTTGTCGATTTCAGAAGTTTTTTTGACAAGTGACAATGGCTTGACCACATTAGCTATGATCTGTACTGAACATTGCTAGTAGTTCATGTGCAGCTATTGGGCAATGAATTTAGAAATTGAGAATTATTTGTTGTCATTGGACAGCACATATGCATTTGTTAAACCTAACCTTACTTTCTCTTCTAACATTGTTGGGTAGTGTATCAACTGGTGGAAAGTATTGTCAATGGATGAAAGTAGCTTCTCAACTTATGAGATTGCCAATTTCATTCATTAATAGTAAAAAAAACCTCAAAATTTTAATTTGGGGAGCTAATAATTATTGGATCCATCAAATTGGATCAAACTCGATAATTATTAAGCTTATAGCCCTATTTTTTATATGTTATATATTGTGTAATTTATAAAATTGCTTTAAAAAGTAAAGAATAATGAAAATAAAATTATTATTGGACTAAATTGAATTAAGAAAGCAAATTAGGAAAAGAAAGAAAAAGCGAGGATAAAATTCTACTTGTTTGACAAAATGCTTATAAAAAATAATTTAAATAAATAAGTATTAATAACTATCATGTGAAATCTATACTTATTAATAATAATTTAACCACAATAAAAAGAATTTTATATTTGAGATTATATTTTAACTAATGATCGCATTTCACAATTACATTGCCATTGTTAAATTATTTGATAACAATAAAATTAATAATTTTTTTATCATCAATAGAAATATATATTAAATTATACAATATAAAATAAATATTTTTTAAAAATACATATAAATTATGCTTTTCAAATGCATTTGTATTATGTAATTTATACATTATTAATTTCTATACATCCAAGTTTATAATTAAAAAATATAATTATAATTTTTCACACTTCTTACTTTTTTTACTAAAATAAAATTTTTTTTTAACTTTAAAAGAAAATTATTAATTAAAAACTCAGATTTAATAATTTAAAATATGACATAATTATTAGATATGAAAATAATATAAATAAAAAATATAAAAATAATATTATTAAAAATTATAAATAAATTTAATAAAATTAAAAATATATATTTTATATTTCTATATTTACATAAAATATGATACGTTATTTTTATTTAAAATATAATATTTTATTATGATTCGACGTCATAAGTTTTCAAGTCCAAAAAATATTGCACGGAGATGACTCGTTGATTTCATGTCTGTCAGTGTTAATTGCTCAAACTTCAATCAAATCAAAACCATGTAACACGACACAAAGCCAGCAAAATAATTGGTCCGTGACGGAAACATAAGTGATCTTATCATTATATCTCTCACCGCTCTATAAATATGGCAGAAAGCAATTTGATTGGTTAAGTTTGAATCTTTTCTCTCCTTAACCAAAGTAGAGTTTTTGAGGTTCGTCATATTCACGCCAAATCGATCAGATATGGGACGCGGCAATGGACAAAAGTCCAAGATGGCGCGTGAAAGAAACGTCGAGAAGGCTAAAGCCGGCGCAAAAGGTTTCACCGTTCTTTTCTTTTCCTAGCAAGAACTAGAGAAAAAGTAAAAATTTGGAAAGTTTTTTATTATCATTTGGATTAGATCTTTGTATTGGTTATATTTGTTTGTTTTAATGCTTTTTGAGGAAGCCAACTAGAATCAAACAAGAAAGGGATGTCGATTCAGGTAATTTTTGTGTTTATATATTTATTAACCATTATTAGTTTCGTTCTCTTGTTTCTTTGCTGATTTTTATATGGGTTGCAATTGCCTAAGGTTGGTTTTTTTTTCCCTTTTTTCCATTTCATTGAAAGCTGAAATATGAAGATATTTTGGTCTTTTTATAGAGAGAGGAAAGCAATGAAAAGTTCTGATATTTTGTTTCATTGTAGCTTCTAAATATGTGGGATTGTTTTGATTTGGTTGGGGCTGTTACTTTCAACACTAAAAAGGATGGGATGAAATCTGATATTTGAGTTTTTTTCACAGAGGAAGAGGAAACATTTCCTCTTATGAAAGTGGCTTCAAATACCATTTTTTTTCAATATAATTAGTTTTCATGTTGTAGAATAGTCTGCGTGCTTGTGTATTTAACACTTAAAAATTGTGCCTACGGCTAGTAACTGAAATTGTAAATGAAATTCTATGTTGACATGCTATAGTTGGTTTGCAATTGCATTTATATATTTAATCTATGCATCCTTACGTTCAACGTGTTTCCATTAGGCACCGTTTGTATGGGTCGGTGGTGCATTGTTGTTTGTCCTCTTCATTCCTCTTTTACTCTTGTTGGTTTACGGGTAGTGTATGAAAGAGGAAAAAAGTTTGAGAAAAAAGGAGTGAAATATGTGTTATTATGAAGTAGCATTTGGAAGCGTGAGAAGCAGCCGTGTGATTGGGGTAGGGGACTAATGTCATTGTATTGGCTATGGAGGAATCTCTTTATTTGGTAATTGGTTGTGGATGAACTTACTAGCATGTTCAAGATGATATCCTTTAGTGCTGCTTTTCGTGGGTTTTAAACCTTCTGCTGATGGGACTAAAGTGAGAGTAAATCATTTATTGGAACTTTGGATGAATGCTTTAGAATCTAAAGGTTTAAGTTATGCATGGAGTGCAAGGATTTTTATGATTTAGCATTTAACTTCATTATCTGATTGATGTGCTTAATTATTGGTGATTGTTGAGTAACAATTTATTTACTTAAAATGCAGTGCAAGGTATGCATGCAGACATTTATGTGCACAGACATCAGAGGTGAAGTGCAGGGAACATGCTGAAGCCAAGCATCCAAAATCCGATGTCTATGCCTGCTTTCCTCATCTGCAGAAGTGATGTAGTTGGAACAAAAAAATGCTATGTAGACTTGTTTGGAAAATCATTTCCTTATGGAAAGCGTCAACAATGATTTATACACGCGAGCCATGTTTGGTTGGATAGAATGATCATTCCATTCTCACCCGTATTCAGTTGTTGGCAGCAACTCATGTTCTGCTTTTAAAAGCCCTCCTAAACTCTCTATCCCTAAGCTAGAAACGGGAGGTTTGATGTGTGAGAAATGAAATTCAGGTGCTTATCTTACATTCTTTTTTATTGAATCTTCTCAATGATTTGTCTTTTAATTACAGATATGTCTTCCACATTTTTAATAAGAGAGAACCTTAGAGTATCACGTGCAGACCATATTGAAAATAAAGAAAAAGGTACCCAAAAAAAAAAAAAAAACACTTTAATACTCTCTCGAACAAACTAAGTTACTCAGGCGAAGAATGACGATTGTAAATGTTTCCTAGACAACCCTTCAACTTCCAAAAATTTATGTAACATTAAGCACAATAAGTCTCTTCAAATGAGTGACTGATTTACAAATGAACTCCGAAAGTACCATTTACTGAGTACGCATCCTGCTACTTTCTGCAGCCCTCACTTGGGAGAAGTAAGGATGGGCCTGCATGAGAGAAAACATCATGACAAGCAATGGTAGAGAATTTGAAGGCATGCAATAATAAGGTTAGATAGACCTACCATAGCTTCTTTTGCTGTTAGCCTTTCCTGATGATCGTACCGAAGCAACTTATCAAGAAAATCAATTGCCTGAAAGTTTAAAGAGCTTAAAGAATGAATATCACTTATTAAGGCATTTAGATTAGTGCATTGTAACTGAGCTTATAGTATTCAATTTCCTCGATGTTTGCCTAAAGAAGAAAAATAACCTCCGGAGAAACAAGATGCTGATTATCTGCATTGACAAATTTGGACCATGGTTTGCGGCTGTGCCTGAAAAACAATATAACAAAATGTTAATAGAGAAAGGGTTAACCATTCCAAACAATTAACATGTCCACCAGATGGATGTCATCTGTGTGTGAAACTGCAGCACCTCAGGGTGCATTGCCATGGTTTAATGCAACCAGAGCATTTGTTTATAATTAGGTACAACCTTGCATATTGGATATGTTCATGCTTAATGTACCTTCCAACAAGAGCATCAAGTTGAGGATCAAGCTCCAAATGGTATTTCTTCAGATATGCATTTAACTCATCAGTTCCTAGCACCTGAAGTTACATTAATAGCAGTCAAAAACTTTGCAGCATCAACATCATCTGGCAATACTTTTTTAGGAAAAGCTGCAAAAAAAGTGAAAATAGAACTTCTTGTTTAACAGTC